>NW_018164991.1:111013-127347 GCF_001263595.1 Phalaenopsis equestris | reverse complement strand
GATCTGCTAACTGCAGAGTTACAGTAGTTGGGGTTACTTCTCCTAATCCCAATCTTTTAAATATTGATAATGGCATAAGGTTAATGCTTGCACCTAAATCACATAAAGTTTTCCCATAAAATCTGTCTCCTATTGCACATGGAATTGTAAAGCTACCAGGATCTTTAAGCTTTTGAGGAAGCTTCTTCTGAATTATTGCACTGCACTCCTCACTAAGTGCAACAGTCTCATTATCTTCAAACTTCCTTTTCCTATTGAGAATATCCTTCATAAACCTTACATAGCTCAGTATTTGTTCTAAGGCTTCAACAAATGGAATATTAATTATAAGCTTCTTAAATATTTCTAGAAATTTTGAAAATTGTTTATCCAACTCCTGCAGACAAAGTCTCTGAGTAAATGGAGGTGGCAATTTTTCCAAATCAAATTATAGTGGAGAAATAGGTCTCTCATGATCTTTTGGAGCTTCCTCTTTTGATTCTTCAATTTCTTCTCTCTCTACTTCAATTTCTTTTTTACCTCTACCTTCCAACTCTCTTCCGCTTCTAAGTTGAATGACATTTACTTGTTCTTTATTTTGGTCTTTTTGATTTGATTCAGTATTACTAGGAAGTGTTCCTTGGGATCTATCACTTAATGAATTTCTTATTTGCCCAAGTTGATTCTCAATATTTCTAATTGTAGCTCATTGACTTTGTAATTGATTTCCCATTTATAACACCACTTCTTCTATAGACAACTTCTTCTCCTTAAACTATGTATTAATGTTGAAACCTGGAGAATAAATAGATCTATAATTAATATTCCCTTGGTTGTTCCAGTTTCCTAATGGGTTTCCTTGGTTGTTCCCCCATTGTTGATTATTACACCCGAATTGTTATTCCAGTTAAAGTTGGGATGGTTCTTCCAACTTGGGTTATAATAATTTAAATATGGGTTATTCTGCTTATTATTTATGACATTTAAAGTTTCTAATGATGCTTGAGAATCTTCCATTTAGGCTAATGAATTCTCTTCAATCATGGAAATTAGTTGAGAAAAATTCATTCCAACTTGGTCTAACTTTCTCAAAATTGCAGCAACTTAATTTGCTAACATTGTAAATGCGTCAGTTTCATGAATATTGACTACTTTCTTAGAATTTACCCTCTTAGAAGGCCATTAAAAATTATTGGTATCCATTTCTTTAATTAAAGCATAAGCATCATGAAATGATTTTGACATCAATGGACCACCAATAGTGGCATCAATAATTGATCTAAGAGATCCAACTAATTTATTATAAAAAGTTTAAATTATTAACCAATCTGGTATAGCATGGTGTGGACACTTTCTTAAGAGTTCTTTAAATCTCTCCCATGCTTCATAAATAAATTTCCCTTTCAACTCATTAAAAGATGTAATATCATTTCTAAGCTTTGTAGTTTCTTATGGTGGAAAATATTTAGCAAGGAATTTTTGTGTTAAATCAACCCAAGTTCTAATAGATCCAGGTGCTAACGAATTCAACCACATTTTAGCTTTATCCCTCAGTGAGAAAGGAAATAACCTAAGTCTTATGGCATCATCTGATACACCATCATATTTAAATGTAGCGCACAATTCTAGAAAATTAACAAGAAGTAAATTTGGATCTTCAGTTGGTGATCCCCCAAACTAATTATTTAATATCATTTGGATAATAACAGGTTTAAGCTCAAATGAATTAGCCACTACAGTAGGTTTTTAAATACTACAATGAAGTTCATCTACAATAGGGTTGGCATAATCTCTTAAACGTCTTAACTCTTGATGAATTTCAGCATTTTGATTAGTTTTATCTGTCATTTCTATAATTGTTTTGAATTTTTCAAAATTTATAATTTTTTTGGTTTTTCTGATTTTTTAATAGTTCTTTTTAATTCAGAATCGTAGGGCACTAATCCTTCAGAACCTGAATTACGCATACACTAACATATAATAAAATAAAATAAAATAACAAAAAAAAGATAAGATAACTTAAAGTTTAAATAATACTTTCTAAAAATAGAAATTTACTTTTTTAAAATTAATTTATCCCCGGCAATAGCGCCAAAAACTTGATCTCTGGATACTGCTAATATGGAAAGTACAACAATAATTCAGATTATATTTCACTTATATTTTCTTACTTTGCAACAAAACCAAAAGCTTGATCTTGAAGAAAAATAAGAATTTAACATTTAATTTATATAGTTTGGGATACTACGCAAGTATATGTATCATTATCAAGTAATATAGGACTTTTTGATTAAGACCTGAATATCAAATCCACACATGCGGAATAATAGCACGGAATATGCAATATGCACTATTGAACATCAAACTTTCAATTTTTAATAAAAAGATAATTATCTAAACTAAAGAAATTTTTTACAGCAATTAAAATTTAAATATTTTTGGCATTTTCAATATTTTGATAGAACAATAACAATTTAAAAAGATAACTAGAGTTTTTGTAGAAGAAAAACACTAAATATGAAAATATCTTTCTTCATGTTATTAATCAGTAATAAGTATACGAATTTTATTGTGGAAGTATGCAAATTGTGTTGTGCCAAATAGAAGCAATAATATTTTTTACACTTACTAGAGATTTTATAAAGAACATTGGCTAAATTAAAGTTTGAATAGTTCTAAAGACCAGCTAGGCAGGGAAGATACTAACTCTCACTCTAGAGTTCCCTCGATTCCCTCCACCTGGGGACTAACATTCTCGTATCAGAATCTAAACGTCTTGTATCAGAGCCTAAAATAATAAACCGAGTTGGGGGCTTTAACCTGTCACTTTAAAGTCCTCTAACTCTACACCCTTCAATGAATATTTTTCTATTTATTTGCACTCAATCATATGAACTACATTCTCATTCATATAACCTCATGCGATTCTTTCCAATGGTTGACTGAGATAATACCAGCCCAGTTCTTGCATGTTCTCACAACAAATTTTAACATCTGGATTGGTCAAATCAAGAAGTAAATGAAGTGCATGGATTTAAATCATCACAACTTCTTCCATCATTGAAGATCAATACTTTCCACAACTTCCATCCAAAACTTAATTACTTATCATTTTAAGAAGAAAGATATATAAAACTACTCAGAATTCATGGAGAAAATAAAACCACACTTTAGTTTAAAATAAGAAATCATTGTCAAACCAACAACATGTCTCAATTAAAATCAAAAGTAGTCTCAAAACAGAAATAGAAAAACTTATCTCAAGTCCTCCACCAAACTCTTGAAGTTCCTTTGATTCTCTTCTCATTACAATCACTCAAAATAAAATAACAAAAAGGATAAAATAAAAGTAAAAGTGGTGCCTGAAAATCTCTCCAAACTCTTTCTAGTAAAGTAGAGATTAATCCTAAAGACCAAAATAATGAGCAAATTAAAGCAATACAACTAAGAAGTGGGAGAAAAGTGGAGACAAAAGTTCAAAAAGAGATTGAAGTTGAGAAAGAAGGGGTAGAAATTAAAAAGTATGAGGAAGATAAACCTCATGATTTAGAATATCCTATTAAACCAATGAATATTACTGTAAAACAACCACCATCTCCATTTCTTGAAAGATTGAGACAGCAAAAATTGGATAAACAATTCTCAAAATTATTGGAAATATTTAAGATACTAATCATAAACATTCTATTTGTTGAAGCCCTATAACAAATTCCGAGCTATGTAAGCTTTATGAAGGATATTCTTAATAAAAAAAGGAAGTTTACAAATAATGAGATAGTTGCACTTAGTGAAGAGTGAAACACTATAATTCAAAAAAAGCTTCCTAAAAAACTTAAAGATCTTGGTAGTTTTACCATTCTATGTGCTATAGGCAAAAGATTTTTTGGAAAAGCTTTATGTGATTTGGGAGCTAGTATTAATCTTATGCATCTATCTATTTTCAAAAGTTTAGGCTTAGGAGAGATTTCTTTTAATACTGTAACCAGTTAGTTAATCGATTGATCACCTATCGTAAATAAGTTGTAGAAGATATATTGGTAAAGGTTGATAAATTTATCTTTCCTGCGGACTTGATTATGTTAGATATAGGGAAAGTTAAAGAAATTCCAATCAATTTAGGGAGACTTTTTCTTATAATTGGAGGAACTATGATAGACATTAAAAAAGGTGAGTTAACCATGAGAGTCAATGATTAAGAAGTTACATTTAATATATCAAAATCCATGAAATACCCACCAAAAGAAAAAAGATGATAAATGCTTCAGGATGAAAGTTTGTGATAATTTGAGTAACGATCATTTTACAAAAAGTTTTAAAAAGAAAAAAAGGAACAAGACGATTTGAAACATGAAGATGAGGATAAAGTGCAAGATGTGTCCATTGAAATATCTAATGAAGAATTAGATTATGTTCAGAAAATATTTGAGTTGTTAAACACAATGAAAAATAATAAAAATATTATTCCTTCAATTAAAATGCCTCCTGAACTCGATATGAAAGTACTCTCTACACATTTAAAATATGAATTTTTAGGAGATTTATCTACATTACCTGTTATAGTATCCTCAGAGTTAACTGAACTACAAGAACAAAAATTGTTAGTGACTTTAAGAAAATATAAGAAAGCCTTACATGGACATTAGCTGATATCAAAAGAACCAGTCTTTTGATTTGTATGCATAGAATTTTATTAAAAGAACATTATGAACATAAAGTTGATCATCCATAGAGATTAAACCCTATATTGAAAGATGTAGTTAAGAAAGAAATTTTAAAATGGTTAGATGCCAAAATTATATATCCTATCTCAGACAGTGCTTGGGTAAGTCCAATTCACTACGTTCTAAAGAAAAGGGTGTGACTGTTGTTGTCAATAAGAAAGAAGAATTAATACCAACATGACAAGTCAGTGGTATGAGAATCTGTATTTACTATAAGAAATTAAATTACGCCACTAGGAAAGATCATTTTCCTTTATCTTTTCTAGACCAAATGTTGGATAGATTAACTGGGCACAAATATTTTTGCTTTTTGGATGGATATACTGGTCTTTTTGCTGGGCACAAATATTTTTGCTTTTTGGATGGATATACTGGTTATCATCAAATTCTTATTGCTACTGAGGATCAAGAAAAGACAACATTTACTAGTCCTTAAGATACTTTTGCTTTTAGCCGAATGTCTTTAGGTTTATGTAAAGCACCTACAACATTTTAAAGATGTATGATGTTTATATTATGCGACTTAATTGAAAAAGGAATAGAAGTTTTTATGAATGACTTTTTAGTGTTCAAAACTTCGTTTGAATCAAGTTTAAATTATTTAGAAAAAGTTTTAGAAGGATGTTAAAAGACAAATTTAATATTAAATTGGGAGAAATATCAATTTATGGTTGCAAGATGAATTGTACTTGGAACATAAAATTTCTGAAAATGGTATGGAAGTAGATCCGACAAAAATTTAAGTTATAGCTAAACTACATCCTTCTACTACAGTGAGAGGGATTAGAAGTATTTTTGGATATGCTAGTTTCTACAGGTGATACATTAAATATTTTTCAAAAATTACTAAGCTCGTATGCCAACTATTAGAAAAAGACGCAAAATTTGATTTTAATCAACAATGCATTAATGCCTTTGAATTATTAAAGGAAAAATTAATTAATGCTCTTGTAATAGTTTCACCAAATTAGGAGAAGCCATTTGATCTACTGTGCGATGCTATTGATTATGTCATTGGAGCTGTATTAGATCAAAGATATGACAAAATTTTTAAAGTTATATATTATGCAAGTAAAACTCTGAATGAAGTTCAAATTAATTATACCACTTCTGATAAAGAGTTATTAGCAATTGTCTATGTTTTTGATAAGTTCAGATCATATCTCATTGGAGCTAAATGTATTGTGCATACTGATCACTCAGCTATAAGATATTTAAGGCAAAAGAAAGATGCAAAACTAATATTAATTCGATGGATCCTTCTGATGGAAGAATTTGATTTTGTGGTAGTAAATAGGAAGGGATCTCATAATCAAATAGCTGATCATTTATCTAGGTTAGAACAAAAAAATCATTTATTTTTAATAGTGAAATTAATGGAAATTTTCTTGATGAACAACTATACACTATTAATGAATGGTGTGTGTTATGGTATGCAAACATCGTGAATTAAATTGTTAGTGATCTTTTACCATATGGATCGACAACACAACAACTGAAGAAATTTATTCACGATGCAAAATTTTGCAAAATTTTACTTTTGGGACAAAATTTTACTTTTGGGACGACCCATATTTGTATAAGCAATGTAAAGATCAAGTTATTCGAAGACGTGTACCACATGAAGAAACTAAAAAAATAATTAAAAAATGTCATGATTCTGAATTTAGGGGACATTTTAGTATTGTAGAAACCCATATAAAATTTTACAATATGGATTCTATTGGCCAACTCTATTAAGGGATGTTAATACATATATAAAAACATGTGATTGTTATCAGTGAGTAGGAAATATTTCAAAAAGGAATGACATGCCCCTAAATTTTACATTGAAAGTTGAAATTTTTTATGTTTGAGGATTGATTTTTATGGGACCATTTGTACCCTTTTTCAAAAATTTATATATATTAATTACATTAGACTATGTTTCCAATTAGATCAAAGTAGCTGCTTTACCTTGATGTGATGCTCTGAGTATTTCAAAATTTTTAATGAAAATTTTTTTTACAAGGTATGGAATGTTAAAAGTAATCATTATAGTGGGGATCTCATTTCAGAAATAAAAGAAATGAAAAGTTTGTTGGAAAATGTGATATTGAACATAGGATCTCCACTGCTTATCAACCCCAAATTAGTGTTTTAGCAAAATTATCTAACTGCAAAATTAAAAGAATCTTGGAAAAGACAATAAATCCTAACAAAATGGATTGATCTGCTAGATTTGATATTGCATTATGAGCTTACAGAACAACTTATAAAACTCCTATAGGAATTTCTCCAAATAGACTTATTTTTGGAAAGACTTGTCACTTACCAGTATAATTGGAGCATAAAGCTTATTGGGCTATTAAAAATTTTAATTTTAATTGAAAAGATACTGGTGAGAAATGATTATTGTAATTGAATGAGCTCGAAGAGATCAGAAATGAATCTAATGAAAATGCAAAGATTTATAAAAAAAAATGAAAAATTGGCATGATTGGAAGATAATAAAAAAGGAATTTGAAACTGGACAAGAAGTTTTGTTGTATAACACGAGATTGAAATTATTTCCCAGAAAACATAAGTTGAGGTGGTTAGGGTCATTTACTGTTATAAAAAGTTTACCCATATGGAGTTGTGAATATTAAAGATCGAAAAACCAAAAAAATATTTAAAGTTAATAGACATACGTTAAAACATTATTTTTATGGGCACAAACCACTTATAAAGAGGTTTTAATGTTAGGTCACCTAGAGTAAAAACTAAGAATGTCAGGCTGACGATGTTAAACTAAGTGTTTTGTGGGAGGCAACCCATAGATATTTGCATAATTGTTTTAAAATTTTTTTTACGTAATATAAGCTCTTTTGATTAAATTCTATGTGCTTTAGAGATTTACATGTTAAGAAAATACAAATAAAAAACATCTAGATTATTAAATCTTATGGAAGGTATGAGAATTATTTGGACCTTAGGCAAAGCGGTGCAAAAAAGTCGACTTATGCCTACTCACCTAAACTGATGCCTAAGCGCTTATTTCATAGGGCGCTGGTGCCTAAGCATCTAAATCTGGCGCTTAAGCACCACATCTTAGAAAGCCCGACGCCTAAGCGCTAGAATCAAGCGCCTAGGCTCTCTAGTTGGAAAAACTGCCCCAAAACCTTCTTTTGACGGTTTTTGGCCAAATTTCTCTATGTAACTCCTAAAATCTACCATTGGGAGTTAAATTAAATTAGTAAAGAGGGAGAGGATCCACTATTCTTGTTCTTATGGCTTCAAACTCCAAGGAAACTTCCAAATATGGGATTTTCAACCGGAGGAAGTTTATTAGTTTCAATGCACAGAGGTTGCACGATAAGATCCTTATGAAGAAGAAGTTGATCAAGGAAAGTGGTTATGTGAATCGAGGATTCAATACTCCTGGTAATATTGTGGAAGAGATCATTATGCAGAGGTGATAGGAAGTACAATGCTACACAACTACAGCTGTAAGAATTCCTGTTGTGAAGGAATTTTATGCAAATCTTCATAATATTAATCAAGGAGTTGTCTCTGTTCAAGGCAGGGGTTATCTCTTACTTCTTCAAGAATCAAATATTTTTTCGTGATCGAGAATGTTCTGATTTGTCAATATTCCAACTTTGCCCCTACAAGAGACAATATGAATGAAGTTTTTAGATTCTCGACGAATGAATATGGAACTTGGGAGATAAGAGATGACAACAATGTACGTTTTGCCTTGACATATCTTTATTTTGGCAAAATTGCTCCCTACTAACAAAATCAATAAAGTGACGAAGGAAAGTACTATATTGAACTACTGTATTCAAACTAGAAGACTTATTGATGAGAGTACTATAATTTATAAAATTTATTGTTGGTTTGATTTTGAATAGATTTAATCATGGTCTTGGGCATCCATCCACAATATGGTTTGCTTTGTAGTCAATCACAAGTTCCATATGAAAATTAGGAAAAAATTTCTACTTCCTTTGAAACCCATGGATCCAGTGTTAAACTCTAACTACTAAGAAAATGGGGAAGTGGATGACAAAAATATTCCTATGGATCAATCATCTCAAAATTAATCTCCTTTACGACCCATATTTATGGATAGTTCATTTGTTATTTCAAATAAGATTAAGAAGTTGGAGAAAGAAATGATTGAAATTTTGAATGCAATTAGCAGCATTTCTGATCAGTTTGACTATCTGGATTGGAGATTTAAAGAGCAATCTAATCACACTGGACTTATGGAAGAGGCTATGGTGCGAATGTATAAGAAAAATGTTTGGATCGAAGAAGACTCGACTAACGAATTTTCTCACTATCCTTTTTTTAACTTATTTGTGTATCACCAATCCATGGGAGATATTAGAGAAGATGATAGTATTAAATATGAAGATGTGTAGCAACTTTGAAGTTCAAAATTCTTGTTTAGAAAAGCTTTTCTAGTTTAGTTATGTCAAATTTTCTTAGTTTTTGATACCAGACTTAATATGTTTTCTATTAGTACTTGATGTTTAGTTTTCAACATTAGGATGTTATTGGTGTGATTACGATGCTAAGTTTTATGTTGTGATTTCAAAATACTCATTTTTAATTAATTGAGTTTATATATAAATGTAAAGTTATTTATTCTTTATGAAAATTTAATTTTAGAAAATTACTTAATTTCAAAAATTAATGTGAATTTAAACTAATCAGTGGATGGAGTTCTTTGGTGTACAACACTTTTTACAAAAAAAAGTCGAAACTAAAATTTTGAGAATTTGCGCCTAAGGTCCAAATTAGTTGAGTCCTTAAATGTCACAAAACTGAACTGTAATGTCGTTTTTCTGCTTCAGTTTGTCTCCTACATTGCCACTAAGGCTGAAAAGCATCTTAAGGCTTCCTAATACTTAAATTTGAGGAAATTTTGGGGCTTGAAAATTTTGGATTTCATCTTCTCTTGGTAAGAACTTCACTTTAACCTAGAAATTTTTTATTTTCACTATAGATTTCTCCTACAATATGTGAAAACTAAAAATTAAAAATTTTGGAGAAATCTATTGAAGAATCCATGGTGTGAAGTTTCTTAGCAATGATTTTAATTTTAGGAGAGTACTTTATCTTTATTTTAAATTTATGTGGAAATATTTTGAATTTTTAGAACTCTTATGGCTCCTAAGATGAAGAAGATGAAGGGAAAAGAGGTTTGTGACACAAAAAAAATTGTGATCATCAAAGCCTAGTATCACTATAATACATAACTCATGTTAAGGAAATTAATTCAGGAGCGAGCATTTTATAATCTCAGAGGTTCTATAGAAGGATTGTTTGTAGCAAGAAATTGGGAAATTTTTTGCTCTTTCATGATAGTAGCAGTTATCCCAATTGTTTGAAAATTTTAAGCAAACCTCTGAGAAGCTTCGAATGATCAAGTATTTGTATGTGGTAAGGCTGTCAAATTCAACCCTAAATGAACCAATGCACTATATTAGTTGAGGGATGAATTTCATTGCAAATATTTTGCATTCGACACATCTAATTCGACACTGGATGAAGTTACTACCTTTCTGACTAATGGAAGACGAGTTTGGAAAATAAAGAATAATCATAAGGCAAAATTCTCTACATATATGTTAAATGCTCATTACAAAAGTTTGCACTATTTTATTTCTGCACGACTCCTTCCAACAAATCTTGATGAAGTTACTAAGGAGAAAGCTACTTTGACTTTTTGTATTCAACAAATGAAGAGTATAAACATCAGCTCTCTCATTTATCAGAATGCTAATAATTGTTCTAGAGGTGGGACTACTGGAGGTTTAGGATTCCCAGCCTTAATTTTTACTTTGTGTGACCAATCAGAAGTGGGTTATGATAGATATGAAGAATTATTACAACCTCTTAAACCTATCTGTAAGCCTAGTGTTCATACTTATGAGTTGCATGCCGAACAATGAGCTAGGGGTAGAGGCAGTGATGTACCTTCTACTTTAGCTTATAGACCTTCTACATCTAGCACTACTTATATGGAAAATTTCATGGAGCAACTGCTTATTCAACAGGGTGATATTTTGACACTTCAAAATCAAATGAGAACTATTGAAGCTCTCAATTATCAAAATGATGAGCATATGCAATGGAAAGTTGATTATGAAATTTCCTATAATGAGGCTATGACAAAATATTTGAGGGGTGGTCCTAATGTAGAATTCCCTACCTGCCCCCACTTTACGCCTTATGAGCCTGAAGATGATTTTGAAGAAGAGGATGAGGATGATGATGACGAGGATGATGTTATTCTCTAGTTTGTTTTCATGTCTTTGTTAGTTAGTTTAACTTTATTTCTTAAATCATGTGTATTATAAACTATGATGTTAAACTTGTTATGTGTAGATTTAGATTGATAATTTTATTTCACTACTGTTTAGTTTTACAATTTATTGCTTATGTTTAGAACTCTCCTTTACTTAGTAAATCTTTTTGATATATCATGTTTTACATAATGCTTTATACCATGTTATTTTTAATTGGTACCTGTAAAGTTTCATGTTCAAAGCCCTCTATAGGTTAGTTTTATTCAATGCATTTAATGTTTTCTTTCTACCTACATTTTTTTTTGTATCAAATTCTTTACCTATTAAAAATTTAAGTTTAAGGGAAAGAAAAATCAAAATTTGTTCTTAAAAGAAACTAAACTTATTTGTCCTCAATGAACTATATTTTTAAAATTATTGTTAACATAACTTTTGGTATTAGAGGTTAACTTGAAGATAACTACATTTTTTATTTTATAAATATGACTGTAGACTTAAGTAAAAGTCTTTAATAATGAAGGTTAGTTTTAAAAATGAAGATATTTAGTATAAGAGTATAAGGTTATGTGTTTACTATTTAAAGTACGGGAAATTTTATTTTTGAAATATAAAGAAAGTCTTAGAGTTATATAAAAAGAAAGAATTGAGACTTTATGAAAAATCCTTTTCAAAGCTAATAAGCATTTATAAGTGAGAAGTGTGAGAAGCTTTTAACTTTAAGAAGAGAATAGTGAAGTTTAAAATCATAAAGGCTATCCAGATATAGTAATCCTCACATGAAAAAGAAAACAAAACAAATAATTGAAAATGATCCTAAAAGAAAAAAAAGTAAAAGAAAAGCAAGATCAAATGAAAAAGAAAAGCAAAAATATATGTGAGGAGAGCTTGAGGAGATTTCTAATAAAAAATTGGGTTCACTTGAATCAACTTTAGAAAAGAAACTTAATTACATTTATAAAATTATATTGAAGTGTTAGGATCTTTACTAAAGATGTTCTCATGAAATTCTTTTTCATATTTTTCTTCTAAGCATCCTTAATATGACAAATTAAAATTATTCTTGAAATGAATAGAAAATCAAAACTCTTAAACTTGGTTACTAGATATTCTTTTATCTTTAGTTTTAGCCTAAGTTATTAAAAAAATTTCTAAAGTCTTACAATTGTTTTTATAAAACAAAAACTATAAAAGTCCTTAAGTGATGCTCACTACCTTAAGTCATACTTTTTATATAGTAAAAGAGTTACTTGAGGACAAGTAACAATTAAGTTTGGAGAATTTTGATACGCTAAAAAATATTTAATTTTACATATATATTTAAGACTTATATTTGGTGATATTGCACTTTAAATAAAATTATTTTCATGTTTTATTGCATGTATACTAAGTATATGCATTTGGAGTTTAAAGAAAGCATGTTTAAAGAAAGCACAATAGATAAAATTTGGAGTCAAAAGGTGGTGTTTTCAAAAATTGAACTAGCGCCTAAGCATCAAAACTGGCGCCTAAGTGCCAGAATCTAGAGAAGATGGCGCGCAGGTGCCAGATTTAGGCGCTCAGGTGCCAACGACTGTTATTTTCACAAATGCATTGAATTTGAACGAATTTTGAAGGGTTGCTAAGGGTGACTCTTAGGCAATTCGTCCTTACATTATAAAAGAGTGTTTTTTATGACAAAAAGTGGTGGGTTTGGGGCTGGTGAGAGTATCAACTGTGTGGGAGAGTTTGGAGAGTGTTCTCTAAGATTTGTAAGAGGAGAGGGAAAGTGAGAGATTTCTTCTTCATTATATTTCTAAGAGATAATTGAGTGTTATTGTATAGAAAGAAAGAGATTCAAAGGAGCTTCACGGGATTTGCTTGGGGAGGAGATCAAGTTAAGTTGTTTTACTTTTCTTTCTTATTTTAAAAACTTTTTCTTATATATAAAATCCAAGTTTTTTTGTATCTCCCTCATGAAATCTGAGTAAATTTCCTTGTTCTTCTTCCTATAAAGGATATAGTCATGTGAAGAATCAAGATTGTTGTGTGATGTGCCCCTAGTGTGTGCTATTTTTTGCGTGTTTTATGTCAATTTAAATACCCGGTAACAGTGCCAAAAACTTGACCCAATTTATATTAAGTAGTTTATGTGCAAAATCAAATTGTTATAAAATTTATATAATAGTTCACACACTAGTGGCTCTACGCAAGTGCACATATCGCTTCAAATAATATAGGACTTTCTTTAAAAACCCCAAGATCGATCCCACAGAGAAGCGCAGTAAAAAATCTCTTAGGCTACTTATAGTTTACCACTATAAAGTCTTAGTCTAAAAGATGCAAATTCTTACTTATGGTTATAACGTAAAAAATAATATTAAAACTATAAAAACATAAATAAGAAAACATGTTGAAAGTAAATTTAATGTATTCTAAATGAAATGTAGCTAAAAGAACTAAGTTAATTAAACTATTTTCTAAACTACAAAGTTAAATTTACTAAGACTAAACTAAGTATATGGATTGTGAAGAAATTAAAATCATCTGAAAATATATTTATATTTATATTATTTTGTGCCAAATTGGAGTAATCATATTCTTTACCCTCTTTCAAGTGCATAAAAAACATTGACTAATCTAGAGTTTGGTTTCTAATTCTGTGGTTAAGCTAGGAGGATATCAGCTCCCATTCCAGAGCTCCCACTACTTTCTCACTTGAGGGCTAACAATCTCACATTAGTTTCCGATCAGATGGACAATCAACTGAGTTTCCAATCAACTGAACTAAATTGGGGATTTTAATATGTCACCTTAAAATCTCTAATTCTGCATCCAACAAAGTATATTTCCCTATTTATTTAGACTCAACCCCATGGATGACAACCTCTCATATGAAATCAAATGTGATTCTCAATATGTTATAGAAATTGTAGAAATCATAGTTGTAGAAATCATAGCCTTTTTGGAACATATATTTCTCAACACATTTTAATATTTTAATTGGCCAGATCGAAAAGTAAATGAAGATCATAGTTCAAATTATCACAAATTATTGACCCTTAAAATCGTATAAATTAAAACCAATTCTTCACAAAACCATTTCTCAAAGTAGGGAGAAGGATAAAGAAGACTACTCAGAATTCATGAAAAGGATACAACAAAACACGGATTTCATATATAAAATTAAGTTTACAAAACAAAGAACTAAAAGAACACAACTTATCTCACAATCTTTCCCAAGCAAATCCCTAGAAGTTCTCTTCAAGCACTTTTCCTCTTTACAAGCACTCTCAATTCTCTCTTAGAAGTGTAATAAAAAAGAAATCTCTCACCTTCCCTCTCCTCTTACAACCCTAGAAGAAAATCCTCTCTTCTCCAAACTCTTCCTCTCACTCTCACGTCACACACACACACACACATGCTGTATCCATAAAAGAAATAAAAAGCATCAAAATTGTTGGCGATGATAAAATACCTATTTTACACTGATTTTGATGATATTGCAATGTTTTGTTGGGTATTTTTGATGTTTTGTTGCAGGTATGTTGAATTAAGGTCATTGGAGCAAAAAGATGCAAAAAGGAGCAAATTTGGAGCAAAAAAGACCAAAATATGAAGATTCGATCTTGGGTGCCCACGACGAGCTCAATGCCGCCAACAGTGAGTTTTTCCCAAGAGTCCAGATTTAAATATTTTAAATATTCTACAAGGCTGCTGACGGCGCCATCGAGGCCGCCGACGGAGAGCACGTCGGTTCTCTCAATAGATGCATTGAAAGTGGATGATTTTTGAAGGGACACTTGGGCAACTCTTGAAAACTCTTCTACAACTTTAAAAGAAACATTTTGGAAGCCGAAAAAGGGGTGTGTCCACGGGTGTCCGCTGAGTCTTTGTTGTTTGTGGTGCGCATTAGAGTGTAGAGAGTGGTTAGAATTGTGAGGAATTCTTCGAGAGATTGTAAGAGTGGAAGGAAAGTGAGAGATTTCTTCCTCATTGCTGCTTCAAAGGAGAATTCTGTGTGTTGTGAAGAAAGGAAGAGATTCAGAGGAACTTCAAGGAGTTTGCTTGGGGAGGAATTAGAGATATGTTTTATTTACTTATTGAAGTTTGTATGACTTTGCTTTTATATATAAATTCCAAGTTTGGTTGTATCTTCTCCATGAGTTCTGAGTAGTTTTATCTGTATTTCTCCTTGTCTTGAGATTTTGTGAAATGATGATTTGAATTGGTTGTGCCATGAGAATGTTGAAGAAGTTGTGATGATCTTTTCACTTCAATCTTAATTTACTTTCAATCTGACCAATTGATTTGTTAAAATATGTTGAGTTTTACAACTAAAGTGAAGATTACATCCAAGATTTAGGGAGGTCAAAGTACTTGAAAGTTGGGTGCAAATAAAAAGGGAAATAAAAATTATCGGGCGTAGAATTGGAGATTTTAGAGTGGCAGACTAAAATCCTCAATTTGGTCATATCGTTTAGGTGTTGAAGTGTAGATGTTAGCCCTCAGGTGGGGCTAACGTGGGAGTTTTAACTTCACATTAGAAACTTTATTAGTATAATTAGTTAATTAAGAGTTTATTAAAATTACATTTTTATTTCAATTGTCTATTAGTGACAAATTAGCAATTTGAACTATATTATTGTGATTAAGTATTAATTTTTTAAATCTTAGTTCGTAGCCTCTAATATTACCCCCTATGGGATCGATATCCAGGACTCCATTAGAGCCCTGTATTACTTGAGTGATACTATACTTACGTTGATAAGTGTGACTTTGGAATTAATGAATATTTTATACACATCTTTATCAAATCTATAACCGTTATAAAGTTTTTGGCGTCATTGTCGGGGATTTAAATCTTTTAGCAGTAGTATCAAATTCTTGTATTTTTAAGCATATATAAAGTCGCTGTCAAGTTTTTGGTGCCATTGCGAGGGAGTAAAAATTAGATTTAAAAAGAAAATCATAATTAGAGTAACAAACAAATTAGGACTATTAGAAAACTTTTACATGAATTGTAACTTATTTTCATATTTAGTTAACTGTTTTTCTGTGTACTTATTTCAATTGTATGCGTAAATTTGAATGTGAAAATCTTATACCCTACGATTCAGAATTAGAACGCACTGTTAATAGAATTAGAGAACTAAGAAAAGAACCTATAAATCTGACACAATGGAAAATAATGTGAACAATCAAGGAATAGAAAATGAACATCAACCTAGACCTCTACAAGATTATGCAAATCCTACAACAGATGAAATTCACTTATCTATCCAAAATCCTGATGTAGCTGCTAATTCATTTGAGCTCAAACCTGCTATTATCCAAATGGTACAAAATAATCAATTTGGAGGTACACCAA
>NW_018164991.1:109418-110911 GCF_001263595.1 Phalaenopsis equestris | reverse complement strand
ACAGAAATTTCTATCCAAATATTTCCCTCCATCCAAAACTGCTAAACTTAGAAATGACATAACATCATTTTGTCAGATTGATGGAGAGTCGATATATGAAGCTTGGGAGAGATTTAAAGATCTTCTTAGGAAGTGCCCACATCATTCGTTACCAGATTGGTTGATAATTCAAACTTTTTACAATGGATTAGTGGGATCTCTTAGATCGATTATAGATACTGTGGCTGGTGGTTCTTTAATGTCAAAACCTTTTGATGAGGCATATTTGTTAATAGAAGAGATGACTACCAATAATTTTCATTGGCCCTCTGAAAGGGTAAATGCTAAAAGAGTAGCTAGTATCCACGATTCTGATGCAATATTTATGTTAGCTTCACAGATTGCTGCAATATCAAAAAAATTAGATCATTATAGATTGAATTATTCTCCAACACCTACTATGATGGAAGAGAATTCATCTGGGCAATTTATGGATGTTCAACCTTCTTATAAGACTTTAAATGCTATTAACAATAGACCCAACAATCCTTATTCGAACTATTATAACTCAGGTTGGAAGAATCATCCTAACTTTAATTGGAATAATAATTCTTCTACAAATCAATAATGGGCAAACAACCCAATATACCCATTGGGAAATTCATCCAACCAAGGAAATGTTAATTATAGACCTTATCCTCCAGGATTTAACAATAACACTCAATTTAAGGAAAAGAAGTTGTCTATGGAAGAGCTGATACTCAACATGGGTCAACAATTACAGAATCAAGGAAATCAATTACAAATTCAAGGAAACAAGTTACAAAATCAAGGAACTGCTATCAAGAATATTGAAAACCAATTGGGGCATAAATACAAAATTATGAAGTGGAACGAAAGGAAAACAATAGTGCAATAAAAACTAAAGGTGGCAATAACTAGCGGGAAATAAATACAAAATTAGAATCGCTACTTCTCCTCCTCCTCCTCATCATCATCCTGATCCATAACCGTGCAGTGCTCAAACAACTGATAAGGAGGATAAGCAGGGAACTCCACACTTTGCTCTCCTCTCAAAAAGCTCACAAGGGAAGTATTGAAACTCGCTTCATTTTCTATTTACCGTGCAGTGCTCAAACTTTTCCTAGTACTGTGGAACCTAATCCTAAATATCAAGGAAAAGAATAGATAAAAGCAATACAATTACAAAGTGGAAAAGAATTTAAAACAAAAGTGCAGAAAGAAATAGAAACTAAAAAAGAGAATTTGGATATAGAAAAATAAAAGGATCACGAATACCCAGATTTAGAATATCCACTTACACCAATGAAAATTACTGCGGAGAAACCTCCACCATCGTTTTCTCAAAGATTGAAGCAACATAAAAAAGATAAACAATTTTTCAAGTTTATAGAAATTCTTAAGAAATTAACGGTAAATATTCCTTTCGTAGAAGCTTTAGAGCAAAAGTCCAATTATGTGAAGTTTATGAAAGATAATTTTGAACAAGAAAA
>NW_018164991.1:108571-109366 GCF_001263595.1 Phalaenopsis equestris | reverse complement strand
GAAAAAGCTTCCTGAAAAATTAAAAGATCCAGGTAGTTTCACTATACCGTGTGCTATCGGTGAAAGATTTTATGGAAGAGCTTTATGTGATTTGGGAGCCATCATTAATCTTGTGCCTCTATCAATTTTCAAAAGATTAAGATTAGGAGAAGTCTCACCTACTTCTGTTACTCTTCATTTAGCGGACCTTTCAGTTACTTATCGTAAGGGAATTATAGAAGATGTCTTAGTAAAATTTGATAAAGTTATCTTTACTGTAGATTTTATTGTTTTAGATATGGAGGAAGATAAAGAAATACCTATAATTTTAGACAGACCTTTTTTAGCTACTATAAAAGCTATGATAGATGCTCAAAAGGGAGAGTAAATATGAGAGTTAATGATCAAGAAGTGACTTTTAACATTGCAAAATCTATGAAATACCCTGCTGTTGAAAGAGATAATGAATGTTTTTGCATGAAAATTAGTGAACATCTATTGAACGAGCATTTTAAAGAATATTTTAAAGAGAAAAAAGATTTTGAAGACAAAGATGAAGTTATTTTGGTTGAAATAGAAAATGAAGAATTAGATTATGTTCAAGAAAGATTTGAGATGATGGATATTACAAGAAATGCTGATAAGAATCTAGTTCCGTCAATTATAAAACCACTTGAACTTGAGTTGAAAACATTGTCTAACCACTTGAAGTATGTGTTTCTAGGAAACTCATCTACATTACATGTTTGGATATCTTTATAGTTAAATGATTTGCAAGAGCAAAGACTTATGGATACATTAAAAAGATATAAGAAA
>NW_018164991.1:107996-108409 GCF_001263595.1 Phalaenopsis equestris | reverse complement strand
ATATATCCTTTATATATCTTATTTCGGACAGTGCTTGGGTAAGTCCAATTCATTGTGTTCCTAAGAAAGGAGGGATGACTGCTGAAGAACAAGAGAATATATAATTAAGACCTATCAGACAAGTTATTGGGTGGCATATTTGCATTGATTATAGAAAATTAAACACTGCCACTAGGAAAGATCACTTTCCTTTACCATTTTTTGACCAAATAGTGGATAGACTTGCTGGGCACAAATACTTTTGTTTTTTAGATGGATATATCAGGTACCATCAAATTTTTATTGCTCTCGAGGATCAAGAAAAGACAACATTTAGTAGTCCTTTTGGAACTTTTGCTTTTCAAAGAATGCCTTTCAGATTATGTAATGCACCTGCAACATTCCAGAGATGTATGATGTCTATATTTAGTAAG
>NW_018164991.1:107485-107772 GCF_001263595.1 Phalaenopsis equestris | reverse complement strand
TAAATTAACACCTCCTACTAATGTAAGAGGAGTTAGAAGTTTTCTTGGACATGTTGGTTTTTACAGGCGTTATATTAAAGATTTTTCAAAAATTACCAAACCTCTATGCCAACTTTTAGAAAAAGAAAAGAAATTTGAGTTTACTTAAGACTGTTTAAGTGTCGTTGATTTATTAAAAGAAAAGCTAATCAAAAAGCTAATCACAGCCCCTATAAACTGGGAGAAACCATTCGAACTGATGTGCGATGCTATTGATTATGCTATTGGAGCTGTTCTTGGATTGGAGC
>NW_018164991.1:103775-107265 GCF_001263595.1 Phalaenopsis equestris | reverse complement strand
GGTTAATTAGATGGATACTTAATTTGATTGAATTTGATTTTGTGGTTATTGATAGAAAGGGAACAAATAATCAAATTGCTGATCATTTGTTGAGATTAGAATATCATGAATTATCTAACACCGACAATCAAATTACGGACAGTTTCCCTAATGAACAACTCTATAATATTAACAAGTGAAAAATACCATGTTATGCTGATATTGTTAATTATATTGTAAGTGATATTTTACGACCTATGCTGACATTGCAACAGCAAAGAAAATTCATTCATGATGTGAAAACATATTTTTGTGATGAGCCTTATGTATATAAACAATGTAAGGATCTTATTATAAGAAGATGTGTACCTTATGAAGAAACTGAACTAATTATTCAGAAATGCCATGATTCTGAATTTGGAGGACATTTTGGAACTGATAAAACTGATTATAAAATTTTACAAGCTGGATTCTATGGGCCTACTCTCTTTAGAGATGTTTACAGATACATAAAAACTTGTGATCGATGCCAATGAGTAGGCAATATATCTAGAAGAAATGAAATGCCTCTAATTTCATGTTAGAAATTGAGATCTTTGATGTTTGGAGATTGGATTTCATGGGGTCATTTATTCCTTCATCTGGGAACTTATACATATTAATTGCGGTAGACTACGATTCAAAGTGGATTGAAGCACAAGCTTTGCCTTGTTGTGACGCTAAAAGTGTTTCAATATTTTTAATGAAAAACATTTCACTAGATACAGAATTCCAAGAGTGATTATCACTGATGGAGGATCCCATTTCAGGAATAAATACATTCAGAGATTGGCTGAAAAGTTTAATTTTTTTCATAGAATCTCTACTTTCTATCACCCTCAGTCTAGTGGGTTAGCTGAAGTTTCTAATAGAAAGATTAAACAAATACTGGAGAAGACTGTAAACCCTAGTAGAGTAGATTGGTCTACTAGACTGGATACTACATTATGGGCTTACAGGACTGCTTATAAAACTCCTATTGGAATGACTCCTTACAGGCAAATTTTTGGAAAGACTTGTCACTTACCAGTAGAATTGGAGCATAAAGCATATTGGGAATTGGGAAAAGGTACTTCCGTTATAATTATCGCTACATCCAAACTGACATAACAATCTTGATTAGTTCACAAACTCTAAATTAATTTAAGCTATTACTAAAGCTGCATTACAACCATCCCATTCAAGACTTATGTTGCATGAATTCCTGTATTATAGTAATGAATTACTTGATGTTAAACTTATTTTGTGATTTTACTTCCTTTATAATTATCGCTACATCCAAACTGACATAACAATCTTGATTAGTTCACAAATTTCTCCTTCCAAGCACTTGTTGTACAATCACTTGTACCATAATCTTCTTGAAATCTATTATCACGACCTCACTTGCGCCCACACACAAACATATAGCAATCATACTTCGACCACACACTTTTTCTTCAAGATTACTTCTTGTACCCATCTCCTTCAAAATTACCATTGCTTGCATCATAATTATCACAACTTTCACATAAAAGATAATTTCATTTCCACCCTAATAACCTCTCCATGACCCACAATGAGCCTTGTATGCCATTGAAACTTTTTTTTCTGTCTATGAGTACAATATTGCTTGTGGGACATCCTTCAACAATCTTCTTACTCTGCAGTCAGTTCCAAGTATCTTATGAGAATTGGGAAAATGTACTTCTACCTTGGAATCCTTTGGACCCAACCCAGAAGTTCCCAGCCAATGAAGATGAGAATGATATGACTATTATTATGAATCAAGCATCTCAGAATTCACTTCCTATTCAACCTCTAGTTCCAAACAAAACACTAGTGATCCTGCGCAGAATCAAGAAACTGAAAAAAGAGATACAAAACGTTATGAATACAATTAACAATATCTCTAAAATTTTTTATCTAGACTGGAGGATGAAAGAGAATTTTGATCACTCTAGACATATCGAAGGAAGTTTGATACAATTGATGAGAAAGATGAGATTGATAGAAGAGGACTCTATAAAAGAATTCCCATACCTACCCTTCTATAACCTCTTTGTTCATGTTCAATCGATGAGCGGCGATATCAGAGGAGAAACACAAGCACTGAATCGGAGGAGTAGTAGATTTACTTTACTACCTATATATCTATTTGTGTGATTTAATTTGAACTTATGTGTTTGCTTTACTTTTGAATTTTACTTTTATATCTAAGTATAGTTGACATTGAGCATAGAATGTTTGTTTTCAGTGTTTAGAGTGTTGTGGCTTGGATTGCGGCGTTGAATTGATGTATTAAGGTTGAGAAAATACCAAACTTATGTGTGTTGTGTAACGTGTATTGTAACCCTTGGATTTTGTATATAATTGTGATATTTTGTATTTTTAAAGTTTATTTGTGTTATTAAATCTAATCATCACTTAAATAAATTTATGTCTAGAATGATTGAACGGATGTCGACGAGGCTTGAAATTGATCGAAATCGCAAAAATCTGGAAATTGAACCAATTTTGAAAATCTCGCCGACCGCGTCATTGACGCTGCCGACGGCGTCATTGACGCCAGCAGATTTTTTTTGAGACTTAGGCTATTTAATTAAATAGAGCTCATCGACGGCACTGAAGACCCCGCCTACGGTGAGATACCGAAAAAACATTTTTAACCGTAATTTTGACCAGTTAACTGCCACTATTCATCATCCCCTTTCCCTTAAAAAATGAAAATTTTGATCTAGGGCTTGAAGATATTGGATATGGGGTGATTTCAAAGCATTTAGACACTGGATTTTATCATCTCTCGGTAAGAGCTTCACTCCAAACTAAAAATATTTTATTTTCACCTTGAATTTCTTCCACATTGAGAAGATCCAAAAAAATTGAAAATGTGGAGAAAATATTTGGAAGAAATTCATGAAACTTAGTTTTGAACTCTTAAAGTCACTCTTGGAAGCCATTATTTGAGCATTTGAAGTGCATTTTGAAATTTTTTTATAATTTTGATTAAATTGATGTTGTAGTTTGAAATTTGCATGTGTAGTTATAATAGACTTTGATTAGTACTTTGTAAAATTGTAATGTGATGTGATTTTTTTTGCATTGTGATGTATTTGTAATTATTTTTATTTAGTATTGTGATGTGTTAGTGAACTATAGTGTTTGTATAATGTTTAGTTTTGTACTTATTTCAAAATTTCATTACCCAGCAAATTCTCTAATGATTTATATGTATAGAAAATTCCTAATATTACAGACTAGTTAAAGTAAAATTTTTGAGAAGGAACTGCAAAAATTTCAGAAAGATGAAGATGCTTAAAGTACTGAGGTATGATTTATATTTTGAATTTTTCTTTCCACCTGTATCATTTCATATTGAAAAATTTAAGTTTGAGGGAGGGAAGAAAAAGATTAACTATTATATGTTCTTAATTTAAATATTTTCAAAAATTATTAATATGATTTTTGTAGTGAATTTAATTCAGATAACTAT
>NW_018164991.1:102537-102996 GCF_001263595.1 Phalaenopsis equestris | reverse complement strand
TAAGTTTGGGGGATTTTGACCAAAGGAAAATATGTTGAGATTTTCATACATATTTTACACTGATTTTGATGATATTATACTTTAAAGAAAGGTATTTTTGATGTTTTGTTGCAGGTATGTTGAGTTATGGTCATTGGAGCAAAAAGATGCAAAAAAGAGCGAATTTGGAGCAAAAAGGACCAAAATATGAAGATTTGATTTTGGCCGCCGACGGCGATTTTTTCTCGAAAGTCCAAAATTAAATATTCTAGAAGGCCGCCGACGGCGCCATCGAGGTTGCTGACTGCGAGCACGTCGGTTCTCTCAACAGATGCATTGAATGTGGACGATTTTTGAAGGGACGCTGGGCAACACTTGAAAACTCTTCTACAACTTTAAAAGAAACTTTTTTGAAGCCGAAAAAGGGGGGGTGTCCACGGGCGTCCGCTGAGTCTTTGTTGTTTTTGGGGCCCATTAGAG
>NW_018164991.1:81382-95683 GCF_001263595.1 Phalaenopsis equestris | reverse complement strand
TTGTCTTGAGATTTTGTGAAATGGTGATTTGAATTGGTTGAGCCATGAGAATGTTAAAGAAGTTGTGATGATCTTTTCACTTCGATCCTAATTTATTTTTAATCTGGCCAATTGATTTGTTAAAATATGTTGAGTTTTACAACTAAAGTGAATATTACATCCAAGATTCAGGGAGGTCAAAGCCCTTGGAACATGGGTTCAAATAAATATGGAAATAAAATTATTGGGTGTAGAATTGGAGATTTTAGAGTGACAGACTAAAATCCTCAATTCAATCCTATTGTTTGGGTGCTAAAGTGTAGATGTTAGCCCTCAGGCAAGGGGAACGTGGGATCTCCGAAGTGAGAGCCGGTATCCTCCCAGCCTAGCCACAGATTCAGTAACCAAGCATAGGACTAGTCAATGTTCTTTATGTCTCGTCCAAAGGGTAAAGAATAAGTATGCTCCTATTTGACATAATACAACTTGAACTGATTCAATTTATCCATTCATTTAAGACAAGGAGAAGGATGTTTTCTTATATATTGAACTTCACATTAGAAACTTTATTAGTAGCATTAGTTAATTAAGAGTTTATTAAAATTACATTTTTATTTCAATTGCCTATTAGTGACAAATATGCAATTTGAACTATATTTTTGTGATTAAGTATTGATTTTTTAAATCTTAGTTTGTAGCCTCTAGTATTACTCCTTGTGGGATCGATATCCAGGACTCCATTAGAGCCCTGTATTACTTGAGCGATACGATACTTGTGTTGATAAGTGTGACTTTGCAATTATGGAAAATTTTATACACATCTTTATGAAATCTATAACCGTTATCAAGTTTTTGGCGTCGTTTCCGGAGATTAAATCTTCTAGCAGCTGTATCAAATTCTTGTATTTTTAAGCATATATTAAGTCGCTGTCACACGCGCGCGCCACACACACGCCCAAAACTCCTCTTCAAGCCCTATACTTTCCTTTCTTTTATAAAAGGTCGTCTTCCTCCAAAAAGAATTCAAATCTCCCTCCAAAATTTTATCCAAAAGTCAACTCTTTTGAATTCAAAAGACACGTCCATTGATCCAAAAGACATATCTTCATAAAAGAACTTTTCAAAGTGTCTAGATGTATTGAATCACTCTAAGGGGTGTTTAGAAGAAGTGTCTCTTTGAAAATTCGCATAAAAATTTTTTTGAACTGCCTTAATCGGCAAAAAGTCGTCTCTGGGGCATCATGCGCCAGTTCTCTAGATGTTTGGCACATCTGGAGCCAGTTTGGTGCTTCATGTGCTACTCTACAACAGCTCTACCATTTTGCTTCATTTGGCTCTGTTTCACCCCGATTCAGTTGCGTTTCACTTCTAATAGATATTCCTATAAAATAAGCATGAAAAAAACCTTCATTTAAAGTGTAATTTCATTAAAAAATATTTAAAAAATGTATAGTAGATTAAGCATAGAAAAATATATTGTGTCAAGTTAGAATTTTCTTTCTTGCTCGTTTTTACTCCAAATTACACCATTTTTGCTTCATTTTCTCCAAAAGTTCATTTATTACACTTAAAACCAATAATACGCAAAATACATTACTTTAAAGTGTAATATAATTAAAAATCATTAAAATTTAGCATAAAATATATATGAAAAAGTAGGTAATTATTAGACGTGTCATTGTGCAATATTATAGTTTCAAAATTGTGATGATCCAAACTTCAAACTTCATTTCCTTTCGATCTAACCAACTAAATTGTTAAAACCTGTTGTGAAACATACAGTCCGAGAATGTAGTCCATGGAGTTGGGTGATTAAATAGAAAATTTTCATTGATGGACGTAGAATTGGAGATTTTAGGGTGACATAATAAAATCCTTAATTTAGTCTAAGTATTTGGAAACTAAAGCGAGATGTTAGCCCTTAGGCGAAAGCAACGCTGAAACTCTGGACTGAGAGCCAGTATCTTCCCAGCCTAATCGTAGATTTAGGGACTAAACACTTGATTGGTCAATGTTTTTTGTCGCTTGTAAAAATAATAAAGAATATAATTGCTCCTATTTGACACAATATAATTTTCTACAATTTGATAATTCACTGACTATAACCTCGTTGCAATGGGAATGATACTTTCTTAAATTTGAACTCTTTGTCACAAAACCTAGTTTAGTTTTAGTAAATTTAACTTTGAAGTTTAGAGATTAGTATAATAAACATAGTTTCTTTAGTGACATGATGTTTCTTCTTTTGGATGGATTAATCTATAGATTTTTGGTTGTATTCTTTATATTCTAATATTATGGATCAATATTTATTTTGAAGGTAATCAATAAATAAATTCTCGATATTTGATCAAATTCAGTAAATTAGCTAATTACCTCCAACTGTTTTCAATGCATACACGATCAATTGAAATGCCAATAAAATTGGGTACAACCCAATACAAACAAAAGAGAGTTGATGAACAAAATTAACAAAATAAAAAGAAAGAGAATAAAAAAATGAATAATGTAAATAAAATAAAAAATTAAAGAAACTAAAAAGAAACATTTTATGTTTCTTATTGGGCAATATGTAATTTCCCATGTGGTGTCCTAAACCCAATACTACTAATAAATTAATAAATCAATGAATCCATATTAACAATGAATGATAACCAAAAGAAAATGTTTTTGTTATTATTTGGGCAAGGTGCAATTTCCCCTAGCGTGTACTATACAGGTTACAATTATAAAGCAAATAAAATTAACAAAGTAAAACAAATATAATATGAAAGCTTTGAAAACAAAAGATAAGATCAAACTTTAAACTCTCATAATTTCCACGATGCCATGAATTCCATAAGTCCAATCTATTTCTGAGGGTAAGAAAAAGACCACCTTAAATGGATTAAGGTTTCTTGCTCCTTAACTAGTATTGGGTTAGGAGTACAACAACCTTGAATAGAGTAAGGTTTCCTATTCCTCAACTAGTATCAAATTGGAAGAAATCCCTCTGGTGTACCCTTTGGCATTCCTTCTCATATTAGTTATCATGTTTATCTCTTAGCTTAGATGCAAGCTCTTTCGCATTCTCTTTAGAATTCTTTCATAATGTAATAGAAAATTTCAATTTAATTGTTGATAGAGAAGTAAGATCATGTTAAATGGAGTAAGGTTTTCTATTCCTTAATTATTTTCAGCTTGAAAATAAACCCTTTGGTGTTCCCTTTGGATTTCCTTCTTGTTCTAGTCACCCGTTTACCTCTTAGTTTGGATGTAAGCCCTCTAATGTTCCTTTCGCATTTAGTCTTAATGTAATAGAAAATTTTCAATTTTCAATTCCTAAGATTTAAGATATAGTCCTTTTAATTCGATTTAGACATCCCCCCTTTCACTAGTTCTCATGTTCGTTGTATAACCCCCTTTAATGTATTAAAATATCCTTCCCTTGTCTATTTTAATTCTAATTTTATGAGATTTGGAGTAAGACCATCATAAATGGAGTAATGTTTAATGGTAGATTTGAGTCCCTATGCTTTTTATCTATAGGTTTGATCACCCTGATTAGCTTAGAGAGTAAATGTGAGTCCTCCTTAAATGAATTTAAGGCCTTCTACTTTGAATATTAATCATTCATTCTTGAGGTTTGGAGTTAGACCACCTTAAATGAGGTAAGGTTTCTTCCCTTGGATTATATTTGCTATAAATTTGAGTCCTCGTTTTTTGTATTTTAAACCAATCATTCCTTCTTCCTTCCAATCAAGTATATCAACAAATTTTCTTAAAGCATCTCTTCGCCTAAAATCTTTGGTGAGAACTTTTGGTAGTTTTCATCTATGTACATTTAAGGTCCAAAATATCAAACAAGCAGATGAAATATAAAATCTAAACTCAATTTTTCTCAAGCATCTTTCAATTAAGATTCCTCAGTAAAAATTCTCGATGTAAGAGCTATTTTTTTCCTTAGACATCTTTTGATTCCTCAGTGGAAAACCTAATTCAACTCATATTTAAATTAAAATTCAATCTTTCAATATGTCTTAAGTATTATTACTTAATCATTCTTTGGATCTTGTTGACTGGTTCAATGGTGCTGTATACTTGTTTGATTCACCACTCCTATTTGGGTTCATTTGTTAAGCTCAAATTTGTGTGAGTTCTCTTATACCCTTTCCCTCCTTAGAGCTTAGGATATGGTTTTTAGTTTTCCTTAGTGACTCTCCTCGAAGACTATTGGAGGAACCAACAACAAAAGGAAACTTCAAATAAATATTCACACTTTACATTTTCATATGATTGACTTCAAATCCTTAGCATTTGGCTAAGTTGATTAAAGTTAGGTCATTGTGGCTTAAATTTAGTTCTCATAGATTTGGAAATGCCCTAAGCTACCCTTGAACCTTAGGGACTTATGTTTTCAATTGGTCTCTCACTTATGCACTTCACACCTCTCCATAAAATTCATTGGATGGCTCATTCTTTAGTTCAAAAAGAGCCCATTGTGCATGAGGTTTACTTTGAATTGAGATAGGGTTACTCCTTTAATTAAGGAAAACATAAAATAAAATTCACAAATTGAAAATTAAATTCAATCAAAATTGAAATCTCAAAGTCAAAATTAATATAATTATGGGCTTGAAATCAAAATTATATTGTCTAAAATTAATTATAAATTAATCAAAATCAAAATTGGAATGAAGATCAAAATTGACTATGAAATTTTACAAAATTAAAATCATGAGTCAAACAAAATTCCTAAATTAAAATCTATGTCAAGTTAGAAAATTAAAATCAAAACCAAATTAATAAAACTAAAATTAAGAAAGAAAAAACAAACTTAGATGAAATTTGAATCTTCAAAATCAAACAAAGTTAAAATCAATATAAAAATAAAATTAAAAGCACCAATTAAAATCAAATTCAATAAAATTTATATGGAAATCTCAAAAAAATCAAACCCAACAAAATCATAAACTTGAAATTAGAACTGAATCACAAATTAATCAAAATTGAAATCAAAACTAAAAGTCTAAATATACCGAAGTCAAGATTGAGCTTGGGTTTCGGTTGAGAACTTTTTGAGGAGGAGAAACTTGGGTGTGTTTGTCTTACAGATAGAAAGGAGACGATTCAGATGTCCAAGCTTTATGTGGAGACGACGCCGCACCCGATCTGAACAAGAACACGGAGTGGTTCATGTGTCCGGGGGTGTAGACGACCTACATACTCAATACTTTTCTTCTTCTAACTCCTCGTTCTTTCTGTCTTCGGATGCACGGCCGGCATAGCCTGGACAATCGTCAATCTTGCCCACTTCGCTATTACTTATCATTTTTTCCATTGGAGAAAGGGAACGCCCTTTGCTGATGACATGGTGGGAACAGATAGATAATGGCAAGCAACTTACACGTAATAGGAAGTTTTTGACTGTCGTGCCTGTTGTCCCGTACTTGATAGCTTCACACACGACCGACTACCAACAACCGATGCTCTTTCTGAATACCGCTGCAGTGATAGATAGCATTGGTCGTCGCCAAATTCCCAAATATGCACAAAGTTCGCATCTTCGGAATCAATGCAGATAGTTGATCAGAGGATCTTTCTAGTTACAGAAACCCTAAGAGAGAAGAGCTTAGTGTGATCCTTTAAGCATTATGGCGACGTGACATGGTTGCCGTTGTACAGAACTGCATGTTGTAAAAACTAGTAATGTTGGTGTGATGCTGTGTTATAGCTCTTAGAGCAAAAGAATGTGTAGAGTTTTAAAATGTTTCTGGTGTTGTTATAATCTACGTTGTGTATAGTTCTTTGGGTTTTGTTTGAGGTTTGTGTTGTAAAATCTTTTACTGTCTTTAACTATGATTTGTGTGTCCAAAACAAAAAAAAAGGTTGAGATTAAAACTCATTAAAATTTTCAAATTAAAATCAAACTAAAATTTCAATTAATACAATTATTGAATTGAATTAAAATTTAAATTACAAGTTAAAGCCATCAAATAAAATCAAAATGAAACAACAGCAATTCACCCAAAAAATCCTTAAAGTAAATGTAAAGTAAAAATTCAAAATTAAAATCAAAGATAATATTGCAAAATCCAAATATTAATTAAAATTAAAATTAAACATAAGCCTATTTTACCAAAATCAGTTAAAAATTGAGAAATCAAAGAAACTTAATACTTAAAATCATCAATCCTAAAAATTAAGAGCCTAAATTGATCAAAATCTTGAAAATCAAGTTAACTAAAATCAACATAAGGAAAGTTAAAATCAAAAGAAAATAAAATTGAAATCACCAATTTTTAAAATTAAAAATCTAAAATAAAATCAACATTTTACACACACTAATATTAAAATTGGTCAACTCATATTAAAATTCATCTTAATAAAATCCAAAATTTGACAAAACCCAAAATTAAATCCAAATGAACCCAAACGAACCCAATGACACTAAGCCACCAAGCCAAGCCAAAAATAAAGAACTTAACAAAAATAAAACCAAACCACTAACTTTTCCTAATCAAACCCCCATGCCCTTCAACGGACATTGGAGGACCTAAACCCAAAAATTCAAAAGGTGGACTCCTCCCATTTTCCATGCAAAAACTATACCCAAGCACCTCACAGAGCCGCTTGACTCTGCAAGCGATCATAACAAAGATCCTAGAGTCTACAATGGAAAAATTATTACATCAGGACTCCTAACGTAGAGCTATGTTCGGATTGGAATATTCGATTGTGTTACAGGAATATTCCATCTAAGTTATTTGTAAAAATGATGTGTTTTTCAAGTATTATATGGTGTTATTCGATTATTTTACAGTGTTATTGGTTATTCGATTATTTTACATCGATTATTTTACAGTGTTATTGGAATATTTCATCGCGTTACTTGATTTGGAGCTGAAGTGTTATTGGAATATTTCCCCGCATTATTTGATTTGGGGTTGTATTGTTCCAATAACATAGTGGAAATTGAAATAACACGGGAAATATGTTGAATAACATAGTCCCAAATCAAGTAACACAGGGGAATATTCCAATAACTCCGCAAAATAATCGAATAAATTCATATAATACTCTAACAACACTTCATTTTTACAAATAACGTAGATGAAATATTCCGATAACACAGCCGGATATTCCAATCCGAACGTGGCTCTACGTTAAAAGTCCTGATGTAATATTTTCCCCCTACAATGTCCTCCCACAGCTATTAAAGGCTCAAACATGAGAAAGCTTCACACCAATCATAATCTCGATTCCCTCAGCCAATCTTTAATATTTTGCTCTCAAAACCCTAAGGCAAACTAATTGACCAAAATTTAATCTTCCCCAAGTTTTCCCACCAGTGAATCCTCTATCTCACTCAAACCAATACAAGGAAATTTTTTATTCCTTATCCTGACTCACTAAAATCCCAAATTAAACCTCTGATTAGCTTTGCCATGCTTTAGAATTAATCCCTCAACCAAAATCTCTTTATCTACTAGCCTCCACGCCACCTCTAGACCAAATCGAGCCACCATTTCATCATGACCATACAAGGATTCAGCCTTAGCTCAAATTACCGCTTGGAGGAAGTGTGCAAGTTCATGGAGACCTTCCCCAATTAACCAAAGTGAGGCCTAACCTCTTGGGCTCAAGTATAGATCATAATATCCCTTAGGGCTCTCAGTTTTGACCAATTGTGAAGGAAATGTTTATTTCATGTGTGTCTAACCTTATAGATGCCTGCGTGAGGATCAGGTGATCATTTTAACTTGCTTAAATCCTAGGTTGACCCACTAGATTGAGAGGATCAAGCCCTAGTGCATGGGATGCTTCTGTTATTTATTTTTATGAGAATGACAAATTGATGTCTTCTGTTTGCTTTTGTTTGTAAAGGATGACTCGCTTTACTTCCTGCGGAGCAATGCTATCTCACCCCCAGAGTAGACCGAACGCTGACTTAGTGGAGCGATTATTGCGTGCGGAGGGAGCATACAACCGCGATCTGCAGCTCTGCGTTCGCCCTCCGCACCTAATAATTAGACGACTTAGTGACCCCAAATCAAAGGAAGATGAATGGAGCTTTCAGACTGTCTAATGAATGACAAGATGTTGCGGTTTAAATAAAAAATATGGGTATTTCAAACATATTTAAATCCAAAAATAACATGACACTTTAAAAAATAATAACTAAATTAATATAATTGGGGAAAATATGAAATAAAAACATATAAAATCACTTAAGTGAGGAGAAGTAAGACAATAAAACCTAACTGAATCCATAATTAACTCAGAGATTAATTAAAATCCTTAATCAATTAATAAATCATTAAAAATAAATTTAAATCAAAATTATTTAAAATTTAGAGCTATTGGAGCCTCTGATCATGGAAACTCTCAAGATTTGGGACCGCCATTTAACATAAAAATTATAATTTTCTATGAAAATGGTAATTAATTTGAAGATTAATTTCAAAAACGAAAATAGAAATTATACAAATATAAAATCCACTAAAAAATCAGGAGAAAAATTAAAACAGTGAATCCATGACTTAAAATGAGGATTTGAGCCTCTAAAATATATCAAGCGTCTTAAAAACCTTTAAGGGTCTATCTGTAAATTCAAATTTTACACTTTTAGCCATTTCCTCCAAATCTAATTAAAAACAAAAAGTTAAAGTCTCAAATTTTAATAAATTAATCTAATGAACACATAAAATAAAATTGTTAAGTTAAACCCTAATTTAAGTGAAAAAATTACACAAGTGGGTAAATTTATAATTATTAAAATATGGAAAATTACTCCTTATAAAATTTTGGAAAATCTCAACCTACGCAAACTCTATTACAATTGATAAAACTTCATATTTAAAACGCTAGAACTATTTAGAAAGAATGGCAAGTGAATACAACCCTAAACTTAATTAAAATCAATTTTTCATCCCTTTTAAAACCCTAAAGTTGACCCAAAAAAAAAAAAATTAAAATAGTAAGAGAATATAAATAACAAATTTTAATAAAAAAAACTCGTTATTTGAAAATAAGAGATGGTACATTTATAATTTTCCCAAAATTACAAATATGCCCTCCCTTGTCTTTTAAACCCTTAAACGAAAAGGGTCAATTAAGCATTAAAGTTTTCTAAAATTAATGTTCAAATGATCATTTTTATCAAACAAACAAAAAACTTGAAAAAAATTTAAGAAACCAAAGCGGTTAGGAGTATATATATATAATTTTCATCAAAATTGAAAATTTACCCTTTTCACTTTATAACCCTTAAAATTAACAAAAAATTTGTCAAATCCATTAAACAAACAACCAAAACTCATGTTTGAAAATGAACTTGGATTTGGATACGCTTACAACTTTTTCCAAAATTACAAATGTACCCTTCTCATTATTAAACAAGATGGAAATATTAAAAATTGGAAACTATTAACTAATCACTTCATGATACTCATTACTAAATATTGAAACATAATAAAAAAAAATTTACCTTGAGATGAAGTGGTTTAAGTCAAGAAAATAAAAAATTTACAAATATGCTCCTAATGAACTAAAATTTTAATAAAGAAAATCCTAAATCAAATGAAATTTTCATCAACTAATCAAGTGAACAAAGAAGACCCAAGGAATTTAAAATATCACTCATCAAATAATTTCCAATCATACTTAAATGTTTCAAGTGAACTCAAGAAAAACTTGAAAATAATAGAGGTTATTTAGAATTCAAATTTCGACTATATCTTTGAAACTTCGAAGGTTTTATAGAGAATTTTTAAAATCCTAGAAGTTGTAAAGAGTGGATCTTAACTAAAGAACTAAGTAAATATCCAAGAAACCCAAAATATTTAAAGCTTAAAGGAAACCCTAAAATTCATAATAACATTTCTTAAAACTTAAACTTCAACCCTTAACTAAACAAACTCAGTTTGTAGTGTATCATTTGATGGGGTAAATCATTGTTACTAAAAAAGAGTTTATTAATTATTCTTAACTAAGCAGACTAAAGACATTAACGAACCTGAGACAATGGAACCATGAGATTGTGATCAGGATCAACTTAGAATCAAAATTAAAAAAAAAGGTATTCTTCAAAAAAATAAAAATAAAAATTATTAATAGAAAATCTTATTAAAACTAAAAAAAGACATTCTTATTAAAAATAAAAAAATAGATAATCCTATAAAGATCAAACAAGACAAAGCTCATAAAATTGAAGGATATTAAAACTTAAAGTAAACCCCTAATAAGTAAAGAAAATTAAACACAACTCGAACATTAACCCACCTGATTTATGAAGTTTTCTTAGACGAAATAACTCATTGTTATTGATAGGAATCTTCTAGTCAAATTAGGCTAACCACCTATTTTGATTAAGTAGAGCAGAGACTTTGATGACCCTGGATGATGAAAAACTATGGGCATTTTAACAGTTTTCATCTCCATTTCCATATTTTAAACTCAATAACCTTTAGATGAATAAGATTAGGCTGGTGAAGTTATTTTGTTGTTGTTATGTTTATTTCCTCACTAGACATTTGTTTAGGACAAGTAAAAATAGTATGTTCTCTCTATATATTGCACTCTTATGGCATGCTAGTTTAGGTTGTTTTACATTTACTCTACATGTTTCCAGGATACCATAGTAAACTTGACATGTGAACTGTATTATGTATGGCTATTGTAGTTAAATCTAGGCTACCATAGCTGACTTTAGGTTTTCTTTAATGCAAATGATGAACCTCAACTAAACCATCAATGATATTCAAATGATACTTTTGACCGATGAGTTTGACCTGGATTTAGGATTGACATCTTCTTATTGTGTTTTTAATTTTTTTGTGCTTAATAGGTATGTCCATATTTCAAGCTATTATTGTATATGGTTCTTTTTTTCCTGGATTTCTATTAGGCTCAATAAGGACTATATTCTCTACCTACATCAAATAACTTTAACTTAATTTTTCAATATCAAATGAAACTCATAACTAAAATAAAATTTTACAAAATATTACATTTATACCTTAGAAGCATCATACATAAAAAATTTAATTTGTAAAAATATATTCGCATTAGTCTTGGGACATTATGCATACCTATCATACTTAAGTAGCTTGATATATAATCAAGTTGTAAGGCCAATTTTTTCTAATAAATAACTCCCTATCCTGTTCACATTCAACAAGACTTACCATGCATAGATTTCAATATAATTAGGTGGTTTAGATGCCAAACCTTTTCAATCAGGGTTGAAAGTCCATTACATTTTATTTTGTGTTCTCTTCCTATATAGACTAGATTTCTGAAGCATAAATTCTTTCATTGAACTTCACCTTCAGTCACATGATTATAAGGTTTATTGCCTAGTTACGACAAAAATTCTCACCTCCTATGCTTACTAAGAACTATATAAATTGTGATATAAGCCCTAAATGTCTAATTAAGCATAAATATAATCATTAAATAAATCTCTTCCAAAATCACTAAAGTTGAGTAATATGATAGTTGAGATGTCACTGAGTTTCTCGATATCTTTGACATCTCTTACTCTTCTTGCTTTGGGTTTCATAAATAATTGTTCAACTTTTGAGCTTTTTTCTCTTGGTATTCATAAGGAACAATCATCAAAACTAAACTTAAAATTTCTCTTAAGACAAATTATATCTATAATCAAGAGTGTTCTTTAATAACTTTTGTTGCTTAAGATGTAGATGATTATAGGGGCTCTCACCCATAATCCCAAGTTAATCTAAATTATATATAGTCTTCCTATTAGATAGTGAAAATATCTGTTGGTTTTAACATAAGCCTTACAAATATCTAACGTTTCTTCATTTAAATAATTAAACCAACCTTAAAGTGGCATTTCTATCTGTTAAGATAATATATTTCGTTAGATATTGCGCTTGATTATTTAAATAATTAATTATTTGATTCTATATGATTTCCAAATAATCATTATTCAAAAAAAAAATAAAATCGACAACCACTTATAGAGATAAATAATGAACATTGGCATGGATAAAATAACATTGCTTTTGAAAAATTGAACACTTAATAAGAATTGTGTATTTTTGTATACTTGGAAATTACAAAAGAATTCATCACACTACCTAACATTATTGAATTAAAAAATTAAAATATTTGAAATATTTATAAAAATCTATAGCAATTGGTCAATTTAGCAAAAAGAGTATGATAAACATCAACTTGAACATATAATTGTGAATATTAGTGAACATGCAATTTAAAATTTACACAAATACCCTTTAATCATATTTTTCAATCATTTAAACTTCTAAATTTAGTCAAGAAAACTTCATAACATAATAATGAGTTTGAATGAAACTTATGTATGAATATTTGGCGAATATAGGGTACATTTGTAAAATCAAAAATTAAATCACCCTTATATTAATGAAAATTTTAAATTTATGAATCCAAAATTTAAAATCTATAAAGCTTCCAATAAATGATTATTAAGAAAAAACTAATAAGCTTCAAGTTGAGCATTTAATAAAATTAATTGTTAAGGATTGTAATTTTAAAATCTAAAAATATACCTTTCTAGTTTTAGATTTTAAAAATTCTTTAATGCAGTTTCCAATTCATATCAAATGCACATAAAATGATTATTTGGACAGAGAAATGAATGTAATTGAAGTGAATTTAAACATTTATAAATAAGAAATGTAAATTTATAACTTCAAAATTATAAACATAAATTCTAATTTAAAAAATTTAATAACTTAATCATGTTAACTCAAAATCACACCAAATTTCTCCAATTGAATATCTCAATAAATAAAAGATTTAAAACCTTGAATCAAATAATTTTTATTAAATATAAAACTATAATAAAAAATATTAAATAATACCAATAATTTATTATTAATATAATTCAAATTAAAATGAATTAAAACTTTTAGGCTTAGCTTAGATTCTAATTATAAGCATACCTGTAAAGTTTCGAAGCATTTAGAGATCATTTAGATTTTGTATGAAGTTGATTTAAAATTTTTTAAAATAGTAATAATTATATAAAGTAAAAAAAAATTCAAAAAATTACAAAATTATCATAGAACTTATTTAATATCAATTATAAATTACAAAATTGAATTCATGAAGATTTGAAAAATTTTAACCATTAATATAAAATTTCTTTGAAAAATTCAAAATAAATGAAATTTTAATAATAATAACTTCCTAAAAGTTATAAAATATAGAACATTTAATAATTGTAATAATTTTTTTTTATGATCCTTAATCACTTTTGTAAGTGACTTTGGATATTTTAAATAATATCACAATAAATTCAAATAAAAATCATGTAAAAATCACAAGACACAAAAATCTTAAATAAAAACATCCTTGGGTAAACTTGAGCTTCAGAATAATAAAAAAACTATTGAAACTTGAACATAAAACCTAGTTTTGGCTCTCTAAAGTTACCTTGCACACATAATAGATGTTTTTATTAGGTCACCAAGTTTAGCTTTAGGTTAGGTCAGTTGTGATATTTGATTGTTCTTGTTGTGTTTTGTTTGTTATGATAATTTTAATTTACCACTAATATGAATGCTAGGGCGGCTTGTGGAGTTGACTGATGTTAGAACAACTAGCTTAATAGGTCAAGCTGCCAAATAATAGATAATTAAAATTGCTATGATTTTTTGTAAGTGCTAAATAAAATAAAATCCTTCATGGATGGTCAATAAGACGGAGGGCATGGTGCCACAACTAAGCACTATTTTAGAGAAGTAATTTGTGTTTAATTATGTTATAATTTTTATTTATGAATATTAATATATATTGCTGGGCTCCGTGCTAAGCATAAAGTTTTATTTTATGTCATAGTAAAGGTAGGGTTTTATATGTTGTTGTGTCTATTCTAGATTTAAGAGTCCATCTTTGTTGATCGAATATGACTTTTTAAATTGTCTAAAGTGGGACACGCAAAGATGGCGGAGCGAGGATGAAGATCAACTTAAATAAAAAATGAGGATGAATCTCAACTCAAATCAAATGTAAAAGTACTAGAATACTAATTGAAAGCATCTAGAAAGCCTAGTCAATCGAAGAGTTTGCTTTAGGTCTATGATTGGTCACACTTTTTTTAGGTTCAATTATATACTCTTTTTGATGATATTGCACTTTAAAGAAAAATATTTTTGATGTTTTGTTGTAGGAATGATGAATTAGGGTCATTGGAGCAAAAATATACAAAAAGGTGCGAATTTGGAGCAAAAATGACCAAAATGTAAAGAATTGAACTAGGGCGCCGACGGCGCCATAGACCCCGCCGAAGGCGAGATTTTCCCGCGACTCCAGACTTAATTCATTATG
>NW_018164991.1:64120-81366 GCF_001263595.1 Phalaenopsis equestris | reverse complement strand
GCCGACGGGCCCCTCGGGGCCGCCGACGGCGAGCTCGACGGTTATGACCAATCAGGCTGTGAATAAGGACATACTTTGAAGGGATGCTTAAGCAACTCTTGGGAAAACTCATCCACAACTTTAAAAGAAGATTTTGGCCAAAAATTGAGAGGAGCCAGAAGACTCTAGAGTTCCTGGAGATTAGAAAGGTTCCATTAGTGTTTGCTAGAGTGTAAAAAATTGTGAGGAATTCTTCGAGAGATTGTAAGAGTTGAGGGAAAGTGAGATTTCTTCCTCCTTGCTGCTTCGAAGAGGAATTTTATGTGTTGTAAAGAAAGGAAGAGATTCAGAGGAACTTCAAGGAGTTTCCTTGGGAAGAAATTAGAGATAAGTTTATTTATTGTTGTAGTTTGTATGGTGAAATGGTGATTTGAATTGGTGAAGCCTTGAAAATGTTTAAGAAATTGTGATGGTCTTTTCACTTCGATCTTAATTTACTTTCAATCTGGCCAATTGATTTGTTAAAATATGTTGAGTTTTACAACTAAAGTGATGATTACATCCAAGATTCAGGGAGGCCAAAGCCTTGGAAGTTGGGTGCAAATAAATAGGGAGATAATATTATTGGGCGTAGAAATGGAGATTTTAGAATGACAGACTAAAATCCCCAATTTAACCTATTGTTTGGGTGCTGAAGTATAGATGTTAGCCCTCAGGCGAGGGGAACGTGGGAGCTCCGAAGTGAGAGCCGGTATCCTCCCAGCCTAGCCAAACAAGCGTAGGATTAGTCAATGTTCTTTATGCCTGGACCAAAGGGTAAAGAATAGGTATGCTCTTATTTGACACAATATATGTTGAACTAATTCACTTTATCCATTCACTATAATTTCTTGACAAGGAGAATGATGTTTTCTTATATATTGAATATCACATTTGAACCTTCATTAGTATAATTAATTATTTAATAGTTATTAAAATTACATATTTATTTCAATTGCCTATTAGTGACAGATAAACAAATTGAACTTCGTTGTTGTGATTAAAGTATTACTTTTCTAAAATCTTAGTTCGTAGTTCTAATCTTACTCCCTGTGGGATCGATATATAGGACTCCATTAGAGCCCTGTATTACTTAAGCGATACGTATACTTGCGTTGATAAGTGTGACTTTACAATTATTGAAAATTTATTACGTCCATATTTATCGAATTTATAACTGTTATTAAGTTTTGGTACAGTTGCTGAGGAATTAAATCTTTATAGCACCAGTATTAAATACTTATATTTTTAAGCATATATAAAGTCGCGGTCATATCCTTTTGTACTTACATAATTAGATTGCTTATTTTATGTCGTTTTTCCTTTGATTGATTAAACATGTGTTTTTTTTTTCTCTACTTAGAATATTTTTTAGGTTTATTGGTACTGCTTTTGTCTAAGAGATAAAATTTTCAACCCCACATAAATAACTCAAATTTAATTTTTTATAGAAGACCGACTAGGTAGGAAAGATACCAGCTCTCACTCTAGAGTTCCCTCTGATTCTTCCACTTGGGGGCTAACATCTCGTATCAAAACCTAAAACAATAAACCAAGTTGGGGGCTTTAGCGTGTCATTCTAAAGTCTTCTAACTCTACACCCTTCAAAGGTTATTTCTCTATTTATTTTCACTCAGTCATATGAATTACATTCTCATTCACACAATCTCATGTGATTCTTACAAATTGCTGACTGAGAAAATACCATCACGGATCTTACATGTTCTCACCATGTTCTCACAACAAATTTTAACTTTAACAACTTAATGGGTCAAATCAAGAAGTAAATGAAGTACATGGATTTAAATCATCACAACTTATTCCGACATTAAAAATCAATACTTTCCACAACTTTCATCCAAAACATTAATTACTTATTATTTTAAGGAAGAAGATAAAGAAAATCACTAAAAATACATGGAGAAAATACAACCACAATTTAGTTTAAAAGTATAAATCATTGTCAAACTAATAAGAATTTTAAATTAAAATCAAATGTCATAACAAAAGATAGAAAATTATCTCAAATCCTCCACCGAACTCTTGAAATTTCATTGAATCTCTTCTTCTCTAACAACACTCTTAAATCTCCATATAAAAACTAAAAGGAACGAGAAAAGGTAAATGCAAACAGCGTCTAAAAGTCTCTCCTAAAATGCAGAGAAAAGTCTCCCTTAGGAAGCAATGAAAAGACTAGAAGAGCCCTTAATCCACTCCAACTTCCTATTTCTATATTTTTCCAAGAGGTGCATTGGTATCTCTTTAAAATGTCTCCATATTTGATGAATTTCTCTAAGAGATGCCTCATTTCAAAAGTTTTTTAAATATATTTTTGTCAAATAATAACCACTGACACTTAAGAGTAAGGTCCCTAGAGCTTAGGAGCAACCTTCTCTGTATTGATGGCGCTTAAGCGCCAGCTGTGGGCGCTTAGGCGTCACAGCTCTTTTGTACATTTTCATCATTTTTGCTCTAAATTTGATCATTTTTTACTCCTTTCACCATTTTTCATCTTTTTTATTGTACCTGAATGAAAAACACACAAATACCTTCAATTAAAGTGCAATATCTCAAACATGGGCATAAAAATGTGTACATAAACACTATATATTTTAGGTGTATCAGATAACAAGTATGAATTCCCAACTGATTGTATTATAAGCTTTCCTCAAATCAAGCTTAATCACAAGATTACCACCTCTACATTTAGTATTACGTTCAGGGATTAATTCTTGGGCCAACATGATGTTATCAGTTATTCCTCTACCCTGAATGAAATCCATTTTATTTGTGCAAATTAAAAGTAGTACGTGTTGTTTTAACCTCTCCACCATGATCTTGTTAATGAGTTTATACGTAACAGAGGAAAAAAAAATGGCCTAAAATAATCCCACTTATATTTCTCATTGTTTTTAGAGATTATGACAATCATAAAGGTGTCAAAATATTTACACAATGGTGCCCCCATCTAGAAACTTTGGACAGCCTTAACCACAACCTTTTTGGTAATATCTCAAAAAGATTTATAAAATTCAGCAGTATATTCATCTGACCCTGCTACTTTATTAATATTAATGCCCTGAACAACTTCCCAAATTTCATCCTCTATGGGATTTCCAGCAATTTGTAGTGTTTCAATGAAGTGTTTAGCATCCTGGTCTATATTATCATCTAGTGTTGTATTACATCGGACTTTAGTAAAAATTGATTGAAAGTAATTAATGCCTTCAAGAATAATGTCATCCCGTTCTTCAATACAATCACCACTAAGTCCTATATTTTAAGTATAGTATTAATACACCATTTATTTTTAATACATACATGATAATAACTTGTCTTCCTATCACATTCCACAAAATGGGCTTTCCTAACCTTTTTTAAGATAGTTCTTTTTCAGATTTAACTCCAATGTATAGTGTTCATTGCAAGTTTCTACATGTTCCAGCCTTAGAACCTCCTCTTCAGCATCTTTAATTTTTTCTTTAGAATCTCCAAAGCATTGCCAATTCCACTTCTTCAAAACCCCATCCAAATATTTATGCAGCTTCCACAGTTTCTCCCAAGGGTTACCCTTCATATTTTTTGGCCAGTTATTCTTCACACATAGTAAAAAAGCTTCATGGTTGGTCCACATGTTAAGAAAGCAAAAGGATGTACCAATAGGCTTGTTGGAAAAGTTTATGCTCAACAATAGAGTCTTATGATCAGAACCCAAAGTAGAAAGGTAATATGCTGTTATATTTGAAAAATTATTTAGTCAATGTTGATTTACAAGAGCTATATCAAACCTTTCAAAGACTCTGCCAATTTTCCAAGTTTAGAAAGGGCCTAAAAAACCAACGTCAAAAAGCTTAGCATTCAAAATAGATTCATTGAATTTAGCTATCATTGACATATTAGGTCTACTTTCCCCTTGTTTCTTTTTTGACTAGTGATCATATTAAAGTTACCCCCAACCATCCAGTTCTCCATCATATTAGAACCCAAGGTAATCAATTTGTTTCATAAATCCAATCGTAATTTATGACTATAGCTTGCATAGATAATTGTGGCCCACCCCTTGCATATATTGACATCAAAGGAGAAATTCAAAAATTTTAGATCATCTATGTTAATATTGTTTGAAATTTCTTTTCTATAGAACGCCCAAATCTTTTTGATGACATTGGCTACAAAGACTTACTTATTAAAATCTTTCACAATTTTATGTTTGTTAAAGTGTACTAAAGTTTCCAAGGTAGCAAATAACCAAATTTTGTTAGTTTTAACCAAATTCTTTAATCTATCAAGGGTGTTAAGGTCAGCCACCCCCTGATATTCCATATAAATACGTTAATCATAACAAAAGTGATGACTCCTTCTAGTTATCCTAAAAAGAGCACCATTCTGCTGCCCATCAAAATATGAAGAATAATTGTTATGTATGATATTACCTTGTCCTAAGTTTCTTAATTTCAACCTGCCTTTCTTGTTTTTTTTAGCTTTTTGGATAGTCCATTCACCCTTTAAATAAATTCTAGCTATCTCAAGTTTTTCCTCATTAAGGCATGGGATTACCTCATCCTCCAAAGAGACATCAACCTAATCATCAGCCTCATCTAATTGAACACCAAGTCCTGGTGTAACATGAACATTTTTTTCATAGACAACATTGCCAGAGTTACAACAAGGTAATTTTGAATCTACCAACTCTTGTACATTGTTGCTATTTCAATGTTGTTCCAATTCCAAAGTCAAATCATTAACAACCATGAAGTCTCCTTTATCCTTATCCAAATTATTTTCCCCGGGACATTTGTCCTCATCGACTCCTTTTATCTCCTAACTTTTAGAGGGCCCAAACCCAACCTAGCTCCTGTCTCCACGTCAATTACATCCACCCTATTGTCCAATGCAATATTCTCATCCCTATTTAATTTTGTAGCATTGTTTATTCCATTGAGCTGATTGGGTCCTTCTAATTTTGGGTGTAAGTGATAGCATTGTAAAGAAGAGTGACCAAACATCATATAGTTATCACAATATGATGGGTGATTTTCAATAATAACTTTCTGCCAATATCTCGTATGTGTTGATCCTATGCGCACTTCATCTTGAAAATTTTGTGTGATGTCTCTTTCTACAAAGATCCTCGTTGTCGATGGTCTAAACAAACTACAATTTGGTGAATCCATTTTTAATGAGTTCCCAAAAATTGGTGCAATAGAGAAAATAAATTCATGATTGAATAAATAAAATTTCAATCTTGGGAAACTCATCTAAACAGGTATCACAGAGGGTTCAGTTTTGCATCAAAATCCTCAGACCACATGAGCTACATAGTTTATTTATATAAAGAGAATAGATACTACAAGCATTGCTCTAAACTGATTTTTTTGCTATTTTGTCTGGGAGGAAGATTCAAATCTTTTGCAGCTTTCATAGCTGGCCATCAAACTAATTTTAGATTATCAGAATTATAAAGTGTTGAGTAATAATTTGAGGATCCGAAATAATGGGAGATGGCCTCGTTAAGAACATATTTAAAAATATTTTTGACAATCAATAATTTCTAGGCCAACAAGATATTTAGGATGACTATGAATTTTTCCATTTTTATTTTTATGAAATAGATTGGACAAATAATAGATTTTGTTAAAATGATCTTTTATTTTTTGCTATGTTTTGTTATTGTTTTGAAAACCGATTGCTCCGTCAGCTATTTGAAGTTTCGCAACTTCTTTCGAGTAGCTCCCCGACTGAGAAAAAATTATTACATACGGAGAGTGTACGTAGAGCTGCGTACGCTTTCCGATCACAACCAATCCTTTCATTTAAAAAAAATAAAAATTAATAAAAGTGGGACCCACTGTCATACATGTTTTGTTTGGATGAGTTGATAGATGACTGTGATCAGAGAACGCTACATCCGCACTGTGCATGTAATAATTTTTCCGGGCCGAGAGACCATCACATCTTTATATAAATAAAAAAAATAATTAATTTGAAGCTATCATACATCTTATATCAAAAAAAAAAAAAGACAAATTAAAATGAAGCTATCATACATCTTATATCAAAAAAAAAAAAAGACAAATTAAAATAAAAGAGAAAAAGATTTAAAATATCTTTATTTTATTCCAATATAATTATGACTCAGCTTAAAATATAAATAAAATAAAAATAATGATTGACTATAAACAGTTCCATAGCATTCCAAATTTTATATACATCTAATTTATTTATTGATTGGACTGCTGCGCTGGAATGATCCGGGATTTAAATGATAGATGCTCATCCTCTAATATGTTTTGAGCTTATTTTTTTCTCCTCACCTGTGCAGTCCTCTCTCAAATTAAAAATTCCAGCACGGCAGAAGATTCCAAGGAAATAGTGCTGACAAATGTTCGGGCCCACATTTCTCGATAATTCCTTGCGGCCATATTATTTAAATCTTAGTGTCCTGTTCATGACGAAGCGCAGGAGAAAGGATGACAGTATAAACACTAAACATTACAATTTGCAAGGGTAATCACATACCCAGCTCTTGAATATTATTATTTGTGAAATAAATATTCACCTAAGTTTTTTACTTATCTAAACTGATATATTCAAGTATGCTACAATCAAATTATTAAGACTTTGATAAAGATTAAAAATATAGATTGAGATTTTATCATTTTATGACCAAAAAGCAGCTACTTAGATCAATAGAGAAAGAGTAGCTCCCTGCCCAACCACTAGCAGAAGATGATCGAGCAAGAGAATTTGGAAGTGGACTACCCAAGATTGACCCGGATCATCGATTATATCACTAATAGGTAGAATGCGAGAGGTCGAGTACGAGGACACATAAAGGCAAAGTGTCTTCCCATTCTGTAAAAGATTTAAACCTAGGAGTAACTCTCCAAAACCCTAACTTTAGCAAGGGTATGACAATTAAAAACAATTTTGTGTCCTTAGGTCCAAGGATGATATAGAGCTATACATGTTATTTTATGGAGAATAATTTTTATAAATAAGGGGCATGAAATGTAAAGCACATTCTAGTATTTAACTCTCTAGGGCTACAAACAAAGTACCTTCCTCATTAGACCCTATTCTCTCACCTCTATTCTCTTTCCTCCTATCACTCTATTTCTAGGGTATGATTCAATAATAAATTTGGGTTCAACACTCTTAAAATGTGCGGTGAGCATAAATCACGTGATAAATTAGGGAGTAACATAAAGAGAAGAACCTAGCTACAGAGACGTCATGAACAATATGGACCGTACCAGAGATTTCATAACTCAACAGATTCATGAGCTTAAAGAACAAATGAAGGCAAAGATTATAGATGTTTTCCAAAGCAATGATGCCACCACCTCAACTGACAGTTGACTCGGCTCGCAAATACGTAATTATTTACTTTCCAAAAGATCGTAAAAAACTTGATTCAATTTATATTTAACGACTACTGTGTAAAAATGATTGTCGGCACAATTTTTAGGTGGGGTCCTGTGGAAGCTGCCGGCCGCAAGAATGGAAATCCTGTCACCCGCTTCGGAGGGATATTTAATATATATATATATATATATATATATATATATATATATATAGTTTTAAGCTATGTGTCACTCTCGAAAGATGGACACATGGCTTGATGGTGAAGCTCAATCAAATAAACTAGGAAACATATGACATATGTTTAGCCTACAAAACCACTTTATTATAAGCCGACAAGTTTCCCTATTTAATATAAAAAATTAAATAGAGTTTATTTATATTAAGTTGGGTTCTTGTTGGGTTCTTGAAAGTTTCCTATATAGGCAAGCCCCTATAGTTAATTACATCTTAGATAATCAGAGTCACCTAAGAAAATTCTCGATAAAAATCAAGCGATATTATCTTCAAGAAGTTAAAAGGAATAGGACTTTTCAACGAGATCGAACAAAGAGGTGTGAAATGGGAATGACTCGAATTTAGAATATATTATGGAATCAAAAGGAAGAGAGACTAGGGGATGTCACAGATCTTGAGGAGAACCTCAGTGACTTCCCAAGCTATCCTATGATTTGGTTTTAATTTAGAGGAGAAATATTTGAATGATTCATTCTGTCAGTTTTATTAACCTATTAACCAGGGCTTACATTCGTGTGAAATAATTACACAAATAGACTGGAAGATGTGAGGATTTAAGTCATGGCGAACGACAACCTAAGAATCCTAAAACAGGTTAGGGCTTATATTGTATAGCAAAGCCATACAAAAGACTAAAGGAAATTTGTAGATTTATGTTGTACTAGGCGGACAACCTCTAAGTCCTATGGCTCTTTGTTTAATTCTACAAAATGGTTTAGCTGATGTAGACGTGTTTTCCTATTTTTAAGATGGTCGCGCTGCCCACAATGCTAGCTCCAAGCTCCTCATTGTGAAGCTCACAATGCTAGCTCCAAGCTCCTCATTGTGGCGAGTTTAAGTTTTCTAATGTGTCAAGTCATGATGTCAAATCATATGTTTTCTAAGGTTATATTTATTTAAATATTAAGGGGAATATTAAAGTTGATTAGAGCTACATCGATTATGATCCTACGATTCCCTCGTTCCGGCTCCACTATTTTTTTCTGATTCACTTAGTTCAAATGAATTTGCTACACTTAACTTAATGAGTTTGATATTTTCATTTAGACCATGGGAAATCTCGTTAGCAACCGTAGGTTACCTCCTTCGACAGATTCCCAATTATCTGATAGAGAAGTTTTAATTTATTTGTAATTTTTGTTTTGTTTTGTTTGTTATTAAAGTTACAGTTGTTTTATATTTTGATTGTTGTGGCGGTAAATTTTATCTTGTTTTCATTTCTTAATTTTATTTTGGTTTCAGTTCTTTATCTATCCTAAAAGTTTCAGTTTTGACATGCACGATGATCTTGTTGTTTAGCATACAAGTTTATAAATAGGAAATAAGAGGTATAAATAAATAAAAGTAAATTGTAATGCAATAAATTTAAAGAGTACATGCCGATTCTTCCTGTTTCTCCACCTGAATGGTCAGTATTTGCAAAGCATATGTATAATTTTGTAGGAAAAGCAGAGAACACAAGTTTGAGGTGTGTCTACCAGATCCTATCATACCCTGGTGGATCATACCCTGGTGGATCCAATTTGTTCATCTCTGGAGATGATTCCATTAAGCAAATCATAATGTCTATCATATCCTATATTTTGATTATCTCTTTAAGTGGGGTAATTATCACTTGATGTTTCACTTACGAATTATACAGGTGAAGGCCCTTAGAGGAATTTGGCTTAACTAAGGGACTCAGCCGATTTGATTTTAAGGATGGGCTTGTAGTGTTAAAAAAGTTTCAAATTAATTATAGGTCATTTTCTAAACCACAATAGACAAGATTTCGATCAAACCTAATTTACCACTAAGCCCTTAAAACTTAATGGGAAAATTTGTAATTGATTTTAAGAAAATTTAAATATTTATACTATTAATCCTTATCAATAATCATAAATCATTTTAAAACTATTGATTGGGGTTTTAAATTAGTGTTTTATAATCTTCCAAAGTCAAACCCCTCACATTAATATCTTCTTATTTAATTATTCTTCTGAATTTCATCAATTTAAAAAAATACAAATTTATCCTTAATGAGACCAAAGTGAGATTGATTGCTACCATTTATCCCTTTCAGGTTTCAATCATCATCAATCAAGCTCATTCTTTACCCATTTACCCTTTGGTTAGCCTAAATATTAATTGAGACTTAAATTCCAAAATTACCATTTTGCCCTTAAGGCATTAACACCTCATAATTCATTAAATCAAACTCAAATGACTTTAAAATTTTTACTTTACCACACTCATGGATTAATTAAAACATCAGGGGCGAAAATGTGATTTTTTTGAATTTATTTAATTTAATAATTATTTTAATGCAAAAATAGTGATTTTCAATGAAAATTTAATAACTCAACCAAAACAAAACTTTTGTCCTTAAGAAAATTTAGAGGTTTACCTAGGTAAGAGGATCACTTGGACCAATTTTCATGATTTTTATAGGTTTAATTTAATTATTAGAATTATTTTTTATTTTGAGTAATAATTAAATATAAAATATTACTTAAATGAAAAATTAAGTTTTATATTTTTCTTAAATATTTCTGAGCTCAGGGAACCCAAAGAACCAAATTTCATATTTTCTTTATTTATATTTTAATTATTAGAATAATTTTAATGGAAAATTAAAGAAAATTCATTTTAAGCCTTTAAAAACTTAATATTTTGACTTAGAAAATTAGGAAAAATATTTTAATTGGTTCCGTGTGATCAAAAAACCAAATTTGACATTTAGTGCATTTTTACAATTTTACAATTTTTATGATTTTTAATTAATTTTTAGTTATGTAAATGCTTAAAAATAGCTTATAAATGAAGTATTTATTTTAATTTTACTTTTATTTTTCTTATGTTTCTCTGGTCATAAAGATCTCCCAAAACTAATTTGGTGATTTTTTTGAATTGTATTTTAATTATTATAATTATTTTAGTGTCAAAATATCATTTCACTTAATTAATCCATTTTAGTGGTCAAATTAACTCCAGTTGAATTGAAATTTTTTATGGGGAGCTTCTCTAATATTAAATTACAGTGAAGAATGATTTTTATGTCATTTACATTTATAATTATTCAAATTTAATTTTATTTCTTTTTTAGGGGTTGGTTACAATTAGGATTATTAACCTACCAAAATAAGTTTTATATTTTTTTATTAATATTTTAATTATTATAATTATTTTATCAAAATATGCATGACACACTTCAAAAATTGTGATCTCTGCATAGAGAACTCCCCTGACCTCGGAAAAATCAGGGAAGATCCCTCATGACGAAGAGAACCAAAATGCCAAAAATTAAGTCATGGTGAAACGTCTATGCAAATGGAAAATCCAAATAAGAAATACACCATTGAATTAATTAAAAATCATACATGCATTAAACAAACATGAAGTTATTTCCACATTGTTCTCTTCTGTTCATTGAGTAAGAGGGAATTTTTATTTTATTTTTATGATTTTTCTACACCAAGATATGGATTTTTAAAGTTTTTGCCATTTAAATAAATTAAATAAAACCCTATTTTTTTACTTATCCAGCGCATCATCGTACGCGTCAAACAGACGCGTGTCGCAGCAGGATTGGGCGCCGCCATCCGAGTCAGCCTGTCGTTTACGTATCGAAGTACCATCTGACCACATCAGGACCCTCCATTCGATACTCACTTAATCGGACGGTCCTTCGTCATTGCCCCCAATGGATCAAACCCGCAAGCCATCCAACTTCAAACCTTAATGTCTCTCTCGATACTCAACCACATTATGTATGGTTTCTTCCTATCGACTCGTATCGACTATGTGAACATATCCATATGGTTAATGAAACCTTAAATCAAGTCTATAAATATGGAGAATTAAAATAAGCTCGGTTTAAGGGGAGAGTTCAATACCTTTGCCCAAGAGGTGTGGCCTCAATTAGGTTCTTCGAGAAGCTTGAGTTGAGTTCAGAGAGCTCCTAGATGAAGCCTTGTGCCATGGTGAATTGCCTAGATACGATTTCGACCAAGGCTGATTTGGGGTGTTGATCAAAGTCTATGTCAGGGTGGTCTGGTGATGGGGCTTTTATGGGGGATCTTCTTCTATCACTCAGGGGATGGTGTGGGTGCAATTAATTTGACTTTGGTTGAGTCTAGAGGGATGTGCTGTTTCAGGCTTGATTTTGAGCTCCAAAATTGAGTAGTGGGTTTGAGGGTTAGAGGATGGTTGGATTGAACTCAAGGGGTCTTGAAGAAGCTCTGGGAACAATTTGGCAGAGTCTCCCCAAGGAATTTCACGCTCTCCCCCCTTGGCCGTGGAGGGTGAGTCTAAATAGAGGGGGTCATGGTGGCTCTCAGGCTAAGCTGAGGTGGCTGAGGTGTTGTTTAGGTGGAGAGCAGAAAGGCTCCAATGTCCATTGGGGTTGGTGCCACTTGGATGCATTCAATTTTGGGTTTTCACCATATGGGCTCTCGTGGCCATGGTGTTTTCCAGCGGCCAAGGTGGTTGGTCAGCCAGGCTCTGGTAACCATCCCACTGAGGATGATCAGTGGTGGGCTAATGTACAACCAATTGGCTTTGTGCATGGGTAAGGGTAATTAATTGAAGTGGAAAGGGCTTTGTGCTAGATTAGGTCTAGATTGGGTTTAGCCTCATTGGAATGGGTTTGGGTGGCATCCTATGGCTGACCAAAGTTAGGTGAGCCAGCTGAAATAGTTTAGAGAAGTCCCCATCCAAGTACAATTAGGCTTAAGCATGGTTTAGGGAAAACATGAGAAGGGTTAGCCACATTTAAGGGAATCACTAAAGGGGTTCCTCCCTTTTCCACTTTGGCCATGGTGAGATGGCAAATGTTTACATGGCTCACCTATGGCTTGGGAACGGCTTCATGGCTTCCCTTTGGCTTGGTGAATTTGCATGAAAAGGGTTTTTTAGATTTATGGGGTATTTTTGTGGAGTTTGTTATGAGGCTTGATTTGGTGTGATGAAATGATGAATTTCAAGGAGTATAGTTTGATTTAGTCGAATGGATGATGGGAAGAAATTTCATGTCATGTGGGCTTTGGATATGGGCTTTTGGAATTAAGTGTAGTGGGCTTGGGCTTTTAAAATTTAGGGTGAATTTGGGCCAAAGTTTAAGTCAATCAAATGTTTATTTTGGTGCAGGGAGATGTCATGAAGAGTTTTGAAAGGATCTCATGTGATTTTGAATTGAATTGGAAGGCCTATTTGGGGGATTGCACTTAGGGTCAAAATTGGGGCTTTTTGATTTAGGTGAAATTAGGCTTAAAATTAAATTAAATTGGGCTTGGATTTTATTTAGATTAGAATTAGGGATATTGAATTTTTATTTAGAATTAAAATTGAGCAAGATTGTGGTCAATTGAGTCAAGATTGAGGCTAATTTGGCGAAATTGGATCTTTAAGAGCTATTTAGGGCTTTTGGTCAAATTGGGTCAATGTGATGGTTAAAAATTGAGATTGGGACTATTTGGGATGATTTTGGAATTTTTGAAATTTTAGGGTCATGAGGGGCATTTTGATAATTTTTGAAAATTTTGGGGGTATTTTGGGAATTTGGTGAGTTTGGTGAATTTTGGTAAATTTAGGTAGGGTGAGTGATTTGAAATGACTTTTAGACAATTTTGGGTGTTTTGGGTAATTTTGGGAATTTTGGCAAAAATTAGGGTTGTATGTGTGTTTTGGTAATTTTGTGGTTTTGGATTAGGATGAGCAAGTAAGCCATGAAGCCATAACAAACCAATAGGAGCCATATGAGGACTCATTTTGGATGCTCAATATGTTGGTCTTAATATTCTTAGCCAAGGGCTAGGGGTTTGGGTTCATCCATATGAGCTTTACAAAAGGAGTCAAGAGACCAAGTCAAGGTCAATTGGTCTTAAAGTTTGGGGTGCGTGAAAAAGTGTAGTGTGTGCAAGCTAGCCTAACCAATGCAACACCCAGGGTCAATCCTAAAGCCAAGTAATCCTATAGGGACTCTTCTTGAATTCTCTTATAATGATCTTATCTACTAAATGCTAGAGGTTAGGACTAATATGTGGAATTTCAAGTTAAGTAGAAAAAAGTGTAGAATTTCTATTGGTGAGGGTTCCTTTTCTAGTCCTCTAGGAATATTCAACAGGAAAGTCCTATGGCTAGGGAAAGTCCTATGGCTAGAAGTCCTATGGCTAGACCTAGGCTATTAAAGAGGAAAAGCTAGACCTCAACCAAAAGTAAGGTCAACAATGATATGTTATAGGATTTAGAATTTGATTACTGGTTTAAATGCTAATGGTGCTACACAAGTATACGTATTGTTTCAAGTAATATAGGATTTTCTTTAAAAACCCCACTATCGATCCCGTAGGGAAGGCGAAGCTCTTTTTATCAACTGATAAAACTCAATTTAAACTGCAAAAAATTATCAAAGAAATATGGTAGCAAGTTTATGTGTAAAAAAGTTACTAATTCCTACAAAATCAGTTTCAAAGCTTAAAGAAAATTGTGTGAAAGTTCTTCCTTTTTGTAAACAAATCATAATCAGTGTATGAACCAAATGTTTAAAAGTTAAAATATAGTTTTGTGACAAATAGGAGCAATCTTATTCTTTACCATCTCCCAAGTGCATAAAAAACATTAGTTAATCTAAAGTAAAGTTCCAAAATCTCTCAGGTTATGCTGGGTAGTCTTTAGCCTCTCACTTCTAAATTACCCACTATGCTCTCTCTATAGGACTAATCATTCCTAAGCTTCCAAACTCTAGATCAAATTGCCAAGAATCTAGCTTATAACCCTAGAAACACCAATTTTACACCCATCAAAACTTATTTCCTAATTTATTTGCGCTAACCCATGGATTACTTTTTCACCCATGAAATTAATGTGATTCTTACTAGTTGAGAAACATATAACCCCCCCGAATAATTATAGATTCACAACAAATTTTAACATTTCAATTGGTCAGATTGAAGATGAAATTGAAAAATGAAGTAATGAATTATCCAATTATGGAATAAGAGAAATCTTAAAAAATTTTAATCATACACATCATTACTTCTTATTATAAGGAGTAATAATAAGAAAACTACTCAAAATTCATAGGGATAATGCAACAAAACATGATTTACATAAAATGCCAAATTTACACAATAACACAAAAAAAAACAAAAGTACAAAATAATTATCTCAAACTTCTCCCCAAGAATCTTTTGAAGTTCCCTTGATGACTCCTTGCTCCAATAGACACACCAAAACACACACTGAAAAGACTCACACACACACACACCCACACCAAGACTCACGACCTCTCACACCATACACTCCAACAACTCTCTTTTTTGACCAGCCAATGACCTCTTTAAATAAAGCTCTAAAAATTACTAAGAGTCACTTCAAGCACCTCTTCAAAATTTGTCCAAACTCATTGCACAAAAAACAAAAATAATTTCTGGCGCATGGGCACCAAACTCTTAGAAGCCTCAAATAACTACCAGACGCCTAGGCGCCAGTTCAATTTTTTGTTCCTTAGCTCCATTTGACCCTATTTTGCTCCATTTTTGCTCTTTTCAAACTTAAACTCAATTATTGCACCTAAAATCAAAAGCACACAAAATACCTTCCATTAAAGTGCAATATCCTTAAAAATGAGCATAAAATGTATAAATAAAACAACAATTTTTAAGACGCATCAATTCCCCTAAACTTAAATGTTATTTGTCCTCAAGTAACTCTTCTATTTTATTAAATAAGTACTTTAACTTATGGTAGTGGGTTTCATAAAAGATTGCTATACTCTTACTCCATAAAATGTGATAGTCAAACTTTAGAAAAAATTTCAAAAACTCGAGATAGAACTAGGGTATAAGAGTATTTCATACTTAAATTAGAAATTAAAATTTTCTATTCATTTAAAAATTAATTGTAATTTTTCTGACTTAGTAATCTTAGAAGAATTAAAAAATAGAATTATATGAGAACTCTATTAGTAAATTTTTGACTAATACATTTAAAATTAAGAATATGCTCATAAATGTAAATTAGTTTCTTTCTTTAAAATAATTCACGTGAAGTTAATTTTTAATTGGATATATTTTCACGCTATGATTTTTTACTTTTCTTTTTCTTTTGATTTTGTTTTTCTTTTTCTTTCAGGATCATTTTCATTTTTTCTCTCTCCTTTTTCATGTGAGGATTATTATATCTGAATAACCTTAAATGATTTTGAACTTCACTATCATCTTCTTAAAGTTAAAAACTTTTGACATTTCTTAACTTGATAATGTCTATTAGTATAAAAATAATTTTTCATTGAGTCTTAAACTCTTTTTACAGTGTAAATCTAAGGTCCTTAGTTTTTCAAAAAGATAATTTTTCATACTCTGAATAATGAAAGCATATTTCTAAACCTTTATACTTAATATCTTAACTCTAGAACTACCCTTTATCACTAAGAATGTATACTAAAGTTTACTATAACATTCATAGAATCAAAGAAATATAGTTTTCTTAAAATAAAACCACATACCACATAATATGTTAAAATAATTTTTAAATATAATTTATTTGAGGGTAAATAAAGTTTCATTTTAAAAGTGTTTCTCCCACCCCCAAACTTGAATTTTTAAAAAGTTTAAAACAAGATAGTACAAAATAGTATGAAGAGAGAAAAGATTTAACAAATTAATTATCTATCACTGGGTTTTAAACATGAAAATAATACAGGTACAAGTTGTAAAAATAGGTGTGTGTAGTAGTAAGTAAATTTAAATTAAACAGGTTAAGCATGAAATGTACAAAGTAACAAAATTATGAAGTGGAACGAAAGGAAAACAATAGTGCAATAAAAACTAAAGGTGGCAATAACTAGCACGAAATAAATACAAAATTAGAATCGCTACTTCTCCTCCTCCTCCTCATCATCATCCTGATCCATAACCGTGCAGTGCTCAAACAACTGATAAGGAGGATAAGCAGGGAACTCCACACTTTGCTCTCCTCTAAAAAAGCTCACAAGGGAAGTATTGAAACTCGCTTCATAGTCACTTTTGCACCTCAAATGTTGTTCAAAATACTCCCAATGCTCTTCATTCTTTTGAAGCTGACACTATACAAAAATTATATCACTTTGATGTATCTGCAACTACTCCATCATAGTTTCCAAACTAAAAGGTGAATGAGTCGAAGTACCAGAGGTAGAAGGTCTTGAAGCTGATGTAAATGGAATAGGCTTGTCGGCACTATTTTTTGGTGTGGGGTTTGCCCGTAAGAAGCTGTCGGTCATCAGAATTGAAATCCCGTTGCCCGCTTCGGAAGGACGTTTTTTTTTTTAAAAAAATTTAGTTTTGAAAAGGATGAAGTTAAACTGACCCCATAATTTTCATAGTTTAAATGAAAGAGCACTTTACCTCAAATTTTGTATCTATCCCAAATGATGAATACAAGAATTGAGGGTGAGGCTCGATCAAATAAACTAGAGAAAGTCATGACATCTGTTTGATCTGCGGAACCAATATATTGGCCGACAAATTCCCCTATTTAATATAAGGAATTAAATAGGGTTTATATTATGCTGGGTTCGGGAAAAGCTTCCTATAAGGGCAAGCCCCTATAGTTAATTACATCTTAGATAACTGAAGTTACCTAAGAATACTCTCGATAGAAATCAA
>NW_018164991.1:53676-61633 GCF_001263595.1 Phalaenopsis equestris | reverse complement strand
CTAGACCTCAACCAAAAGTGAGGTCAACAAGGCTTTAGTGGCTGCAGTAGCTACTCCCACATCTCATAGTTAACCCTAGAATGTTTGTAAATAGTAAAGATAAGGAAACGGTAACCCAAATCTACAGAAGTACCAGCTCTGGCGGACAATAAAACAACCTTGCAAATGAGAGAGCCAACATTAATAGGCTTCATCTCTTGAATGTAATAGTTTACAATGGCTCTTTCTTGAGTTACTTCGCTTAAATGATTTGTAGGAAACAGTTGAGCTGAAATGAAAGAATGTCAAGCTTTATATGGGGTATTAAACATAGAAGAGGAAAAATTTACCTTATGCTCAATCTTAACTTTCTATGCTCCACGCCCATCCGTAAGGAATGCAATGATCTCATCAAGCTCTGACTTAGTAGGCTCGAACTCAGAATAGTAGCAATCTGAAATAGGAGGCAACACATATTATGCATTGTTCCTCTTGAGGGTGAATTAAACTCCCTTCTATTGAAAAAATACTTCCTCTTCTGGTGCTTCAAGCAAATTAGCATAAAAATCTTGCACCAGCAGAAAATTTCCCAATGAGGAGAAACAATCAAATTTTCCACATTATCGCCAAGACTAGAAAACCTTCGCTCCACTATAAACTTCCTCGATAATATAAATTCTTTGTACTGATCTTGTGCTTTAAGATTCATGAATTTATTATTATTGAAGAACTCTTTACCCTTTCATCTTTTTATTTTTGGAGACATCACAAAATCTAGTAAAAATCCAAATAAATTCTAATTATAAGTTCTAAAGGCTCCTACAAGAAATTTCCAAGCAAACAATCTCTTTCACCATGGATTTCTCAATATTTTCTCCAAAAAGTTTTTTTCCAATTTTCGACCTCCACTCAATGTGAAAGAAATCCATGGTAAAATGAGAATTTCTATGCTAAAATGTTGTTCTTAGCTAGAGAAGATGAAATCCAATATTTGTTAGTCCAAAATCATCAAGATTCGTGAGCTATGGGGAGCTCTAGGGAGCCCTAGAGAAGTGCGGTGGCTAGTTGGGGAAGAAGATGAAGCTCAAGCACAAAAATGGCGTCAAACCAGTCCAAATAATGATTTTAAGGGGTTGAACCGGTGGTTCAACCGGTTCGACACCTAAGCGCAAGTTTGGTGCTTAGGCGCGTAGTATCACGGGTTGTTGGCGCTGGCTCCACCCAAATTTTGCATTTTTTTTAATTATTTTATTTTATTTTTTCAAAAATAAGCACATAAAATCTAAGGCCTCAAAACCCTAATTTACTTGATCAAAAAAATTAATTATCTTTTAATCAATCCCCAACTTTCATTTGCACCAGTACTATGCTCTTAAATACGGACAATCCAAATGGTCGAGCACACAATCACCATAAATTTTACTCACAAACTTAATATAAATTCACTAGCATAAACATAAGTTTGATACAAATGGACATAATATCAATCCAACATAAATAAATAACCAAATACAAACATATATACCAAATATGCAAAATTAAAGACGCTTAAAGATTAGAGTCGACACTCAACAATCAAACACACCTAAACATCATATTTTTGACAAAAACCTGTGATCACTAATAATTATGCACATTCTTGTCATCCACCTTCTCATTCATCAGAGTTTGGTGCACGAAAAAGTTGTAAAATGGACAGTGAGGAAATTCTTCTGCAGACTTCTCTCTGATACAATTATTCTTCTGATACATCTTTATTTGTGCCTCATGTAAACATGTCAAATGATCAAATTGAAGTTTCAACCGCCAATCCAGTTGTTCAAATTGATAAGAGATGCCATTCAATTTGGTATGTAGATTCGCAATCTCCTCTTCAACCTTCTTGTTTTTCTCTATCATTCCTTCGAGGCTAAGCGCAAGGAACCCATTGAAGTATGTCTGGGCATTCTTGTGCATGAATTTTCTTCCATCAACCCCACCATTGCTTTTGCTCTCCTTTGGTACAAGGAAAAAAGGATCTGGCACTCACTTTGGTCTCTAAATATACTCTCTCACACTTAGAAAAGGAAGTGCAAGGTCCCATAGACAAGTTTTGAATGATTTTAAAGGAAAAAAAATTAGTTAAAATTGTAAGGGATGGTTTTACCATGTTTTCCAATTATGACGCCTAAGTGCTAGATTTTGGCACTTAGGTGTCGAGCTCATTGCAAACTGGCACCCGACTCACAATTACACAATTATTTACTTTCCAATAGATGGCCAAAATTTTGACCCAATTTACATTTAGCGACTATTGTGTTTAAATTATATGTTATAGGATTTAGAATTTGATTAATAGTTAACACACTATGGGTATTGCGGAAGTAAACGTATCGTTTCAAGTAATATAAGATTTTCTTTTAAAACCTCAGTATTGATCCCACAGGGAAGATGAAGCTCTTTTTATAGACTTAGAAATATCAACTTAAACTCCAAACAATTATGTAAGAAATATGGTGGCAAGTTAATGTGTAAAAAGAAGTTACTAAATTTCTACAAAATCAGTTTCAAAGCTTAAATAAAAAAAAGTATTTATAAACTAGTTTTATGAAAAAGAGTTCAAATTATGTGAAAGTTCTTTCCCCTTGCAAAAAGATCATAATCAGTGTAGGAACCAAATGTTTAAAATTTAAAATATAGTTTTCTAAAAAATAGGAGCAATCATATTCATTACCTTCTCCCGAGTGCATACAGAACGTTGGCTTATCTAAAGTAAAGTTCCAAAATCTTTCAGGTTATGTTGGGTAGGCTTTACCCTCTCACTTTTAGATTACCCACTATGCCCTCTCTATAGGACTAACCAGTCCTAAGGTTCCAAACTCTAGATCAAATTGGCAAGAATCTAGCATGTCACCCTAGAAATACCAATTCTACTCCCATCAAAATTTATCTCCCTATCTATTTGCATTATTTGCACTAACCCATGGAATACCTTCTCACCCACAAAATTAATATGGTTCTTACTAGTTCAGGAACCCGTAGCCCTCCTGGATCATTTTGGATTCACCATAAAATTTAACATTCCAATTGACCAGATAAAAAAAGTAAATGAAGAATGAAGTAATGAATCATCACAAGTACAAAATAATAGAAATCTAAAATAATTCTAATCCTACACATTATTACTTCTTATTGTAAGGAGAAAAAAATAAGAAAACTACTCAAAATTCTTGAGGATAATGCAACAAAACATGATTTATATAAAAATTAAAGTTTACACAATAACACAGAACAAAAATAAAAGTACAAAATACTTATCTCAAAATTCTCCTCAAGCAAAATTTGAAGTTCCCTTGATCACTTCTTGCTCCAATAGACACACTAAAACACACATTAAAAAGACTCACTCACACACATGTCCACGCCAAGACTCACGACCCCTCACACCATACACTCCAACAACTCTCTTTTTCAACCAGCCAATGACCTCTTTAAATAAATCTCTAAAAATTACTAAGAGTCGCTTCAAACACCTATTCAAAATTTGTCTAAATTCATTGCACAAAAAGACATAACTATTTTTGGTGCCTAGGAGCCCAACCGTGGTGCCTAAGTGTCAACCTTCTAGAAGCCTTAAATAATAACCTGGCGCCTAGGCATCAATTTAATTTTTTTTTCCTTAGCTCTATTTGACCCTATTTTGAACCATTTTTGCTCCATTGCACTTAAACTTTATATCTTGTACTTGAAATCAAAAACACACAAAATACCTTCCATTAAATCTTAATATCCTTAAAAAAAAGCATAAAATGTGGATATAAAAATAGAACTTTTTAAGGCATGCCAATGGAGAGAATCATGTATCAATGCTTAGAGTACCCCTTCATTAGCTCCGGGTGAACAAGATGAGTCATATTACCCCAACCACATGGTTTCAGCCTTCTTGGATCACAACAAATAATGTACCAATCATACTTTATGGAAATGAAGTTAAGGCCTCACAACAAGCCAACATTAAGAGACTTTGCTCGAGGAAATAATGCATGGTCATCTCATCTTAACAATGATTCATGAACCATCTACCTATCTTCTTCATAGCGAAAGACCTACTTTCTAATGGAACCCCTATAATGATGCCTTCATTATCACCACATTGATCAATGATTTCCAAATTGAAATCAACATTTTTACATATAACTGACTTTGGCGGTGTATGCATTCCACCATGTCATGACCATGATCTTTATGATAATCACAAAATTTATTGGTGTTCTGAACAAAAGCCTTGGTTCTCATAAGTAAAGCCTTCGTGAAGTAACCCTTAGTTGATTGGGTTTTGGTGTTTCTCAATTTCTAGTAAATTGGTCATTTGATCTTCTCCATCTTCCTGAATTTTGGCCTACCTCTCTATTACCACGAGACCACCGACCTCTTTCTCATTTTTGAAGAGATTCATCTTTCTCCCTCCACCCTTCTTCTCTCAAGCCCTTTCTTTCCACGTGGCGACCAGATTTTTCACCTTTTGGAGAAGACGGGTTGACATACTCCTCCACAACTATATGTTTGCTGGCCAATTCAAAGAGTTTGACAAAACTATCAGGTTTACATAAACCCAGAAAGTGTTAAATTATACTCTCCTTAGCCCTTGTGTCAGGGTGGCCTTTGTTATTGCAAGCTCAAAATTTTGTACTTCCAACATCTTCTTCTGGAATCGAGTGACAATTACTTGAAGGCTCTCATTCAGGCCCTACTTAACATGTCATGGGGCCTCTAAGGGCTTATGGTGATTTTGGGCTCATGAATAATTTCTTCAAATCACTAGATAAAGTGATAATTCCTATCAAGAGAGACCCTTAAAACACATGAGGGCTAAATCCTTCAATGTGGTACATATCAGTTGATACTTCAATGTGTTGGGGACTTTGAGAAGGCATATAATTGACTCAAAGTATGTTATGTGATTGGCTAGATTGCCTTGACCCTTTTAAGGTTCCAAAGATGGAATCTTTAACTTCTCGCGGGGGGGGGGGGGGGGGGGGGTTGGGGGGGGGGGGGGGGGGGGGCGGGGGGGGGCCATGGGGGGGGTTGGCTTAGTGGTGATGATCTGCTGGGAGAATGCATTTTGCAGCCAGCAGTATAATTCTATTTGCACCCCTTGTGGTATGTTCTTTGGCATGGACCCAACACTGCCTTGAAACTAAAATTCTTCAACTCATTCAGCTCCTTGAGCTGTCTGATGGACTTAGGATTAATGCACTCAAAGATTCAATTTTGGAGATGCTTGTGCTCTCCCCTTAAGTATAGAATGGATTAGTTCTACCATTTGTTCTATGCTGGCAGCAATTTTTAATTTCACTCATGTAGGATGTCCACTTGAATTATTTGGTACTATTTATTATTTTTTTATAATAGTTTTTCACTCAGACACATGCATCGAGACCACCTTGTATGTGTTCGGGGCACAAAACTAGAGATGGAATTAATTCAACCTTACCTAAAAGAGCTAACCATTGGGTAGCATTAATTCTTTTATATGAAATTTTAGCTGACCATTTCGTTGTTTGGAGAACATGCCTCATCCATTTGGAGCCTTACATGGTCAAAGGGAGTCATAAACTCTTATGTTTATTTTGGAGAAAATTAAGGTTTGGACCAGTGTACTTATGCGGTAGTCCGGAACATCTGTTTACACTAAAAGTTCTAAAATAAAACTTCCAAAATTTTCATCTATAAGTTTTGGGATCATATTATGAGTGATACATGGTTTCTCGTTGCTTATAGATTCATGAAATCCCCAACGACTTGTGATAACGTGCAAAATCAAGGTTTAACTCAGTATGACCTTTCATGGAGGTGTCCACTGTTGTTTAGTAATGCTTTTGATATGGGACATGTTAAAGGTCAATTTGATTTTTAAAGATCATTTCCTTATTTTTTGGAGCTTCCCATGACTAAAGGAGTCCATAAATATCAATGACAGAAGCTAAAAACCCAAAACATGCCTTTGACCTGGTGTAGTCATGCGGAGAGGCCTGCCTGTCCATGAACAAGCCCATTTTGGTTGTATCCACGCAATCAAATAGAGGTGGGAATGTAATTTTACCACTGAGTGGCATGGTTACACTGCTTTCCAGCTCAATTCAACCAAAATTATTGACTTTGTCGATCCACTTGGTTTCTAATGCAGGAATTGGGTTGGATTTATCTTAGATGGTCCAATCGGAGCACTTCTTGACTACCAACCTCCTAAAATACCAATGAGGAGGATAAATGTCAATTAAATCTTGTTTTATGCATTAGAGGGAAATTTTCCTCCCTTTTTCCTAGGCTCATTGGAGGTTAAGGGGTGGAAGTTCACTTTTTAGCAAGGTAGAGAGCTTATGAGGCTAAGAAGAAAGGCTTGTGGAGAGAGTCTTCTTCTTCTTCTTCTTCTTCTTCTTCTTCTTCTTCTTCTTCTTCTTCTTCTTCTTCTTCTTCTTCTTCTTCTTCTTCTTCTTCTTCTTCTTCTTCTTCTTCCACATCATTCCTCTTCTACTATTTCATTCTCTTCTTCTCCACCTTTTACCATATTTGAGGGTGTGTGAGGGAGTGTCTCTTGAAGGGGTTCCTTTCAAGAAAAGAGAAAAGATTCCTCTTTTATTGGAGAAGGGAGAAGTGTGTCCGCTCTCCTTTGAAGGAGAGTGCCATCCCTAAGGTAGGAGAATGGATCAAGCCAAAAAATGGGACTACAACCATCACGTAATTGAAAGCTTTCAAAATCTTATTTTTCCTACTTTCTTAAAGAGTGCCTAGGCTCTATGTTTGGGCAGCTAAGGTATGTTGGCTGATAAAGATGGCCTTTAGGTTAAAAAATTTTCCATCCTTAAAAGCCCCACGTTTCCCATGTGCTTTTCTGCTTGAACCTTAGTCTTCAACCCATCAGTCGAGACATACTTAGTCTCGTTGCTACTTGGAGACATCCACATTTGTTGAATATGTAGAGACATTGATACACCAAAAATATATGCATTTTTAGATCTATATTATATACTCATTTTTTGTGATATTGCACTTTAAAGGAAGGTATTTTTCATGTTTTATTGCAGGTTGTTGATTTTTAGCACTTGAAGCAAAAAGGAAGCAAAATGGATGGAATTTGGAGTCAAGATGGAGTTTTAGAAGAAATATTCTGCATCGATGGCACCTGACTGGGAGCCGATGGTGCCATTTGACATAAAGCACGGAATCGATTAAAGGGCCATTGGAGCCAACAACACCAGAATGGGCGTCCACGGTGCTAATGTCGGTGCAAGGCCTGTTTCTAAGAGATTCAACAAATTTGGATGCTTTTTGAAGAGTTTTTGGATGCACCTCTTGAAAAACCATTAGTCTCTATTCAGACCAAAAATTGATAAAAAAAGCCCCCCATGACCGACCTTTTTTTTTTTGTAAATCGACAATTACAAGAATTTGATTGCGCTACTATAAAATTTAAATTTCAACAACGATGTCAAAAACTTGATTGCGACTTTATATATATGTGTTTGATTTAATAAAGATGTATATATATAATATTCAATAATGTTAAAGTAAAATTTTTCAACGCAAGTATACGTATCGCTCAAGTAATATAGGGCTCTAATGGAGTCCTAGTTATCGATCCCACAGGGAGAAATACAATACTACGGACAAAGGCTTAATAAAAAGTAATACTTCAACTACAACGATGGCGTTCAATTTGTTTATCTGTTACTAATAGGCAATTGAAATAAGTAGATAACTTGGATAACTATAAATAATGATAGAAAGTAGGTTTTAATTGTGATATTCAATATATAAGAAAGCATACTTCTCCTTGTCAAGAAATTATAGTGAATGGATAAAATGAATTAGTTCAGTGTATATTGTGCCAAATAGAAGCATATCTATTCTTAACCCTTTGGTCTAGGCATAAAGATCTTTGACTAATCCTATGCTTGGTTATTGATTCTGCGGCTAGGCCTGAAGGATACCGACCCTC
>NW_018164991.1:53390-53646 GCF_001263595.1 Phalaenopsis equestris | reverse complement strand
GGGCTAACATCTACACAGCAGTACCCAAACGATAGGACCAAATTGGCAATTTTATTTTGTCACTCTAAAATCTCCAATTTAACGCCCGATAGTAATATTTCCCTATTTATTTGCACCCAACTTCCAAGGGCTTTGACCTCCCTGAATCTTGGATGTAATCTTCACTTTAGTTGTAAAACTCAACAAATTTTAACAAATCAATTGTCTAGATTAAAAGTAAATTAAGATTGAAGTGAAAAGATCATCACAATTTCTT
>NW_018164991.1:37800-53372 GCF_001263595.1 Phalaenopsis equestris | reverse complement strand
GAATTCAAATCACCATTTCACAAATCTCGAGACAAGGAGAAAGACAGAGAAAGCTACTCAGAACTCATGGGGAAAGCACAATAAAACTCAAAATTCATATATAAAATCAAAGCCATACAAACTATAACAAGTAAATAACTTATCTCTAAATTTCTCCCCAAGAACACTCCTCGAAGTTCCTCTGAATCTCTTCCTTTCTTTACAGCAGACAGAATTCCTCTTCGAAGTAGTAAGGAGGAATAAATCTCTCACTTTCCCTCCACTCATAGAATTTCTTGAAGTATTCCTCACAGTTACACGCTCTAGCAAGCTCTCTACACACTAATGGAACCTATCTAACCTTCAGGATTCTTCTATTTTCGGCCAAAATCTTCTCTTTAAAGATGTGGATGAGTTTTCCCAAGAGGTGCTTATGCACCCCTCAGAAATCTAACTTTATCCATTGTAGAAGTACACATAACCGTCGATCCTGCCGTCGACGGCCTTCTGGAGATTTTCTTCTGTAGCCTCGGGAAAAGCTCACCGTCGGCGACGTCGATGGCGCCGACGTGCAATTCTCTACATTTTGGTCTTTTTTGCTCCAAATTCACTTCTTTTTGAATCTTTTTGCTCCATTGACCTTAATTCATCATTCCTGCAATAAAACATCAAAAATACCTTTCTTTAAAGTGCAATATCATTAAAAATAGTATATAAGAGGTACAAAAATCTCAACAGATTTTTCTTTGGTCACCCCCCCAACCTGGTGTCCATTAGTTCTTTAGTTCCTTAAAGTTTTGAGTTAGTTATTTGAGCTTTGTGGTGAGTTTAAGTGTGAATTATTTTCTAAGAATTGTTGGAGAGGGAGAGAAGTGAGAGATTTCTTTTTCCTTACATCTTTTAAGAGAGAATCAAGAGCATTGTAAAGAGAGAAGAGTCCAAGAGAGGCTACAAGGGATTTATTTTGAGAAAGAGTTTCAAATAAGTGTTTTTTGTTTATTATTATTGTATGAGGTTTCTTTTATATATGAAATTTGTGTTTTGTCGTATCTTTCTCATGAAGTCTGAGCAGTTTTCTTTATCTTTCTCCCTACTCTGAGATATGGTGAAATAAAGAGATAATTTGGATGTGCCAATTTTAAAATATAAAATAAATTGTGATGGTTTTTCCACTCTGTTCTTAATTTACTTTTCAATCTAGCCAATTGAAATGTTAAAATCTGTTGTGAAACATATGATCTGGGAAATGGAATATGAGTTCTACAATAGAGTGAGAATCACATTTAATTCCATGGAGGAGTGTTTTGTTCATGGAATTAAGTGCAAATAAATAGGAAAATATACATTGTTGGGCATAGAATTGGGGATTTTAGCGTGACAGACTAAAATCCCCAATTTGGTCTTAGTGTTTAAAAACTAAAGTGAGCGTTAGGCTTCAAGAGAAGGGAGGTGGGAGCTTTGGAGTGAGAGCTAGTATCCTCCCAGCGTAACCACAAATTTAGGGACTAAACCTGAGATTAGCCAACGATTTTCTATAACACTGAATAAGGGTAGAGAATTAAAATTGTTCCTATTTGGCACAATGTAGATTTAAACCATTTATCTCATCTGATTTAACCAAAAACTCATTGTAGTGGAAAAGATGTTTATTCAAATTATATAACTTCATCACATAAACATACTTTGGTAGTTACTGTTTAACTTTGCATTATAGTTTTGCTAGTAGTTAATAACTTAGTTCTGATAGTGCCTTAAATAGTCGAAATTAGTGACAATATTTTTATTTTATTGCTGTGAGTTTCCTAGTTAATTTAGGAGAAATAACCCCTACTACTATAACTTTGTAGTTAGCTGATCATTCAATAACATACCCTAAAGAAGTTATAGAAGATGTCCTAGAGAAAGTGGATCAATTTATCTTTCATGTTGATTTCATTATGCTAGACATGGAGGAAGATAAAGAGATACCTATCATTTTGGGGAGACCTTTCCTAGCCATAGGAAGAGCAATGATAGATGTGAAGAAAGGGGATTTAACAATGCACGTCAATGATCAAACTGTTACTTTTAACATTTTAAAATCAATGAAATGCCCTGCAAAAGGTAAAGATAATGAATGCAATAGGATGGATGTTATAAGATATCTAAGTGAATGCCATTTTAGAACTACTTATGAAGAAAAATCTAAAGAAAATGATTTGGAACACGACCAAGAAGTGGAATTAAATCAATGTTAAGATCTTTTTAAGGAATATTCAAACTATGCTCGAGAAAGTTTTGAAATTTTGGACACGACAGACAAAGATAAATCATTTTGTCCATCTATTGAAAAACCTCCATAACTAGAGTTGAAGTAAGTTCCTGATCATTTAAAATATGCATTTTTAGGAGATTTCTCTACTTTACAAGTTATAATTTCCTCAAAATTAACGATGGAAGAAGAAGAAATGTTGATGAAAATTCTGAAAAATTTTAAGAAAGCCTTTGGATGGATAATTGCTGATATTAAAGCAATCAGTCCTTCAATTTGTATGCATAGAATTCATATGGAAGAGAACTGCAAACCCAGGGCTGATCCACAAAGGATATTGAATCCTGTGAAAGAAGTTTTATAGAAAGAAATTTTAAAGTGGTTCGATGCTGGAATTATCTACCCTATTTCAGATAGTGCATGGGTTAGTCCAATTCATTGCGTTCCTAAGAAAGGAGGAGTAACTGTAACTATAAATGAACATAATGAGTTAATACCTAGTTGACAAGTTACAGAGTGGCGAATATGCATTGATTATAGAAAATTAAATCTTGCCACTATGAAAGATCATTTTTCATTACCCTTTCTAGATCAAATGCTGGATAGACTGGCTGGGCATAAATACTTTAATTTTCTGAATGGATATACTGGTTATCACCAAATTCAAATATCTCCTGAGTATCAAAAGAAAACAACGTTTACCAATCCTTATAGTACTTTTGCTTCTAGAAGAATGCCCTTTGGTTTATGTAATTCCCGTGCTACATTTCAAAGATGTATCATGGCAATTTTTTTTGTAATTTAATTGAAAAAGGGATTGAAGGATTCATGGATGACTTTCCAGTGTTTGGAACTTCATTTGATTCATGTATATAACATTTATCCAAAGTTCTTAAGTGTTGTGAAGAAACAAATTTAGCCCTTAACTGGGAAAAATACCAATTTATGGTAGCAGGAGGAATTGTATTAGGACATAAAATATCTGAAAATTGTATGGAAGTAGATCCTACTAAAATTCAAGTGATTGCTAATTTATCTTATCCAACAAATGTAAGGGAAATTAGGAATTTTTTAGGACATGCTGGATTGTACATATGATATATTAAAGACTTTTCAAAGATTGCTAAGCCTTTATGGCATTTACTAAAGAAAGATGCAATTTTTAATTTTGATGAGGAATGCCTAAAAGCTTTTAAGTTATTAAAAGAAAAACTAATAACTGCAATAATTGTAGTTTCACCAAACTGGGAAAAACCTTTTTAATTAATGTGTGATGCTAGTAATTATGCTATTGGAGCTGTTTTAGGACAAAGATATGACAAAATTTTTAAAGTTATTTACTATGCTAGTTGAACTCTTAATGAAACTCAAATTAATTATGCAATAACTGAAAAAAAGTTATTAGCAACAGTATATGCTTTTGATAAATTTAAATCATATTTAATTGGAACTCATTGTGTAGTGCATACTAATCATTCTGCTATTAAGTATTTAATGAAAAAGAAGGATGTTAAACCTAGACTTATAGATTTTGTAATAGTAGACTGGAAAGGGATTGAAAATTAAATTGCTGATCATTTTTCCAGGATTGAATTAGAAAAACCACTCTATTTTGAAAATGAAATTAATGAACATTTTTCAGATGAAAAATTGTTCACTATTAATGAGTGGCGTGTTCCGTGGTATGTCGACATTATGACTTTTATTGTTAGTGATATTATACCCTATGGAATGACATACCAACAGAAGAGGAAATTTTTTTATGAAGCTAAGACTTATTTTTAAGATGACCCATTTTTATAAAAATAAGGTAATGATCTGATTATTCGAAGATGTGTACCATTAGAAGAAACTTATGAAATGTCGTAATTCTAATTTTGGGGGACAAAATTTTGCAATCTGGATTTTATTGGCATACAATTTTCAGAGATGTTAATGCTTATATCAAAACTTGTGATAGATATCAAAGAGTAGACAATATTTCTAGAAGAAATAAGACGTCCCTCAATTATTTGCTAGAAGTCAAAATATTTGATGTTTGGGGATTAGATTTCCTAGGATAATTTATACCATTTTTGGAAATTTATATATTTTTTTAGCAGTGGACTATGTATCCAAATGGATAGAAGCTATTGCTTTACCTCGATGTGATGCTCAAAGTGTTGCAAAATTTTTGATAATGAATATATTTTGTAGATTTGGGATGCCAAGAGTTATCATTACTGATGGGGGAAGTCATTTCAGAAATGCCATAATGGAGAAATTATTAAAGAAATATCATATAAATCATAGGATTGCTGTTGCTTATCATCCTCAGACAAGTGGTTTGGCTGAATTATCTAATCAAGAAATTAAAAGAATTATGAAACAACCTAAGAATCCAATAATAATGGATTGGTCAGTCAAATTGCCTATGTTTTGTGGGCTTATAGGACTGCATACAGAACTCTTATAGGAATGTCCCCATATAGGCTAATATTTGGAAAACTTGTCACTTACCAGCTGAACTTGAGCATAAGGCATATTGGGCGATTAAAGAGTTCAATTATAATTGAAAGATGCTGGTTTGAAAAGATTGTTACAATTAAATGAGCTTGAAGAGATAAGGAATGAATCTTATAAAAGTACCAAAATTTATAAAGAAAAGATGAAGATGTGGCATGATCGAAGGATTCTTACAAAAAGTTTTCAGCCATGGCAACAAGTTTTGCTATATAATTCAAGGTTAAGATTATTTTCAGGCAAAGTTAAGTCCAGGTGGATGGGCCCATTTATTGTGATTAAAGTTTATCCTTATGGAGCTGTGGATATTAAAGATCCTAAGTCACAGAAAATCTTTAAAGTTAATGAACATAGACTAAAACCTTATTTTATAGGGGATCATCATAAGTTTAATGATGGAATGATGTTGGGTCAACCAGAGTAAGCACTGGTTACGTTGGGCTGATGACATAAAACCAAGCACTTTGTGGGAGGCAACCCATAGTTATCAGTGTGTTTTTATTTTAATTATTGTTTTATGTGTGATTAATAAAATTTGGGGTAATATTATTGAGACTATTATGTGTTAGTATTGATTTTAAAACTTTATTTAATTATCTAGACATGTTAAAATGAGAATTTGGACATTAAGTTGACTAGTGCAAAAATGTGCATTGGTTTTAGAAGGGAATCCAGTTCTTAAGCGCTGCAGTTTAAAAACATTTACGAAATTAATATTTTAGAAGGGAAAATTGCCTAGAAGTTTGCAAAAACATGCCAAGGCAGTTTTTAAACATGACTAGTAGTTATTGGAAGGATTTAGGCCTATAAATAGAAGGGTTTAGTGAAGGAATTTCACCCCAGATAATTTCTAGCCCTAAAGTCTAAGAGAGAGATAGATTTTCAAATGATGTCTTCATGGGAGATGAATTTGAAGAAGAAGGAGGAGACCATGAAGAAGAAATTCATTAGTCAAAGTGCACAAGAGATGTATAATTGTATCTTAGCCATTAATATTGAAGGGATATCAGAGAAGATTAACAAAATTGAAAATACCATGTCTGTATTGGAGACTAAGGTATTAGAGATTCTTGCACATCTTGAGTATATTAGATGGAAATTAAAAATGCAATTTAGCCACACTAGTTATATAGAGGAAGTGGATAAGGAAATGTTTCTTAAGTAAAAGTGGATTGAAAAAGATTGCACACAGCACGTCACCACCATTCGTTTTGTCAACTTTATATTCCAGTTGCCCCAGGAGAGACTAATGAAAGACCTAAATTTGTTCCTTCTAATGAAGACTGGAATTAAGTTCTATGTTTGAAGTTATGTTTTTGTGTGTTTAAAGTTGTTGTCTTTAAGTGTTTTAGTGTTTAAGACTTGCTTTTAGTGTTTGTGTTACTTAGGTGTTTAATTGTGAAAGATTGTTAAGTGTTTGTATTTAGGAAAATTTTCTCATCCAAGACTATTTGTAATGAGAACTAAGTGTTTAAATGTATTTGTACTCGTTTGTGAATTAATATAAGTTTGTTCGTGTGAAATTTTGTATTGTTTTAGCCTCAAATTGAAATAGTTATTAAGGAAAATTTTGAGATAAAGGAGAGTTATAGGAAGTTAAAAATAGTTATTTAAGTGCTATGAGACTATTTAGGGGTGGTTTACTTAGGTAAATAGTGCATTTTACTTTAATTTAAAATTTTTGAAAATTGTGCACTGGTGCCTAGGCCCCACATCTCATGCTTAAGCTCGGGAAAACTCGAGAGGCAGGCGCCTAAGCGCCACTTACCCACGCTTAAGCACCGGTTCACGAAAACCGGTTTATGAATGGTTAAAAGTGAATTTTTGAGCCAAAAATCACCATTTTTAATGCCACCGTCACCTTCTTCCTCTCGAGTTCACAATTTTTGAGGGATAGGGCACATCTAAAGCAAAGATTTCTTGGTGGAATCAAGTGAAATTAGCTAGATCCAAGTTCTTTGAGGTAAGAGCTTTACTTCTATGTAAAAGAGTTTTGGCGCCTAAGCGCCAGATCCGGCGCTTAAGCGCCAGTTAAACAAAGAAGGCTGCATCTAAGCACCATAGGTCCCGCGCTTAAGCGCCAGTGTTAGTTAGTTGACAAGTAAATTCAGTTTCTGCGAATTTTGAAGAGGTTTTTGAAGCACCCATTGGCTTAATAGGTGGTTATAACCACCATGGACGAAAATTATCACAAAAGGATGCATCTCTTGGGGAAATCTCTTGGAGAAATACATCAAATCTAGAAATATTTTGAAGAGAAACCAAGGCACCTTTTGGAAAATTATAAAAAAAAGGCTAGAGGACTTTGAAAATAGTCCTAAAAATATTCGAAAAAGTATGAGTCCTGAAAGTATTGGAAAGTTTTGAAAGTTCTCATTTGGGGAGTTAGTTCGGAGAGATTTTCAAGCATCACTTTTACTTTTATTTTCACTTTTACTTTTATTTACTTTTATTTTATTCTTTTTTTATATTTTATTTTGAGTGATTGTGAAGAGAAGAGAATCAAAGGAACTTCAAGAGTTTGGTGGAGGACTTCAGATAAGTTTTTATCTTTGTGTTTTAAGACTACTTCTGATTTTAATTGAGGCTTGTTGTTGGTTTGACAATGATTTCTTATTTTAAACTAAAGTGTGGTTTTGTTTTCTCCATGGATTTTGAGTAGTTTTCTTTATCTTTTTTCTTAAAATGATAAGTAATTAAGTTTTGGACGGAAGTTGTGGAAAGTATTGATCTTTAATGATGGAAGAAGTTGTGATGATTTAAATCCATGCACTTCATTTACTTCTTGATTTGGCTAATCCAGATGTTAAAATTTGTTGTGAGAACATGTAAGAACCGCACTGATAATGACTCAATAAACAATTGAAAAGAATCACATGAGGTTGTATGAATGAGAATGTAGTTCTTATGATTGAGTGCAAATAAATAGGGAAATATTCATTGAAAGGTGTAAAGTTAGAGGACTTTAAAGTGACAGGTTAAAGCCCCCAACTTGGTTTATTGTTTTAGGTTCTGATACAAGATATTAGTCCCTGAGTGGAGGGAATCAAGGGAAATCTAGAGTGAGAGCTAATATCTTCCCTGCCTAGCTGGTCTTCAGAACTATTCAAACTTTAAATTAGTAGCCAATGTTCTTTATATCATCTCTAGTAAGGGTAAATAATATTATTGCTCCGATTTGACGCAACACTATTTGCATACTTTCCCAACAAAATTTCTATACTTATCATTGATTCATAACAAGAAGAAAGATATTTTCATTTTTATTGTTTTTCTTCTACAAAAACTGTAGTTATCTTTTTAAATTGTTATTGTTCTATCAAAATATTGAAACTACTAAAAATATTTAAATTTTCATTACTGCAAAAATCATCTTTAGTTTAGATAATTATCTTTTTATTAAAAATAGAAGGTTTGTTGTTCAATAGTGCATATTGCGTATTCTCCCTATGAGTTCGATATTCAGGTCTTAATCAAAAAGTTCTATATTACTTGATAACGATACGTATACTTGCGTAGTATCCCAATATATATAATTTAAAATTTAAATTCTTATTTTTCTTCAGGATCAAGATTTTAGTTTTGTTGCAAAGTAAGGAAATATAAGTGAAATATAATCTGAATTATTATTGTACAGTGCATATTAGTAGTATCTAGGGATCAGTGTCTAATGATGCTATCAGGCTCAGACTTTTTTCTTTTTCATTAAGGGCTAAAACTAAAGCTTGGTTAAATTAATTAGCTCCTAGATCTATCAAAACTTGTGGAGAACTATCACAAAAAAATTTTTGCTAAATATTTTCCACCCTTGAAAATTGATAAGCTTAGAAATGATATTACATCTTTTTGTCAGTTTGAAGGGGAATCGATATATGAAGCTTGGGAAAGATTTAAAGATCTCCTTAGGAAATAACCACATCACGCTTTACCAGATTAGTTAATAATTTAAACTTTTATAATGGATTAGTAGGATCTCTTAGATCTATTATAGATGCTACTGCAGGTGGATCATTAATGTCAAAACCTTTTGATGAAGCATACTCATTAAAAGAGGAAATGGCTATTAATAAATTTCAATGGCCCTTTGAACAGTTAAATGCTAAGAGAGTAGCTAGTATTCATGATTCTGATGCGATGTCTATTTTAAAATCTCAAATTTCTGCTATATCAAAAAAGATTGATTAAATTGAAGTGAACTATTCTCAAATATCACCAGTATTAGAGAAAAATTCACTATGACAGATAATTGATACTTAATCATCTTATGAAACTTTGAATGCTATAAATAATTGAAATAATAATCCCTATTCTAATTATTATAACCCTAGATGGAAAAATCACCCTAACTTTAGTTGGAATAATTATAACAATTCGGTGAACCCGTCAAGAAATTCAAATAACCAAGGAAATCCTAACTATCAACCTTATTATCCTCCTGGATTTAACTCTAACCCTAACCCACAAGTTAAGGAAAAGAAGTTCACTATGGAAGACATAATGTTGAACATGGGAAATCAAATACAAAATCAAGGGGTTGATATTTGAAATATTGAAGATTAATTAGGACTATAGCTACTGCACTTAGTAACAGACCTTCAGGAATTCTTCCTAGCACTATGGAAGTTAATCCAAAAGTTCAGAATAATGAGAAAATTAAAGCTATTCCATTACAAAGTGGAAAAGAAGTGGAAATAAAAATCCAAAGAGAAACTGAAGTAGAGGAGCTAAAGGAAGAGATTGAAAACGACCACAACGAAAAAGAACCAATACAAGTTCATTTAGATAAATTACCACCTCTATTTCCTCAACGAATGAAGCAAAAGAATAAAGATAAAAAAATTACAAAAGTTTTGAAATTCCTTATAAAGTTAACGATAAATATTCTTTTCATTGAGGCTTTAGAACAAATGCCAAGCTATGTGAAATTTATGAAGGATATACTAAACAAGAAAAGGAAGTTTGTAGATCACAAGACCGTTGCACTTAGTGAAGAGTGTAGTGCTATTATTTAGAAAAGGTTTCCTAAAAAGTTAAGAGATCATAGTAGTTTTACTATATCTTATGCTATTGGTCAAAATTCTTTTGGAAAAGCCTTATGTGATTTCGGAGCTAGTATTAACCTAATGCCTCTATTGATTTTTAAGCTTTTAGATTTAGGAGAAATTTCCCCTACTACTGTAACTCTTCAGTTAGCTGATCGATCAATAACTTATCCTAAAGGAGTTATAGAAGATGTATTAGTGAAAGTGGATAAATTTATTTTTCTTGTAGACTTTATTGCATTTGATATGGAGGAAGATAAAGAGATTCCTATTATTTTGGGGAGACCATTTCTTGCAACAGGGAGAGCTGTGATAGATGTGCAAAATGGATAATTAATAATGAGAGTCAATGATCAAGAAGTAACATTTAATATTACAAAATCTGTGAAATATCCTGCAATAGAAAGAGATAATGAATGCTTTAGGATGGAAGTTACTGATTATCTGAGTAATGAGCAATTTAAGAGAATGTTTGAACAAAAATTAAGACAAGAAGTGTATTTTAAGAATGAGATTGAAATAAAAGAAGAGAATTTAGATTATGTTCAGGACAAATTTAAAATTTTAGATCTTTTAGAAAATGATAATAAAAGTCTTATTCCTTCAACTATTAAACCATATGAACTTGAACTGAAAGTATTACCTGCCTATTTAAAATATGTGTTCTTAGGTGATTCATCTACATTGCCTATCATTATATCTTCTGATTTAACTAAAATTCAAGAACAAAAATTAGTAGAAATGTTGAAAAGATATAAAAAGGCTTTTGGATGGACTTTAATAGATATTAAAGGAATTAGTCCTTCAATTTGTATGCATAAAATTCTATTAGATGAACAATAAAAACCTAAAGCTGATTCTCAGAGGAGATTAAACCCAATAATGAAATAAGTTGTTAAAAAAGAAATCTTAAAATGGTCAGATGCTGGAATTATATATCATATTTCAGACAGTGCTTGGGTGAGTCCACTTCGATAAGTCTAATTCACTGTGTTCTAAAAAAAGGAGGAGTGACAGTTTAATTAAATGAGAAAAATAAATTAATTCCAATAAGACAAGTTACTGGTTGGCTAATTTGTATAGACTATAGAAAATTAAACAAGGCCACCAGGAAAGATCACTTTCCTTTATCCTCCTTTCACCTATCCTTTCTAGACCAAATGTTGGATAGATTGGCTGGAAACAAATATTACTGTTTTTAGATGGATATACGGAGTATCACCAAATTCCAATTTCTCCTGAGGATCAAGATAAAACAACATTTACAAGCCCTTATGAAACATTTGCTTTTCTTATAATACCTTTTAGACTACGTAACACACCTGCGACATTTCAAAGTTGTATGATGTTAATTTTTAGTAATTTAATTGAAAATGGAATGTAAGTATTTATAGATGATTTTTCTGTATTCAGAACTTCATTTGAATTATGTTTAAGTAATTTAGAAAAAGTTCTGGAATTATGTGAAAAATCAACTTAGTAATAAATTGGGCAAAATGTCAATTTATGGTTGTAGGAAGAATTGTACTTGGGCATAAAATTTCTGAAAATAGCATGGAAGTAGATCCAGCTAAAATTCAAGTTATTGAGAAATTACCGTCTCCTACTATGATTAGAGGGGTAAGAAGTTTTCTAAGGCATACTCGTTTCAACAGGCGTTATATAAAAAAATTTTCAAAAATAACTAACTCATTATGCCAAATTTTAGAAAAAGATATGAAATTTAATTGTAATGAGGAATGCATAAAAGCATTTGAATTGTTGAAAGAGAAATTAATCATTGTGCCTATAATAATTCCACCTGATTGGGAGAAGCCATTTGAAATAATGTGTGATGTTAGTAATTATGCTATTAGAGCTGTTTTAGGACTGTTGACCTCACTTTTGGTTGTGGTTTAGTTTTTCCTCTTTAGTAGCCTAAGGTCTAGCCATAGGACTTTCCTGTTGAATATTATTAGAAAACTAGAAGAGGAACCCTCACCATTAGAAATTCTACACTCCTCTTTGCTCAACTTGAAGTTCCACATATTGGTCCTAACCTTTAGCACTTATTAGGTAGTGTCAATATGGGGGAGCTCAAGGTGAGTTCCCATAAGACTGCTTGCCCTTATGGTTGACTCTAGGTGTTAATCTAGGGTTAAGGCACTCACTTTCACTCACTTGCACTCACTTGCACTCATTATCACATATACCCACTCACAACACTAAACCCAAAATTGTTAACTTTGATCCATTGATCCTTTGAGAGACTCATGTAGATGATCCCCTAAACCCACTGGCCCTAGGCTAGGGGCTAAGACCAGTACATAAAGGACCCAAAAGGGATTCCATTGGTCCATAGCTCATTTGTGGTGGTTAGCTTCCCAATTCTAACAAAAATATCAAACTTGGCCTTTTACCCCCAAACCTACCCAAATTACCTAAACACCCCCAAATCCCAAATTTGGTCAAAATCCTCAAACTCATCCAAAATACTCAAACTTGTTCAAAAGTCATTTCAAATGTTTTGAAAATACCCAAGCTACCCAAAACCACCCAAAATTCCAAATTTACCAAAATTCCCATGGCACCCCAAACCTTCCCAAAGCATCCAAAATCACGCCAAATGTCTCCAAAACCCATTTGGACCCCTTAATTGGACCCATTTTGACCAATTTAACTATTTTTTGACCAATACCAATTTGACCATTTTTTACCAAAACCCCTAAATTGCCTTTAAGGGCCCAATTTCCCCAAATTTACCTCAAATGTTCATCAAGTTGGTCCTAATTTCCTCCAATTTAAATCCTAAACTCAAATTCACATTCCATGTGACCAATTTAAACCAAATAAAAGCTCAATTGGCCCATGATTTGAGCCCAATTTTGATCTAAGTCAAACCCCCAATTTTGGTCCTATTGCCTAATCCCACCAAATTGAACCCCATGGCCTACTCAATTGGCCTCAATTGGAATCCTAAACTATTCATAACATTCCTACACATCAAGCTTGGCCTTCAATTGGCCTTGGTGAGGCGTCAATTTCATTTAATTTCAACCCAAATCCAAAAATCCCCAAATTTGTCCCAAATTGGCTATGTCTCCAAGTTCCACCAAATTGATTACCCTAACCCCAAAATTGGCACCCAATTTATGTTTAAAAGCTTTTAATAATTTTCTTCTAGCCTAGCCCAACCTAGGCCCAAGTCTAGCCCAACATACCCAAATTGACCAAAATTCCAAAATCCTTAAAAAATGAACCCCCAATTGAACTCAAAATCATTCAATCCTTCACCAAAAATCTTCATTACAATCATCTACAAAATATTGATCAATCAATTGGGCTCAAAAACTTGGCTAGCCTAACCCAAACTCAACTTTTAGCCATTTGGACCCAAATTGAACCCATACACCAAAATTGGCCTAACCACCCTAAAGTCACAAAATTTATGACTCCACAACCACTAAACTCCTCCTAAGGACCAGGATAAACCTCTTTGGACCAGCCATGGCAAGCTACGGACAAATGGATCCCAAAATTAAGTGATGTATGCCCATTTATGGGCCTCAACCGAAAATCTTCCCCATCATCACTTGCCATAGAGGGTTAATTATAATTAACCCTCCCAATGGCTCACCTGACCTCATGGTCACCTCCCCTGGCTCTGTCGGTTGGTCTAGTGGCTGGAAAACACCAAAATGAAGAGCCCCAAGCTCAAAGTCAAACCCAAACTCACCCATCTGAGCTAGCCAATTCCAATTGGCTTTAACACTTCAAAACCGTCCACCTAAGAAATATTTTCCACCCCCCAATTGGACCTGACAGCCAGCCTAAGATATTTTTATTTAAACCTCACCTCCATGACCAAGTGAAGAGAGCTGAAATTTTTCTAAAGAAACTCTCTCAAATTTCTTCCAGAGACTCCCTAGGACCCCCTCAGTTCAAGCCCATCATTTTCCCCCTCTCGTTCCCTCCGTGAGAGTTCAATTTTGAGCTCAAAATTTCAGTCAAAACCAAGACATATTTGCCCACAGCTCTACACTAAACAAAATCTCAATTAGTTGTGCACACACCATCCCTACAGTGAGAGGAGTTGATCCCCCGCAGAAGCCCCCTCTCAAACAGCCTCTAGTATAGACTTCAATCAACACTTGAAATTGAGCTTGGTCAAAATCATACCTAGAGCGTTCACCAAGGCTTGGGACTTTATCTTAAGATTTGTTGAGACCAATCAAAGCTACCACAACCATCTGATTGAGGCCTCCCCTCTCAGACAAAGCTATTGAACTTCAACCCTAAACTGAGCTTATTTTTATTCTCCATACATATTTACTATATTTCATACCGTATAAGCCGTATAGATATGCTCGTCTCGAGTTTATGAAGGTTTAGGAACAAACCTCATGTGATTTGGTTGAGTCTAGACCAAGATCTTAAGATTTTAGTGTCAACGGCTCATGGGTTAGGTCACTTGAGGACGATAACAGAGAGTCGTCTGAACGCACGTGTATCCCCGGACAGAGGAGATCAAGCCGGATAGATCCATGGTGCATAAAGTGCGGTCCGCGTGGAGGCTACGTGTCTGGCAGCGTCAAATGGCAGAACGACGCGTGGAGCCTTCGGAGCTGCCTAAAATCCTAGTCAACTCTGCGTGGATAAGTAGAAAAATAAGGATTTTTGAGTATTTTTAAATCCCTGAACTTCAAAAGTCCATATCTATCTCTAGAAAAATCATAAAATTAAAAGAAAAATGCCCACTTGCTCAGTGATAGAGGAGAATAATGTGGACTAAAAATAAAAATTATTTTTCACTCCCTGATTTTTAATTAATTAAATACCCTTATATGGTATTTTAATTCTCCATGACTCAAAACATTTTACCATGGCTTGGAATTTTTAGGGTTTATTCTTCATGATAGAGGCCATGTCTTCTAATTTTTCTAAGGTCATAGGGCGTCTCTTTGCTTCTAACCCTAATTTTTAAGCTAAGGTGACAATTTTGGCTTATTTTAATTATATAAATCAAAATTTTACTTATAAAATAATGAGAATAATTTTAGTAGATTTCATGAGGTCAGAGACATCTAAGAAAAATATTTTGATGCTTTGAACCATGTTATGAATTTTTATGCTTAGTTAAATGTAAATAGCTTGTGTTAATTTTTGTAAATTAAATATATATAAAAAAATAACAAAATCAGCTCCACATTTTCATAAAAATTATGTCTACTTGCTGTAAAAATACCAAAATTATTTGACTTAGTATAAGCAATAAAATGGATTTGTTAAGGAAACCTTGCTTTTTGTATAAAAATAATTATATTAAATTAAATATGCTTAGAAAAATTATGAAAACAATTTTTCTGAGTTCCTTATGATCAGGTGCATTTTATAAAAATAAAATTCATTTTTCTGAAAATACTTCATTTTTTAAATATATTTTCAATTAAAAATAATTAACATAATCAAAATTTTTTTAAAAAAAAAATGGTTCAAAATGAGTGGGAATGTCCCCTAATCACTTAAAATTCATTAGGACATTTTTCCTAGTTTTTTTCTAAGTTAAAAAAAAATCTTAAAGGCTTAAAAGTGAATTTTTCATATTTCTCACTAAAATAATTATATTAAATAAACTAAAAATAAAAAAAACAAAATTTAATTCTTTGAGTATTTTGAACTCTGAAGATTCCAATAAAAATCCAAAAAATAATTTTTGTAATTAAAATACTATTTTTTATTTAAATAAATCATGAAAATTGATCTAAAATTAAATAATAAAAATAGAAATTTGATTCAAAAAATCATGAAATTTTGTCTAA
>NW_018164991.1:32963-37763 GCF_001263595.1 Phalaenopsis equestris | reverse complement strand
TAATAATTTTTTTCATAAATATAAATTTTATTTTGGATAATTAAATAAATTAACTTTTGAAAATCCTATTTTCTGAATTTAAATAATTATCTAAATTAAATCAAATTTTGAGAGGTCCACATATCCTCCTCTAACATTTTAATTGTCTCATGGGTATAACACTTTAAATCCTAAAAGTCATTTCAGTTGTGTTTAAAGAGTTATGAGGTGAAGTCCCCCAAAGGCAAGGTAGTCATTTTGGACTTTGGTGCCTTAATCAAAATTTAGGGTTAACCAGGGAAAAATGGGTAACTTTGATCCTAGTAAACATGTTTGAATGATTGAAATACAATGGGATTATAAGGAACAAACTCACCCATCACCTTTGCACAATATCAACAGATAATAATCTCCCCTAATCTTCATGACTTAGAAGTCAACAAATATCAAAAGTTTCTTGAGTGAGAGGCTTAAGCTAAGAGGATGATAATTTACTTTCCTTAAGCCTAAAATTGGTGATAATGTGATCTTTAAATGAAAATACAAATCATTTAAACTAAAATCTTAACATTCACCAAATTCCCCATTATGATTGTTTGCGGCTTGGTAGTGACTTAGACTCGATATCTAAGCTCAATCGATTTGATTAAGAAGATAATTAGGTTGATAATCAATATCTTTAAAAACTCCAAGTCCAACTTTACTTGTGGGCACCACAATCTTAAATAACTCAAACATGCCTTTAGGACTCTCACTCCATAACTCTTAAATGAAACATCAATTGATTAATCGAGTACACTATCCTTGGGATAATTAAATTGTTAAGTTTCACTGAGCAACGGTGTAGTCACACTTCAACCTCGGATGATTGATAGAACAATATGATAAGTTAAAAATGATCTCAAAATAATTTAACAGAGCCTCAAAGTAGTTTAGGGTTATATCCCGAGCACTTTGGAATCTTTTGAAAGTTTTGAAGGACAAATTGAACTTATCGTGTTTTGTTCTAAAATCATCTACCAGGATCTTTCGAGATTCAACTAAATCCTAACGTGGGATTTGGTAGCTAAACCTTCATCTACTCATTCAATTTAAATTCCTTGCAACATTATATACATGCCTTGCAAGTACTGACCTTTCAGGAGGTGGAAACGAGAAGACTCTTCAGGTACATTTTTACAGTTTATAGTATCATTTTCTTTTTTACTTTCCGCACTATAATTTCATGTTTACAAACTTGCATGCTAAACAACGATGTCACCCTGCATCAAAACAAAAACTTCTAGGATAGCCGTAAATCCAAAACCAAAGTAAAATAAATCAAGATAAAATTCACCGCCATAACATTCAAATATAAAATAACTCAAAATTTAATCACAAACATCACAAAAACCACAACTACAACTAAATTAAGACGTCTCTATCGGATGATTGGGAATCCCTCGGAGGAGGTAACCTACGATTGCTAACGAGGCTTCCCACGTTCTAAATGAAAGTATGAAACTCATTAAGTTGAGTTTAGTAAATTCATTTGGACTAAGTAAATCCAATAGAAAATAGTGGTACCGGAATAAGGGAACCGTAGGATCCTAACTGGTGTCGCTCTAATCAACATTAAAATGCCCCCATAATATTTAAAGAACTACAACCATAGGGCCGTCTGATTTGATACCATAATCTGTCACACTAAGAAACTCAAACTTGTCACGACAAGGAGCTTGGATCTAGCACTGTAGGCAGCACGACCATCTTCAACAGGAAAACATGTCTTCACCAACTAAACCGATTTCCTTCATTAGAGTTAAGCAACCAAGCCATAGGCTTTTGAGGTTGTTTTCTTATGCAACATAAATCTTCACCTCATCTTTAGGCCTCATCTTTAGGCTGCTGTACAATCTAAGCCCTAACTCATCTTAGGATTCTGAGGTTGTTGATTGTCAATCTTAGAACTCATCTTAGGATTCTGAGGTTGTTGATTGTCACGACTTAAACCCTCACATCTTCCAGGATATTTATGGGATCATTTCACACAAATGTAAGCCCTAATAATTAAAATTGGCAGGATACAACACGTAAATATTTCTCCTCAAAATTGAAGCCAAACAATAGGATAGACTGGGAAGTCACCGAGGTTCTCCTTCGGATCTGTGACATCCCCTAGTTCTTCCTCCTTTGGATTCTACAATAAATGTTCCAAATTTGAGCCATTTTCATTTCACACCTCGTTTGTCCGATCTCTTTGAAAAGTGCTATCTTTTTTACCTCTTTGAAGATAATATTTTCCTAATTTTGTCGAGAGTTTTCTGAAATGACTTCGGTCATTTAAGATGTAATTAACTATAGGTGCTTGCCCTTATAGGAAGCTTTTCTGAACCCAGCTTAATATAAGTTCTATTTACCTCTTCTTATTATATATGGGAACTTGTCGGCAAATGAAACGGTTTCGCAGACCAAACAGACGTCATATATTTCTTAGTTTATTTGATCTTGCCTCATCCTCAAATATTGTGTTATCCTTTGGGATAAATATAGGGTTTGAGGTATAGTGCTCTTACATTTAAACTATGAAAAATATGGGGTCAGTTTGATTTCATCTTTTCCTAAAACTTTGTCGGCGCTATTTTGGGGGTTTGTGGGGAGTTGCCCGTAAGAAGCTGTTGGTCACCAGAATTGAAATCCCATCGCCCGCTTCGGAAGGACGTTGAAGTATGAAATCAAACTGACCCCATTTTTTCATAATTTAAAATGAAAGAGCACTGTACCTCAAATCCTGTATCTATCCCGAAGGATAAACACAAGACTTGAGGATGAGGCTTGATCAAATAAACTAAGGAAAGTATGACGTACGTTTGGTCTGTGAAACTTTTATATTTGCCGACAAATTCCCTTATTTATTATAAAGGATTAAATAGGGTTTATATTAAGTTTGGTTCAAATATGCTTCCTATAAGGGCAAGCCCCTATAGTTAATTACATTCTTAAATGACCAAAGTCGCTTAAGAAGTCTCTCGATAAAAATCAGGAAAGATTATCTTCAAGGAGTTTCAAAGGACAGGACTCTTCAATTAAATCAGGATCAATTCAAATTTGGAACATTTTATTCTAAAATCCAAAGGAGGAAGAACTAGGGGATGTCATGGATCCTAGACGAGAACCCTGGTGACCTCCCAAGCTATCCTAATGTTTGGTTTAAATTTAGAGGAGAAAAATTTAAGTGTTTCATCCTGCCAAATTTATTAGTTATGGCTTATATTCATGTGAAAAAATCACACAAATAGCCTGCAAGATATGAGGATTTATGTCATGACAGACGACAACCTCGAAATCCTAAGACAAGTTAGGGCTTATATTGTATAGCAGGGCTATGCAAAGGCCTAAAGATGATGTGAGGATTTACGTTATATAAGCAAGCAACCTTGAAGTCCTATGGCTTTGTTGTTCAATTCTAAGGAAGTAAGATTGGTTTAGCTGGGGAAGACAGGTTTTGCTATTGAAGATGGTCGTACTGCCCACCATGCTAGCTCCAAGTTCCTCACCGCAACGAGTTTGAGTTTTCTAGTGTATCAAGTTATAATGTCAAATCAGGTGGCCCTACGGTTCAAGTTATTTAAATTTTATGAGGGCATATTAAAGTTGATTAGAGCGACACTGGTTAGGATCCTACGGTTCCCTCGTTCCGGCACCACTATTTTCAATTGGATTTACTTAGTCCAAATGAACTTACTAAACCCAACTTAATGAGTTCCATAATTTCATTTAAACCTTGAGAAGCCTCGTTAGCAACCGTAGGTTACCTCCTCCGAGGGATTCCCGATCATCCGATAGAGACACCTTAATTTAGTTGCAATTGTAGTTTTGTGTGATGTTTGTGATTAAATTTTGAGTTGTTTTATATCTTCTCGTTCCACCACCTGAAACTTAAAAATGCATGTGAGGGCATTTATGAAGAGCAGGAAAAGTAAATTTCTGGTGGTTTTCTTAACTCTATGTTGTATTTTGGTGAGTCCTCAAAAGTTTAATTAAGGATGATTTTATTGAGCAAAGTATATTAAGTTTAATAGACCTCTGAGGTATCCAACAAGTTAGGAGGAGGAAGCAGGACCATGCCTCCCTCTCACCGACTGGTGAAAAGAATCGGGTCCATTCAAAATTATTATGTTGCTTAATGGTTCATCTTGTGAATACTTCTAATGCCCAGTGAACATTGATGTCTTAATTATCTCTACAAAAGGGGTAATTATCATTTATCATTTAATTTGAAAATTATGTGAGTGAATTTCCTTAAAGGGAAAGTTGGTGTAATCTGAACACTTAGCCAATTTTTTAATTAGACTTAGTGGTGTTCCAAGGATGTTTTATTATGTTATGTTTATTTCTTTAATCCACATTTAGTCAATTTTAATTTGGCCTAAGCCACCACTAAGCCCTTAAGATCTAGGTAAGTGTCTTAATTAGTTTTGAAAAGGTTAAGCTTTACGTGGTCATGATTCATAATTTGAATTTTTATTTGAAAATCAAAATAAGGGTATTAAATTCATTAATTATTAACTTCAAAAGTCATACCCCTAAGTCCAGGATCATTTAATTTTAATAAACTTCTAAATTCTAATAATTTAGAAATTTATTATCTTAATTAAGAAAGTGAGATTGGTTTCTACCAATTAACCCCTTGTGTTCCAAACATCAAATAAATTGATTAAGATCAGAGGTTGCCCATTTCCCTCCTTGACTTAAGCCAAAATGTTAATTAAGGCTAAATTTCCAAAATTACACATTTGCTCCTAAGGCTCTAACACTTCATAATTTGTCAAATTCAATTCA
>NW_018164991.1:32315-32617 GCF_001263595.1 Phalaenopsis equestris | reverse complement strand
TTTTTCAAAGATAATTCCTAACTTGACCAAGGTAAATTCTAATCCTTTGAAATTTTTATTGTATGTAGACCTAGACTTTGGACCAAATTTTATGATTTTTTGAATTCTCTGTGATTTATCAGAATTATTTTAAGTTTTGTATTATTTAATAAAAATAAAATAATTTAAATGATGAAAATTAAGTTTTGTGTCTTTGAAAAATCTCTCTAAGGTTAGAGAACCCAGAGGAGCAAATTTCATATTTTTTTTTTATTTTTCTTTGATTTATTGGAATTATTTTAGTGAAAACTCATTTTTAGCCT
>NW_018164991.1:30617-32305 GCF_001263595.1 Phalaenopsis equestris | reverse complement strand
GTTATTTTTGTGTTTTTTATGAATTTTTAAATATTTCAAATAGGCTAAAAATCAAGTTTTTATTCTAAATATTATTTTATTTTTATAAAATTTCCCTGATCACTGAGAACTCAAAAACTAACTTTCATATTTTTTTGAGTTATATTTTGATTTTTAAAAATTATTTAAGTGTCAAAAGTGGTATTTATCTTTAAAAATCAACTTAAGTTATCAAATGAACTCAAAATATTTTAAAATTTTTATAGTGAGTTTTCTGGATCATAAACCATAGTGGAGATAAAAAATTAAATCATTTAAATGTTTATATTTTCGAAATTTAATTATTTTAGTGATTTAGTGTTTATAAAATTTAAGTGCATTTTAAATGACTTGACCCATGAAATTATTTTCAAAAGTTTCTCTAGTCATGATGGACCTTCCAAAATTTTCTTAGAATTTTCTAATCAATATGCTAATTTCCATGATTATTTTAAGTAAATAATGTGCAAGAACTTGAAAAATATGGATTTTTGTATAGGAACCTCCTCCGACTTTAAAAAAATAAGATAATATTTCCCTTGATAGAGGTTACAACATGCCAAAATTTCAAGCCAAGGTGGTGTATCAACATGCATGGAGAATCAAATTATCCCAAATAGTGTTTACTTAATTAAAAATAATTTATGCACCAAATGGACTTGAAGTTTATTCCACATTATTTTCCTTTGTTCAGTGAGCAAGAGGGTATTTTTATTTTATTTTTGTGATTTTTCTACACAAAGTTATGGATTTTTGAAGTTTAGGGAGTTTAAATAAATAGAAAAAGCCCTATTTTTCTACTTATCCACGCGGTGCCATGTAGATCCTAGGAAGCTCTGAAACTCCACATGGCGCACTCCTATTTGACGATGTTGTCCACACCAGCAGCCACACGTCCCACTGTTTATGTAAAGAAGCGTTGTCAGGCTTCATCTTGACCATCCATTTGATACACGCGCGATCAAGCGGCACATGGTCATCTTCCCCAATGGCTTAGGCCGAGAGCCTTCCACCTTCAAGGCTTATGATCTCTCTCATTTCTCAACCAAATTAAGTGAATTTTTTTTAAAATACTCATTTTAGTGAGACGAACACATCCATACGGTTAATATATCATGAATATAAGCCCAAGTAAATGGAGAATCAAAATAGGCTCGGGAAGAGGAGAAGTTTTATATCTTTGTTCTGAGAAGGGAGGCTTCAATCAGAGGTGCTCGACACGTTCATTGGTGTCCAAGGAGGCTAGGGATTAAGCCTCTTGCTGTGGTGTAAGGCCTTGGTATGAATTCGAGCAAGCTCAATTTCAGGTGTTGGTCTAGAGCTGTGGTGGAGGCTATTTCAGAGGATAATTTGATGGGGCTTTGTCTTCTCTTGCTGTTGTGAAGGTGTGGGCACAAGCAATTGAAGTTTGGTGGAGTTTTGAGAGATGTCCTATTTCTGCCCTAATTTTTAAGCTCAAAATTAGGGTTATACAGGGGGAATCAAGGCAGTGGAGTGATTGGAATGGGTTGTGGAGATCTCAAGGAAGTTCTATGAGTCATTTGGGAGGCTCTCTTTGAGATAAATTTCAGCGCCCCTCCCATGGCCGTGGAGGTGAGTTTTTATAAAAATGGCCATGGGGGGGCTCTCAGGGCACAAGTTTGGGTGCATTGTGGTGCTTAGGTGGAGGG
>NW_018164991.1:7335-30431 GCF_001263595.1 Phalaenopsis equestris | reverse complement strand
GACTGGTCACTAAGTCCAACTAATGGCTGGGGTGGAGTTAATTTGGTGACTTTAGGGTGGTTAGGTCACATTTAGTGCATGAGTCCAAATGGGTGCAAATGACCAAGTCTTGGGTCTGGTCTAGGCTATCCATGACAATTGGCCCAACTAATTATTTTATTTGGCGTAGATGATCATAAGGAACAACTTTGATGAAGGATGGAAGTGGTTTTGAGCTCAATTGAAGGATCAATTTGAAGGAATTTTGAACTTTAATCAATTTGGTCATGTTGGGCTAGGCTTGGGTCTAGCTTGGGTCAGCCTTGGGCTAAGTCCAAATTGATTATTTTAAATGGTCAATAAGGACCTCATGAAGAGTTTTCAACATGAATTGGATGCCAATTTGGAGGTTAAGGATATCAATTGGGTGAAATTTGGGGACTTAACCAATTTGGGGCTAAATTTGGGAATTTTGGATTTTGGCCAAAATCAAATGGATTTGAGGCTTCACCAAGGGCAATTGATGGTTGATTTTGAGTGTCAGAATGTTATGAAGATTTTTAAACATTAATTGCGGCCAATTGACTAGGCTACAGGTTCAATTTGGTAAGATTAGGTCATATGGTCAAAATTGGGGTTTTGACCTAAATCAAAATTGTGCTCAAATCATGGGCCAATTAAGCTTGGCCTTGGTTTAGTTTGGTCATATAAAAAGTGAATTTGAGTTTAGGATTGAAATTTGGGTCAATTGAGATCAAATTGATGGACATGTGAGTTCGATTTGGGGAAATTTGGGTCTTTAAAAGCAAATTTGGGGATTTTGGTTAAAGAAGGTCAAATTGGTCAAATTGGGTCATATGGCAGTTGAGAGAAATGAAATTGAGAATATTTGGAATTTATTGAAATTTTCTGGAAATTTTTTTGATTTTAGGCTATGGAGGGGTATTTTGGTAATTTGGCCATCTTTGGAGATTTTGGGTAATTTTGGATAATTTGGAGGTGTTCAAATGGTTTGAAATGAATTTTGATCTAATTTGGGTATTTTGTGTAAACTTGGGAATTTTGGCAAAGTTTGGGTTTTCAAGGGTGTTTAGGTAATTTGCGGTGCTCAGAGGCAAAAGGGTAGATTGGGTATCTTGGTAGAGTTAGAGTGCCAACATCCATCAATAACCCATGGACCAATGGAAACCCCATTTTGGGTCCTCTATCTAGTTGTCTTAGCTAAACCATAGCCCTAGGGCTAGTAGGTTTAGGGGACAATCTACATGAGTATCCCAAAAGATCAAGGGACCTAGGCTAGAAATTTGAGTTCAGGGTTGTAAGTGATTGCGGGTGCAGATAAGTGTAGTGAGTGCCTCAGCTCCAGACCAACACCCAGGGCCAAACTTAAGGTCTAGCAGTCATAAGGGTGACTCATCTTGAGTTTCCCTCATAGTGACCCCACCTACTAAGTATTTAGAGGTTGAGACCAACATGTGGAACTTCAAGTTGAGTAGAGAAGAGTTTGGAATTTCTAGTGGTGAGGGTCTTTTTTCTAGTTTTCTAAGAATAGTCAATAGGAAAACCTATAGCTAGACCTTAGGCTGCTAAAGAGCAAAAAACTAAACCTCAACCAAGAATGAGGTCAACAAATGGACCCCCAATAGGTGGGGTGTGCTGGTCAAGCACACCGCGCGTATTGGCGTTGACCGATGAGATCAACAAAAACAAATACAAACTCCTAAGTCAGCAGACCCAGAAGTACGCTTTTGGTGACTCTGCTGGGGACTAGCTTTTTTCTCCATTTAAATCACGAAATATTATCTTCATACATCGGTAATGTGTTCATATCTCTCATGAACCACTTATCTTTCTTCCATTGGCATGCTTTTCTCATTTATGTCGTGAGAAAGTACGGTCAACTCTTTTGAACTTCAGGATCATCTGTTCAATCACCTTTGAACAGAGAGGTTCAGGAGGCCATTAAGGACTTTTAATCTTCATGTGGGGTCGGACCCCAATAGGTTTGTTGATGGACTAGTTCTACCTTGGCATTATGTGTTGTTAAGTTGGTCCCACATTGGGTCCTAAACACTTCACATCTCGTTTTCAACTTTGATTTGCTATTTTGCAAGTTAAATCAAATTGTGTTGTGCTGCGCGCGCTTTTAAAATTTCCTTATATTAATCAATTTTTCTACTTACAAATGAACTTTTTACTAAAAATTTTAGCTAAAATTTTAAAACCCCCCATAAACTAAATGAAAAAAACTAACCCAATCTACAGATCGACCTCTGTTAAATTTTAGTGTTTGCACTAAGATTATGAGATTTTGGCCAAATAGCTAACCTTAGAGTTTTCTCTTTTGAAGTTGCTGCAATGGCATGCCCAACGCTAACTATTTTCCTGCAACCTTCTGACGAGCTTCAACGCCCGCAATGTCGTTTCCACCATCAAATTTGGAACCAGATTTGAAGATCTCAAGGCCATCCTCGGGAAATCCACGTTCGTCATAATGAAAGACGCTGCTCCAGAGGTTCAGGAGGTGTGTGTGAGAGAGAAAGAGAGCAAGAGAGACCTAGAAGAGCAAGAGATAGAGAGCGATAGCAAGGGATAGAGAGTGAGAGAGTGGTAGAGAGAAGATGTATGGAGAGAGGTAGAGAGAAATTGAGGGAGACATATAAAGATATATGGAGGGAGGGAGAGACTACTACCACCACGACACCCACTAATTCTGCTGTTCCCGCTACTGCTAAGTCAAAAGAAGTTATGATCATTAAGGATCCAACTGAGGGATTGGATGTTTTGCTAATAGTATTTGAAATTGGATCAAGTTTAAAGACTACACCACTGACTCAAACCCAAAGGAGAAACCGTAATAGGAGGGTTCGAAGGGCTAATAAAGCCTAGGTTCCTAAGGAGATTCCTGTTGAGGAAGATCCTCACTAGGATGAGTCAAGACTACAAGAAACATATCTACTCCTGCGAGGAAGTAGACTCCATCCTTTACTAGTACCAATGGGTACGAGAGTATTAAGAAGATCGCTGCTACTTTACCATCACTTTATGGACATGGTGGGGAGAGGAAGGAGCCTGCTCCTATCACCCGAGTCAGTTCAGTTTTTTAGAGACTAGCTGTTAAAGAATTAAAGAAGGTTGTTCAGAAGGTTGTTCAGTTGGTGAGTTACTCAAACGAGTGGGATGTGCAGTATTCCCTCGCATGAAGAAAGAAATTCTAAAGGACGTCCGATCTGTAAAATGATCTCAAAAGTCAACTGAAAACCTGTCTGCTCGCATTCCCGTCTGGTTCTGTTTGGGGAGCAGAGTTGATACCGCTATTGTCACTACCGAGTCTACTGTTACTAGACCCGCAGACCGATTAAGTCACGACTGGGTCTAAGAATTTTACCAATCACCCACCTCAAAGATATTCTTAAAGTCTCAAAGGAAAAGATGAAGAAAATACTCGATATTTTAGTTGGTCTTCACCATGGGGAGCATACTTCTCTTCGACATACTGATGTTTCTGTTAAGACACTTCGTCTCAAGACATCACCGTCAAAGAAAAATGTGTGGGTACCCAAGCTTGTTGTACCGATACGGTTCGATGAGCCCACAGGGCAGGATCATGGAATGAAACCAGAGTCTAAAGTATATGACATTATCACAACAATTGCCAGCGAGATGGAAGAATAAGAGGAGGAGGTCCAACAGGGTCCTCCAGAACTTAAGGCAATTCAAGAATCAATAATCGAAGGAAAAGTTAAAAAGCTCAGGGTCAAGATTTTTGAGTTGGCTCGGGAACACGGAGTTTTCATCGATGATGATGATGAAAATTTTGACTATAATGATTACCTCGAAGAAGATTTCATGGATGTCAATGTCCTTGAAACCAGATCAGCTACATCTGCGCGCGAGGCTCAACCTCTCATCAAAGAGAACATTGTAGATGTGCTACGTAGGGCTATCCTCCTAAGGGATGAGCAAGTCAACCAACTGGAGAAATGGATAGAAGAGATGGAGCAGCCATGACTACCATGACCACAATTTAAGGACAATCTCAACTCCTATAGTTAGCCTCTCCAGAGGTCAACCAACCAAAAATTATACATATTATAGATGAAAGAAGAGAAGTCACCTCAGCAAACAAAGATGAGCAACCAAGATGAGCAACCAAAGAAGGATAAAGAAGGATCCTCCATCAAACGCTATGCCAGAGAAAGAATTTAAGCAAATGGTCAAGAAAGTTTGAGAGGTCTTAACCCAATCTAAGGGTGGTGCATTGGTTTTAAGGGGCCTTACCCAAAAGAATTTGATGTTGTACCCTTCCCCAAGTGTTTTGCGTCACCAAACTTTAAGATATTTGATGGGACTGAAAATCCAAGACAACACATAACACATTTTTGAGTCAACTGTGGCAACACAAGAAGTAACGAAGCTTTACTCTTCCAACAATTTATCAGTAGCCTGTCAGGGATTGCTTTCGATTGGTATGTCAATTTGTCCAATTTGCCCAATGGATAAATTAAGACATTCGCCGAGCTGGAACAATTATTTGTGAAGAGATTTACTAGAGCGTAACCTATATTTCTATAGGAGAGCTCATGATGGAAAAGAAAAAGCCCAACGAGACTTTTGTGGATTACATCTTGAGGTAGAGAAACCTTAGCATGAAGTGTGAACCTCAGCTACAGGAACATCACACAATTGAAATTTTACTCAAAAGCATTCATGGGTCAGTGCTTTCATGCTCAAGGGACTCACCATCAAATCCTTTAAGAAGCTACTTAACAAAGCCAGCAGTCTTAAAGAAGAAATCAAACATATGGATTCTCACGAGAAATCCAAGGCAACCAAAGTATTTGAAAATAAGTCAGGAATAGTAGTGCCTGTCGATAAAGGAAAACAACCGATCAAGATATATCAAGAAAACCCTCGCCAATCTTCACAACATGCTCAGAAACAAAGTAGCCAGTCCAACTAGCGATTGCCTCAAGGAGGATCTTCCCGAATAGAGAATAAAAAAATATCTTTGGCAGAACGACAGAAAATTTTGTATTCTTTCAAAGATGAAGCAATATCCAAAATGTTCAGAAGTCTGATGAAGAAGCCTGAATTCAGATTACTAGATCCAAAGAAACCCGAAGAGGTCGATAAGAAAAATCAACTAAATTATTGCCCATACCACAAGTTGCTTGGGCACACTTTAGAAGAATGTTTCATCTTTAAGGATTGGCTCGAGATGAATCTTAAAGAAGGGAATATAACAATCCTGAAAGAATATTTAAAAGAACTTGAAAAAGGTTCCATAAATAAGAGTTCGGCTGTGCTAATCCCTTTGATTGATCCATATACCGGAGAAGATGAATGGAATGCAGTCTGGAGCAAATCATCCAAGAAAATATTGAACCAAATATAGAATGCTTCAAAACAAGCCTCCATTCAGAATCTTCAGCCTGCCAAACCCGAGAAAAAGTTTTCACTAGGAGATTCGTCAAAGATAAAGAAGAAAAAGAACACAACTATGAAGATTGATAGCATGGGGGGTAGGACAGGGGCTGCCTCAAATAGATTTGTTATTTGATATTCAAAGAAGAAAATTCTTGAACCCCTGACTTTGTATGATTATCTTTTTACCCCTCCGGGGTCTTATGATTACAATGATTGTGATTTCAGCTACATTTTAACTATTTCTGGTGATAACATAATTGATTTTGACCAATCTAGCCTTGATCTTGATTCTCAAAATGATCCTGATTCTCGCCTTGATCTTGATTCTCAAAATGATCCTCAAATCATACTTAAGTCCGATGAACTCGCTAACAAGACCGAGAAGACATCGACGATACCGCTTACGACAACATCGGGAGTGAAGAACCAATCCTCGAGCACCACGATGCACCACTTGCCATTAACCTAGATCTTTCTGATAAAGATGAAACACTGAAAGATTCGACAATGATATATCAAGAAGAAGAAGTTACAGAAGTGAACTTAGTATTACCCCCAAGAATAGTTTCAACAGATAAAGGAAAACAAATATTAACTCAAGAAGAGCTACTCCACGTCCACCAGTGGAAGAACCACATAACCAAGAGAAAATTAGAGGATCATACAAAGCGGATTACAACGTGCTAGCTCATCTTAGGAAGTTGTTGGCCAGATTAAGCATCTACGACACTCTAATCCTATCAAAGGAGATGAGAGAGTCTTTGGTTACAGCCTTGCTTGACCCAGAGATTTGTTTAGCCTAGTTGGCCAACACATTCTCTGATGAAGTTTGCTCGTTGATGGAACAGTCTGGGGTAACCTTCATAGATGAAAATTTGTTGTTCGGTACCGCCGACCACAATCGTCCACTCTACATCTTCGTTAACATTGGTAGATTTGTGTTGTCCAGAGTTTTAGTAGATCCTGAAGCATCACTCAACTTGATGAGTCTACGGATATTTTCCTATTTGGATATTGAAGCTCAAGAACTTACGACCGATAAAATGATGCTAAGAGGGTTCAACCAAAAGGGAGAGAGAGCCCTTAGATCCATTACATTACTTATGAAGGTTGGAGAATCAGTAACAACAGCTAAGTTTTATATCATCGACGTCGAGACCTCTTTCAACGCTCTATTGAGTCAACCGTGGATTCACAAACAAAACATGGTTACATCGTCTCTACACCAATGTATTAAGTACTACAAAGAGGGACAAGAACATTGCATCAAGGGAGCTCAACAACCGTTTTCAGTTCATGAAGTTGGTATTCATGAAGATGCTGCCTACTACGCTTCTCCGAAGAAAATTGTCTTCTCTCGCGAAATTATCACAAATAAAAGTGAAGATTGAGAAAAATCACAAAAAGGAGGCCATTCAACTCCGCTTCAGTAATCTTCCATCACTCTTTTGCAACAAGTTGGTGGAGGTTCTTTTAGTTCGCGCACCCGAAATCGAGACTGGAGACGTGGATGAGGAAAAACCAACTTAACTGTTGAACGAACTAGGCCAACCATCAACATTGGTGATGAAGACAGTTTTGAAGATGAAATAATGATTACAAAATAGAAGAAACATTAGTGCGAGATATCCTTAGAAGATGCAGAGAAAAGTGAATATGATACGATGTATGATCAGATAAACCACTGTGTGAACACCAGTGTGAATACTATGACCCTTGCTCAAAAGGTCAAGAGTTTAGAGGTTAAAGAAGTCTGTAGTGCTAGTTCAAAGCCGAAGTCAGTTTAGAGGTTAAAGAAGTCTGTAGTGCTAGTTCAAAGCCGATCAAGTTTTATCGTACTTCCTTGAAAATCATGTAAACAAATCATGTAAACGTGGATGATGATCCTAATGAATTAATTGAATTGCCTTTTGGTTATTTTTCACATTGTGTGGAAAAGTTAATTAAGCAGAGGCATTTGCCAAAACAAATACCGAAAGATAAATTACAACTTTTTGAAAAATTATGGAATGTTAAAATTTGAACTCCCAACTCAAAAGAGGGTCTCTCAAAAGAGGGTCAAAAGAGGGTCTCGGATTTGGTACAGTCGGGCTAGTCGATGATTCAGAATTTTGTATGGTTGTTAGTAGTGAATCAAAAGGGGATTGCCTCGATATGGAGGATGACTCTACCGATCAGCTGATAGAAAATGCTCCGCTAGAATTTGAGGAGGAAATTAGACGCTAGAATTTGAGGAGGAAATTAAATCAACTGTTGATGAATTGAAAGAAACTAACCTCGGGACTGGAGAATAACCCCGACCTATATCATTTATAAGTTCTCTACTCAACGATGAAGAATCTTTACAACTGATCAAATTTCTAACATAATTCAACGATTGCTTTGCATGGACCTATGATGAGATGCCAGGACTTTTAGCAGAGGTTGCAGTTCATAAACTCGGGGGAGACAATGATACGACCTTGATACGACCTTAGTAAAACAAGCTCCCAGAAGAATGTGCCTCGAAATAGAGCAGCAAGTCATCGCCAAGGTGAAGAAATTAATAAACATTAATTTTGTAAAAGAAGAGCAACACCCCCACATGGTTAGCTAACAATGTCCCAGTTAAGAAGAAAAATGGATAAATATGTGTACGTATCGACTTTAGAGAATTGAACAAAATATGTCTAAAGATGAATTTCCATTATCGATACCAGAAATGATGGTGGACATCGCTTCGACACATGAGATCTTCTATTTTATGGACGGATCGTTGGGATACAACCAAATCAAGGTGGCTCCCGAAGATGCAGCCACTACATACAACCTTCAGAACACCTATCAGAAGTTTCTGCTACATAGTAATGCCATTCGACCTAAAGAACACTGGAGCAACATACAAACGTGCAATGACAAAGATTTTTTATGACCTCATTCACAATCAAGTGCAATGCTATGTGGATGATTTGGTCACCAAGAGTAAACAAAAAATAAACCATTTGTATGATTTGAGGATCGTGTTCAAACGATTACAACAGTACGACCTTAAGATGAAAGCCTTAAAGTGTACCTAAATCCTTAAAGTGCGCCTTTGGCGTTACTTCTGGGAAGTTTCTAGGATTTGTTGTTCATCATTGGGGAATCGAGATCGACCCAGATAAGATTAAAGCTATCTTGGAAATGCCTCCACCTAAACCCTTAAAGCAACTACATTCCTTCAAAGGAAAGTTGGCATATCTGAGACACTTTATTTCTAATCTCTCCGGTAGGTGTCAGCCCTTCTCGACATTAATTAAAAAGTATGCCAAATTTGGTTAGGAAGAGAAATGTTAGCGGGCATTTAAGGACATTGAGCAATATTTAATGATGCCTTATGTTTTGGTAGCCCCTATCCCACAGAAACCTTTGATACTTTATACCGCGGCCTTAGACGACTCTCTTGGAGCCCTCTTAGCCCAAGTCAATGACGAGGGTAAAGAAAACACACTCTACTACTTGAGTCGTCACCTAGTACCTACAGAGATAAGGTATCCACCTATTGAGAAGCATTGTCTAGCCATGATTTTTGCCGCTAAAAGCATAGACATTACATGCTTTCTCATAAGATTGCCCTAATTTTTAAAGTTAATCCGTTGCAATATTTGATGACCTGACCAACACTCTCCGGACGTCTAGCAAGATGGTTAATGATCTTATTGCACCCCTCTGTGGTATCAAGGGATAGATTTTAGCAGACTTTCTCGCTGCACACCCAGTTTCAGCTGGGTCCCCTCTTAATGATGAACTACCAGATGAGCAGATACTACAAATAGAATTCTCCAGTGCACAACATTGGGAAATGTACTTCGACTGAGCTTCGTCAGCCAGAAAGGATAAAGGATCAGGCACAGTTATACCAGGAAAAAAGGTATTGAATTGATCTTCATCATGTCAGATAAGGGTATGTTGAGGTTCTCATACCACCTGACAGAGCCATGTACTAACAACGAAGCAGAATATGAAGTCTTAATCACCGGATTAGAGTTGACAATCTTGATGGATATAAGAGACATTACCAACTATGGTGACTCACAACTTGTCATCCAACAAGTCATCGGACAATACAAGATTTTGAAACTGAGATTAGCTGAATACCATCAGTACACGATGAAGCTGCTGGAACAGATCCCCAGTGTAACTTTCTACAGGATTTCTAGGGGAGATAATGCCCATGTTGACGCTTTAGCAAATCTTGCAAAAGAATTAGCATGTCTCCCAGAGGACTCCATTGATATCACTGTACAAGGAAGACAAGTTTTATCTTGGATCGACCTCAAAACTCTACACAAGCTCGGGAAAGAAGAAGAAACGATAATTACGGTTGCGGATATCAATGAAGATTGGTGCAAGCCATTAATAGAATATTTGCATTCTGGACTACCATAGGACAAGTCTGAAGCACATCACATTATAAAAAGGGCTATGTCGTATGCCTTCGTTGGGGATAGAGTAGGTGATGTCCTCTACAGGTGATCATTCAACTAGATGTGGCTACAATGTTTAAGTAAAATATAAGCAAAGAATATTATCAAAGAAGTACATGTCAGATTGTGTGGCACTCACTAATCAGGGCCGAAGATGAAACTGAAGATCAAAAGACTCGAATATTATTGGCCAACAATGACGTCTGACTGCATGGATACAGCCAGAAGATGTCACTAGTACAAGGTGCATGGGGTGATCTTACACCAACCTTCGAATGTGCTACACCCAACCATTGTGTCGTGGTCATTTGAGTGTTTGGGCATGGACATAATAGGTCTGATAAACCCTCCATCCTCCAAAGGACACAGATTTATACTTGCCGCTACAGATTAATTTTCCAAATAGGCAGAGGTAGTGCTGTTATGAGAGCTCACGACACAACACGTCCTTCAATTCTTTAAAAGACAAGTTGTCTACCATTTCAGAGTACCGTAAAGAATAATTTCTGACAATGAGACAGCCTTTAAAAGCACCAAAATCAACATTTTTGTCAAATGACACTGGATAGATTGGAGATACTCTACAATTTACTATCCCAGAGCAAATTGTCTGGCTGAAGCCTTCAACAAGACATTGGTGCAGATTTTAAAGAAAACACTAGACAAAAACAAAAGAGATTGGCACAACAAGTTACTAGAAGCTTTGTGGGCTTATCAGACAACGTTCACGACTCACACTCAGTGCACACCCTACATGCTCGTGTACGGGTCCGAGGTCGTACTACCATTAGAAGTTCAGACACCATCTCTCAGAGTCGTTGTTGCCAACCAACTTACAACGGAAGAAAGTTCAAAACTCGGACTTGAAGAATTAGAGAGTCCTGAGGGAAAATGACTTGAAGCACAACAACATTTCAAACTTTACCAGGTAAAGATGGTATAAGCTCGTGACAAATTTGTCCACCCAAGGACATTCAAAGTAGGTGACCTTGTCCTCGTGCTAAAAAAACCCATTCTTGCACACCGCAAGATAGATGGAAAATTTGAGCCAACTTGGGAGGGACCATTTGTCGTTGAATAGGTCTACGCAGGAGGAGCCTACCAATTAGTGGATTTTTTAGGTGAAATACCCATGCTGTTGATCAACGGATGATACCTGAAGACATACTACGCAACATGACATTCCTTGACATTGCTTGATTTGAAATTTTAAAATTTTGATTGTTCTGAGGTTATCTATTTGGCCAAACATCTGTGACCAGGTCAACATCTGTGACCAGGTCTCTGTGACCAGGTCCAAAAATATTGTAATAAGATTAACCTCAATTTAATAAAAATTTTTGAAGTTACACACTTCAATTTTCTCCTTTTTAAACTTGATATTCTACTAAAATAAACAAAATATACACATAAACAAATGGTTTTCTCACCAACATAAGACTAAAATTTTCTTTAATAAACACTTTGTTTTATTCTTGTTCACACTATCATGTTATCTGTAGAGAAATGGCAGGCCAGAGGCTGATCTTTGCTTTTAAAATTGTTGGAAACTCGCACTCAACAAAGAAAAGGCACCGCAGGGCGGCACCATAAACTTTGACATGGACTTTAGCCAAGTCAACATGGACTATGAGGGTCCTCTGATGGATGTGGTCAGCGGTCAAGAGAAAGAAGGGCTACCCTCACTGCTAAGGTTCAGCACCATAAATAGTTCCTCACTGAAGGGGGAAAACGTAATGGTATAACAAAACCTAATGGAGGGGACCAGTCACCTACTGTCCATGACAGCTACGCGACCGGAGGCCTGGTCGTTGCCGATAATGAAAGACTTCTAGATGCACCACTACAGAGGACTTGACGCATAAACGCTAGCCGCCAAAATCATAGGGCTTTCCTACGCGAGGAGAGGAGATGCCAGAAAGAGGCAGAGAGCTTGCTCACCCCTATCCCTGAAGGGGATATCTATTATTCGGGCACGAGAGAGACCTCTTCCAGCCTGCTTGCTACAAAAGATGAGCCAGTATTTATTACAGAGCCAAAAATACTACCAACTTTAGATGTTCTTTGTACGGGTTGCCCGACCTGCAAAGTTGAAATACCAGCACGTACATCAGCCACACGGGCATTCATGGAGTGCCCGGACTGCAATGTCCTCCACCTTGAGCGTTGCAATACTTTAGAGGAATACATATCCTCTGATGATGGATTTTAGATCGTTGATTACCTGATGAATGCAGAACCATATGCCTCATTGGGTACAGAGCCATATATCCCTTCAGACGCAGAGTCATACATTCTGTTGCAGATAAAGACATCACCGGTCTGGATTCCCATCAATGTTCAAATGAGGGAACATCTCCAATAGTCGCTGATCATCAATATCACAAAATACTACAAGATGAGCAATGTAAGCAAAAGGGACTTTAAATTCTATGAAGAAGTGCATGGTAGGTTCATCAACATATTAGAAGGATTGGAGCTATACACCAAGGTCTTCTCCGAGAGAGATGAACGAAACATTCTCAACTGCATTTTGATTTGAGAGATAGAGGTCAAGCAGGCCTGCTAATGGAAAGAACCTATTCTGAGCCAAGAAAGTGGATGCGAGGAAAGGGCAGGATCACTATACACTGCGGCTCGTATTACAACTTTACTAACAATAGACAAGGAAATCCTCTTGGGATTCTGAGACACGATCAGGTGGACTCAATACCTCCCATGATAAAGTGGATGATTAAAAGAATGGTCCGATGGAGCATACTGCCAGCTGACTGCATTCCTAACAACTGTATTATCAAAATATATGATGAAAAATACTGCATACCTCCACACATTGATCATCATGACTTTGTTAGGCCTTTCTGCACGTCTCCTTCATGAGCAAGAGCAACATCCTATTTGGAAAAGAAATAGATATTATCGGCCCTATTGAATTCAAAGGGTTCGTGGAAATTTTGCTACCTATTGGTTCTGTACTAGTTCTTAAAGGAAACACATCAGACGTCGTCAAACATTGCATTCCAGGGGTGCGGCACCGCAGGGTGTCCGTGACTTTCTGGAGGATGGATAACAACAAAATGTCAAATGGATTCCAACCAGATCTAGAGCTAGAAGAACTACTGTCATATGAGCTATGAGAGGGTTGCACCTTTAAGCACATGCAAAAGGAACTCTTTTCCTGGAGCGTGGCTTAGAAGGTCAGCTCGATCAGGAGCTTGCCTCACCAGAGACAGGCGCTCAGAGGATTCATTTTTATTGCATTTCCGTTACAGCATATTAGACATGCTCAGTCTATGATATGTACTTGGCATGGGATATTTTTGGATGTACTTTGATACAGTCAGCATAATTATACTTTTTGAAACTTTGTCTTACACTAAATCTGTAACATTTATTGGAGTAAATTAATGAAATCTCTTTCAGAATTATGTTTGTTTGTTCAATTGCCCTTTTTGGTGTGATGGATAAAGGCCACAAACCATACGTTGGTTCGAGATTACAATGAATAAAGAATAAAATAATAAAATTTAAATAAAACACTCTTTTGAAAATTAATCAACCCACAAAAATTAAATTTTGGAAAACATAATTTGAAATTAAACATGATTAAAAAAACAAGAAAAGAAAACAAATTTGTTGAGTTGATTCTCTCAATTTTGAGGTTTCTTACTCTTTGCTCGCGCAGCACGACTATCCTTATCTACATTAACTCTTCAGATCCTTGTGAAATTTCACATTCTACACAAAACCTCACAAAATTTTGCACATCTTCTTCAACAATGTCAGCCTTTTTCAAAAGACACATATCTATGGGTTCAATACCACAAACTCTTTGTAAATTTCAATTCCCATTTTTGTAATCTGTCCTAACTTCTGATTCCCCCCTCCTTTCAAGGTTAATCCCTAACTTCCGACCCTTTCTTGAGATTGATCCTTAACTTTCAATTCTCATTTTTGGAATCAATCCTAACTTCTGATTCCCCCCTCCTTTCGAGGTCGGTCCCTAACTTCTGATTCCCCCCTCCTTTCGAGGTCGGTCCCTAACTTCTGACTCTCTCTTGAGATTGATCCTTAACTTTCAATTTTCATTTTTGGAATCAGTCCTAACATCTGATTCCCCCTGCTCTTGAGATTAGTCCCTAACTTCTAATCCTCTTTTTGAGATTGATCCTTAATTTTTAATTCTAATTTTTGGAATCAGTCCTAACTTCTGATTCCCCCCTCCTTTCGGGGTCGGTCCCTAACTTCTGACACTCTCTTGAGATTGATCCTTAACTTTCAATTCTCATTTTGGAATCAGTCCTTAACTTCTGATTCCCTCCTTTTGAGATCAGTCCCTAACTTCTGACCCTCTCTTGAGATTGATCATTAACTTTCAATTCTCATTTTTAGAATCAGTCTTAACTTCTGATTCCCCCCTCTTTGAGATCGGTCCCTAACTTCCGACCCTCTCTTGAGATTGATCCTTAACTTTCAATTCTCATTTTGGAATCAGTCTTTAACTTCTGATTCCCTCCTTTCCTCTTTTTGAGATTGATCATTAACTTTCAATTCTCATTTTCGGAATCAGTCCTAACTTCTGATTCCCTCCTTTCGAGGTTGGTCCCTAACTTCTGACTCTCTCTTGAGATTGATACCTAAATTTCAATTCTCATCTTAGGATAATTCTAAAATTCTGGTTCCCTACTTTTGAGGTCGGTACCTAAATTCTGACTCTTTTTTTGGAATTGATACCTAAATTTGAATTCCCACCCCGGGATCAACACTTACATACTAATTCCCATCCTCTATAAATACCTGAAACTAGATAACTCAAACCCACTCTCCAGTCCCCAATGAGAGTTCCTACTTCTTGACTTCGATCGAATATTCACTTGTTAATTCCCCAGCGAAAACAAATAGCACACACAATTCTATACCTCCTTCTAGGCTATACCTCCTTCTCCTTCTAGGTCTGTTGACTTAGAAGTCTGTGTTGGTTTTCTTAATCTCGTTGGTCAACGCTAATACGCGTGGTGTGCTTTCCCAGCACGCCACACCTATTGGGGGTCCATTTGCTGACCTCACTTTTGCTTGAGGTTTAGTTTTTCCTCTTTAGTAGCATAAGGTCTAGCCATAGGACTTTCTTGTTGACCCTTTCTAGAAAACTAGAAGAGGAACCCTCACCATTATAAATTCTACACTCCTCTTTACTTAACTTGAAGTTCCACATATTGGTCCTAACCTCTAGCACTTAGCAAGTAGGGTCAATATGAGGGAGGTCAAGGTGAGTTCCCATAGGATTTCTTGCCCTTGGGATTGAATATAGGTGTTGGTCTAGGGCTAAGGCACCACTTTCACTCACTTGCACTCATTATCACCTATACCCACTCATAACCCTAAACCGAAAATTGTTAACTTTGATCCATTGATCCTTTCGGAGACTCATGTAGATGGTCCCCTAAACCCACTGGCCCTAGGCTAGGGGCTAAGACAACTAGAAGGGATTAGCTAAGACCAGTACATAGAGAACCCAAAATGGGACCCAAAATGTGATTCCATTGGTCCATAGCTCATCTGTGGTGGTTAGCTTCCCAAATCTATCAAAAAAATCCAACTTGGTCTTTTACCCCCAAACCTACCCAATTTACCTAAACACCCCCAAATCCCAAATTTGGCCAAAAATCTAATATTCATCCAAAATACCCAAACTTGTTTAAAATTCATTTCAAATCTTTTGAAATTACCCAAGCTACTTAAAACCACCCAAAATTCCAAATTTACCAAAATACCCCCAAAATTGCCAAAATTATAAAAATACCTTTGGCACCCCAAACCTTTCCAAAGCATCCAAAATCACTCCAAATGTCTCTAAAACCCATCTGGACCCCTCAATTGGACCCATTTTGACCAATTTGATCATTTTTTACCAAAACCCCCAAATTACCTTTAAGGGCCAAATTTCCCCAAATTTACCTCAAATGTCCATCAAGTTGGTCCTAATTTCCCCCAATTTCAATCCTAAACTCAAATTCACATTCCATCTCAAATTCACTTTTTATATGACCAAACTAAACCAAATAAAAGCTCAATTGGCTCATGATTTGAGCCCAATTTTGATCTAAATCAAACCCCCAATTTTGGTCTTACTGCCTAATCCCACCAAATTGAACCCCATGACCTACTCAATTGGCCTCAATAGGAATCCTAAGCTCTTTATAACATTCTTACACATAAAGCTTGACCTTAAATTGGCCTTGGTGAGGTCTCAATTTCATTTAATTTCAACCCAAATCCAAAAATCCCCAAATTTTCCCCAAATTGGCTATGTCTTCAAGTTCCACCAAATTGGTTGCCCTAACCCCAAAATTGGCACCCAATTTATGTTGAAAAACTCTTAATGATGTTCCTTTATACCATTTTCAACAATTAATTTGGACTTATCCCAAGCCTAGCCCAACCTAGGCCCAAGTCTAGCCCAACATACCTAAATTGACCAAAATTCCAAAATCCTTAAAAAATGAACCCCCAATTAAACTTAAAATCATTCAATCCTTCACCAAAAACCTTCATTACAATCATCTACATAATATTGATCAATCAATTGGGCTCAAAGTCTTGGCTAGCCTAACCCAAACTCAAATTTTAGCCATTTGGACCCAAATTGAACTCATACACCAAAATTTGCCTAACCACCCTAAAGTCACCAAATTTATGACTCCACAGCCACTAAGCTCATCCTAAGGACTAGGATAAACCTCTTTGGACCAGCCATGGCATGCTATGGACCAATTGATCCCCAAATTAAGGGATTTATGCCCATTTATGGGCCCTAACTAAAAATCATCCCCATCATCACTTGCCATTGAGGGTTAATTATAATTACCCTCCCACTGGCTCGCTTGACCTCCTGGCCACCTTCTCTGGCCCTATCGGGTGGCCTAGTGGCCGAAAAATACCAAAATTGAGAGCACCAAGCTCAAATTCAAACCCAAACTCACCCATCTAAGCTGACCAACTCCAATTGGCTTTAGCACTTCAAAACCGTCCTCCTAAGCAATATTTTCCACCCCCCAATTGGCCCTGGCAGCCAGCCTAAGATATTTTTATTTAAACCTCACATCCATGGCCAAGTGAAGAGAGCTGAAAATTTTCTAAGAAAACTCTGTCAAATTGCTTCAAGAAACTTTCTGGGACCCCCTCAGTTCAAGCCCACTGTTTTCCCCCTCTGGTTCCTTATGTGAGAGTTCCATTTTGAGCTCAACATTTTAGTCAAAAGCAGGACATATTTCCCCATAGATCTACACTGAACCAAATCTCAATTAATTATGTACACACCATCCCCACAGTGAGAGGAGTTGATTCCTCACAGAGCCCCCTGTCAAACAACCTCTAGTGTAAACTTCAATCAACACCTGAAATCAAGCTTGATCAAAATCATACCTAGACCATTCACCAAGGCTTGACATTCACCAAGGATTCACCAAGGCTTGAGACTTCATCTAGAGGTTCGTTGGGACCAATCGAAGCTACCACAGCCATCTGGTTGAGGCCTCCTCTCTCAAACAAAGGTATTGAACTCCAACCCTAAACCGAACTTCATTTGAATATTTTGATTCTCCATATGTATTTATTATATTTCATAGCTTGAATTTTTGGCTTGTTTGTATACTCTATATAGATAGGTTCGTTTTGAGTTGATGAAGGTTTAGGAGCAAACCCCATGTGGTTTGGTTGAGTCTAGGCAAAGATCTTAAGGTTTTAGTGGGAACGGCTCACGGGTTAGGTCACTTGAGAACAATAACGGAGAGTTGTCTGATTTCACGTGTATCCAATGGACGGAGGACATCAAGCCAGACAAATCCATGGTGCATAAAGCGCGGTCCACGTGGATGCTACGTGGCTAGCGGCATCAAATGGCGGAGCAATGCGTGGAGCCTTCGGAGCTGCCTAAGATTCAGTCAGCGTCGCGTGGATAAGTAGAAAAATAGGGATTTTTAATTATTTTAAATGCCTGAACTTCAAAAATTCATATCTTTCTCTAGAAGAATCATAAAAATAAAATAAAAGAATCATAAAAATAAAAAGAAGAATCATAAAAATAAAATAAAATAACCCCCTTGCTTAATGCACAGAGGAGAATATGTGGACAAAAATAAAAATTATCTTTTCACTCCCTGATTTTTAATTAATTAAATACCCTCTGTGGTATTTTAATTCTCCATGACTTAAAAAATTTTACCATGCCTTGGAATTTTGAGGGTTTATTTCACATGACAGAGGTCATGTCTTCTAATTTTTCCAAGGTCAGAGGGCATCTCTATGCTTCTAACCCTAATTTTCAAGCTAAGGTGATCATTTTGACTTATTTTAATTACATAAATCAAAATATCACTTGAATATCACTTGAAAAATTATGAGAACAATTTTATAGATTTTCTGTGGTCAGAGACATCTTGGAAAAATATTTTGATGCTTTGAATAATGTTGTGAATTTTTATACTTAGTTAAATGTATATACCTTATGTTAATTTTTGCAAATTAAATATATGTCAAAAATTAACAAAATTAACTCCACATTGTTCATAAAAATCATGTCTACCCACTGTAAAATACCAAAATTATTTGACTTAGTCTAGGCACTAAAATGGATTTCTTAAGGAAACCTTGCTTTTTGTATAAAAATAATTATATTAAATTAAATATACTCAGAAAAATTATGAAAACTATTTTTCTCAGTTCCTTGTGATTAGGGGCATTTTATAAAAATAAAACCCATTTCTGTGAAAATACTTCATTTTTCAAATATATTTTGAATTAAAAATAATTAAAATAATCAAAATTTTCAAAAATACAAAAAAACGATTCAAAATGAGTGGAAGTGTCCCCTGATTACTTAGAATTCATTAGGACATTTTTCCTAAATTTTTTCAAGTTAAAAATAAATCTTAAAGGCTTAAAAGTGAATTTTTCATATTTCTCACTAAAATAATTATATTAAATAAATTAAAAATCACAAAAATACAAAATTTGATTCTCTAAGTTTTTGAACTTACAGGAGTGTAATAAAAATATAAAAAATAATATTTATAATTAAAATATAATTTTTTATTTAAATAAATCATGAAAATTGATCTAAAATTAAATAATAAAAATAGAAATTTGATTCAGAAAATCATGAAATTTTTTTTAAGTGTTTCTCTGACCTTAGGAAACCTCTAATAATTTTTTTCATAAATATAAATTTTATTTTGGATAATTAAATAAATTTACTTTTGAAAATCTTATTTTCTAAATTTAAATATTTATCTAAATTAAATCAAATTTTGAGAGGTCCACATATCCTCTAAAATTTTAATTACCTCATGGGTATAACACTTTAAATCCTCAAAGCCATTTGATTTGTGTTTAAAGATTTATGAGGTGAAGTTCCCTAAGGGCATGGTAGTCATTTTGAACTTTGGCGCCTTAATCAAAGTTTAGGGTTAACCAGGGATAAAATTGTAACTTTGATCCTAATAAACATGTTTGGATGATTGAAATACAATGAGATTATAAGACAAAAACTCACCCACCACCTTTGCGCAACATCAACAAATAATAATCTCCCCTAATCTTCATGACTTAGGAGTCGACCAAAATCAAACAAAAGTTTCTTGAGTGAGAGGCTTAAGCTAAAAGGATGATAATTTACTTTCCTTAAGCCTAAAATTGGTGATAATGTTATCTTTAAATGAAAATACACATCACTTAAACTAAAATCTTAACCTTCACCAAATTCCCCATTATGATTCAAGGGCTTGGTAGAGACCTAAACTCGATATTTAAGCTAAATCAATTTGATTTAGAAGATAATTGAGTTGATAATCAATATCTTTAAACACTCAAAGTCCAACTTTACTTGTGGGCACCACAATCTTAAATAACTCAAACTTGCCTTAGGGGCACTCACTCGCATAACTCTTAAATGAAACATCAATTGATTAATCGAGTACACTATCCTTGGGATAATTAAATTGTTAAGTTTCACGGAGCAACGGTGTAGTCACTCTTCAACCTCAGATGATTGATGGAATAAAATGATAAGTTCAAAATGAACTCGAAATAATTCAAGAGAGCCTCAAAGTAGTTCAGGGTTATATCCCGAGCACTTTGGAATCTTTTGGATGTTCTGAAGGATAAATTGAACTTATTGTGTTTTGTCCTAAATTCATCTACTAGAATCTTGCAAGATTCAACTAAATCATAATGTGGGATTTGATAGCTAAACCTACATCTACTCATGCAATTTAAATTCCTTGCAACATTATATACATGAATTATAAGTACTGACCTTTCAAGAGGTGGAAACGAGAAGACTTTTCAGGTTCATTATTACAGTTTATAGTACCGTTTTCTCTTTTACTTTCTGCATTGTACTTTCATGCTTACAAAATTGCATGTTAAACAACGATGTCACCCTGCATGAAAACCAAAACTGCTAGGATAAGTCAGGATAGTCGTAAACCAAGATAAAATTCACCGCCACAACATTCAAATATAAAATAACTCAAAATTTAATCACAAACATCACAAAAACCACAACTACAACTAAATTAAGACGTCTCTATTGGATTATCAGGAATCCCTCGAAGGTGGTAACCTACGGTTGCTAACGGGGCTTCCCATGGTCTAAATGAAAGTATAGAACTCATTAAGTTGAGTTTAATAAACATATTTGGACTAAGTAAATCCAATAAAAAATAGTGGTATTGGAACGAGGGAATCGTAGGATCCTAACTGATGTCGCTCTATTCAACTTTAACATGCCCCACAATATTTAAAGAACTACAGCCATAGGGTCGTTTGATTTGACACCATAACCTGACACACTAGAAAAATAAAACTCGTCCCCGCGTCACGGCAAGGAGCTTGAAGCTAGCACTGTGGGCAACACGACCATCTTCAACAGAAAAATATGTATTCCCCAGCTAAACCAATTTCCTTCCTTAGAATTAAGCAACCAAGCCAAAGGATTTTGAGGTTGTCTGCTTATGCAACATAAATCCTCACCTCATCTTTATGCCTTTGTACAACTCTGTTGTACAATCTAAGCCCTAACTCGTCATAGAATTCTAAGGTTGTCGTCTGTCACGACTTAAACCCTCACATCTTCCAGGCTATTTGTGTGATTGTTCCACTCAAATGTAAGCCTTAACAAATAAAATTGGCAGGATACAACACCTAAATATTCCTCCTCAAAACTGAAGTCAAATAATAAGATAGACTGAGAAGTCCCCTAGGTTCTCTTTCGGATATGTGACATCCCCTAGTTCTTCCTCCTTTAGATTCTATAATAAATGTTCCAAATTTGAGCCATTTTCATTTCACACCTCGTTTGTCTGATCTCGTTGTGATCTCGTTGAAAACTGATCTCGTTGAAAAGTCCTATCCTTTTGACCTCTTTAAAGATAATATTTTCCTGATTTTTATTGGGAGTTTTCTTAAATGACTTCGGTCATTTAATTAACTATAAGGGCTTGCCCTTATAGGAAGCTTGTCCAAACCCAGCTTACTATAAACCCTATTTAATTCTTCGTATTAGATAGGGGAACTTGTCAGCAAATAAAATAGTTTCACAGACCAAATGGACGTCATATATTTCTTAGTTTATTTGATCAAGCCTCACGCTCAGATCTTGTGTTTATCCTTCGGGATAGATATAGGGTTTGAGGTATAATGCTCTTTCATTTAAACTATGAAAAATATGTGGTCTGTTTGATTTTTTTTTTTTCTAAAACTTATATATATATATATATATATATATATAATGTCCCTCTGAAGCAGGTGACGGGATTTTGATTCTGGCAGCCGACAGCTTCCAACGGGCAACTCCACAACCTGAAATAATTTCGACAAGGACAAATGTACAATAAAGTTTTTAAAGTAATATATTATACTAGTAAAACTCTTAATGATGCTCAAATTAATTACACCACTACTGAAAGAGAGTTATTAGCTATTTTCTATGTCTTAGATAAGTTTAGACCTTAATTAGAGCCAAATATATAGTGCATACAAATCATTCTGCTATCAAATATTTGATGCAAAAGAAGGATGTTAAACCAAAATTAATTAGATGGATACCTATGCTGAAAGAGTTTGATTTTATGGTAGTTGATAGAAAGGGAAATGATAATCAAATAGTTGATCATTTGTCTAGACTAGAACAAAAAATATTAATTAAATTTCAAATGAAATTTTGGAAACATTCCCTGATTTGTAGAATATTGATATAAAGGATATACCGTGGTATGCCGATATAGTAAATTTTATTGTGAGTGATATTCTACCACCAATTGTTAAGAATCAACAATTAAATAAATTTATTCATGATTCAAAATTCTATTTTTGGGATGACCCACATTTACATAAACAGTGTAAAGATCTAATTATTAGAAGATGTGTTCTTTACGAAGAAACTCAACAAATAATTGAGCGATGTCATGATTCTGAATTTGGAGGACATTTTGGTACAAATAGAACTGCACATAAAATTTTGTAATCTGGATTTTATTGGTCCACTCATTTCAGAGATGTTAATGAATATATTAAAACATGCGATTGATGTCAGCGAGTAGAAAATATTTCTAAAAGAAAATATGATGTCAGCGAGTAGAAAATATTTCTAAAAGAAATGAAATGTCTCTAAATTACACATTAGAAGTTGACATTTTTGATGTATGGGGATTAGATTTTATGGGATCATTTATGTCTTCATTTGAAAATTTATATATATTACTTGTTTATATTGCTTGTTGTTGATTATATGTCCAAATGGATTGAAGATATTGTTGTACCTAAATGTGATGCTCAAAGCATTTCAAAATTTTTAAATAAAAATATTTTTACAAGCTAAAGAATGCTAAGAGTGATTATTATGGATGGAGAATCCCATTTTAAGAATAAGATAATTGACAACGACTTTATATATGCTTAAAAATACAAGAATTTGATACTGCTACTAGAAGATTTAAATCCCGGCAGTGGCACCAAACACTTGATAATGGTTATAGATTTGATAAAAATGTGTATAAAATATTTAATAATTGCAAAGTCACACTTATCAACACAATTATACATATCGCTCAAGTAATACATAGCTCTAATGGAGTCCTGGATATCGATCCCACATGGAGTAATATTAGAGGCTACGAACTAAGATTTAAAAAATCAATACTTAATCACAACAATATAGTTCAATTTGCATATTTGTCACTAATA
>NW_018164991.1:5935-7052 GCF_001263595.1 Phalaenopsis equestris | reverse complement strand
TTACTGAATCTGCGGCTAGGCTGGGAGGATACCAGCTCTCACTTGGGAGCTCCCACGTTCCCCTCGCCCGAGGGCTAACATCTACACTTCAACACCCAAACGATAGGACCGAATTGAGGATTTTAGTGTGTCACTCTAAAATCTCCAATTCTACTCCCGATAATTTTTATTTCCGTATTTATTTGCACCCAACTTTCAAGGGCTTTGATCTCCCTAAATCTTGGATGTAATCTTCACTTTAGTTGCAAAACTCAACATATTTTAACAAATCAATTGGCCAGATTGAAAGTAAATTAAGATTGAAGTGAAAAGATTATAACAACTTCTTTAACATTCTCATGGCACAACCAATTCAAATCACCATTTCACAAAATCTCAAGATAAGGAGAAAGACAGAGAAAACTACTCAGAACTCATGGAGAAGATGCAACAAAACTTGGAATTTATATATAAAAGCAAAGTCATACAAACGTCAATAAGTAAATATCACTTATCTCTAATTCCTCCCCAAGCAAAATCCTCAAAGTTCCTCTGAATCTCTTCCTTTCTTTATAGCACACAAAATTCTCCTTCGAAGCGGCAAAGAGGTAGAAATCTCTCACTTTCCTTCCACTCTTAAAATGCCTCGAAGAAGTCCTCACAATACTAACCCTAAACTACACTCTCTACACTCTAATAGACTCACATGGACACACCCCTCTCGGCCTCCAAATTGTTTCTTTTAAAGTTGTAGAAGAGTTTTCAAGGGTTGCCCAAGCGTCCCTTAAAAAATCGTCCACATTCCGTCCACATTATGCATCTATTGAGAGAACCGATGTGCTCTCTGTCGGTGGCCTCAATGGCGCCGTCGGCGGCCTTCTAGAATATTTAATTCTTGACTCTCAGGAAAAACCCGTCGTCGGCGCCATCGAGCTCACTGTCGGAGCCCAAGATCAAATCTTCATATTTTGGTCTTTTTTGCTCTAAATTCGCTCCTTTTAGCATCTTTTTGCTCCAATGATCATAATTCAACATACCTGCAACAAAACATCAAAAATACCTTTTTTTAAAGTGCAATATCATTAAAATCAGTGTAAAATAGGTATGAAAATCTCAACATATTTTCCTTTGGTCAAAA
>NW_018164991.1:2936-5620 GCF_001263595.1 Phalaenopsis equestris | reverse complement strand
TGTGTAGGTATCTCCTCAAGCTTCTCCTCACTTATATATATATATATATATATATATATTCATTTGGATTGCTTTCAATCCTATATATTTTTCTTTTATTTTCAGGGATTGTTGTCAATCCTTTCTTTTTCTTTTTTAAGTGGAGATTACTATATCTGGATAGCCTTTAATAATTTTGAACTTCACTTTTTTTCCCCAAATTTGAAACTCAAAGCATTCCTTTTTCTTCCCTCCCCCAAACTTGAATTTTTCAATATGGAATGATATAGGTGGAAAGAAAAATTCTAAATATAAATCATACCTCAATACTTTAGGCATTTTCACCATTCTGAACTGGTCTGTAATATTAGAAACTTTCTATACATATAAATCATTAGAGAATTTATTGGGTAATGAAATTTTGAAATAAGTACAAAACTAAACATTATACAAACACTATATTTCACTAACACATCACAATACTAAATAGAAACAATTACAAATACATCACAATGCAAAAAAAAATCACTTCACATTACAATTTTACAAAGTACTAATCAAAGTCTATACACATGCAAATTTCAAACTACAACTTTAAACATTTATAACAGTAATAAAAAATTATCTAACAGCAAACATAAAATAAAATATAGAATAAAATGAAAGTACAAGCAAACTTACATCTATCTCTATCACAAAATCACAAAACAAAAGTACATCAATCACTATCATATATCAAAATCCCATACTATATCCTCGTCTTCCTGGTCAGCAGGTGGACTGGGCTGATACTGAGTATAACGGGGGCATTCAAGAAAAGTAACATCAGGCTCACCTCTGTAGTGTCGGGCCTGAGCTTCGTAGTAAGCTATCTCGAAGTCAGAATGCCTCTGTAGGTACTCACTATCATAATTATGTCTACGTTCTAATCCTCCAATTCTTTCATTTATTTTCTATACTCTTCCGCTGCAAGGTTAACTCATTCATTAAATCATGAAGGGTAGGGGAACTAGAGGAAGGAAGGTCATAACTAGTAGAGGGGATATCTCTACTAGTAGAAGGTTTTACTCCTACTCCCAGATCTCCATCCTTCATGGGATTCATACATCTTTAAATTTGCTTTACTAATGGGTTTCATAGGGTAAACCCATTCTTCATCATCTCCAACTTCAACTCCAGAAAGTTGGCAAAGTGCATAAATGAGGCCAGGATGTCCCAGACCTCCACTTGATTCACTCTTTATCGTGGTCAACTCTAATGAATTAAATAGCCTAAGTCTCGGGAAAAATCCACCTTCGGCGAGATTTTCAAACTTGGTTCAATTTCCGAATTTTTGCATTTTTGCGATTTTGATCAATTTCAAGCCTCATCGACATCTGTTCAATCATTCTAGACATAAGTTTTAAGTGATTAAATGATGTACTAACACAAAAAAAACATTCACAACACAAAACATCACAATTATATATAAAATCCAAGGGTTACAATACATGTTACACAACACACATATGTTTGGTATTTTCTAAACCTTAATACATCAATTAAGCATCACAATCCGAGCCACAACACTCTAAACGCTGAAAACAAAAATTTTATGCTCAATCTCAACTATACTGAGATCTAAAAGAAAATTTTGAAAGTAAAGCAAACACATAAGTTCAAATCAAATCACACACATAGACATATAGGTAGTAAAGTAAATCTACTACTCCTCCGATTCTTTCTCCGCTGATATTGCCCATCGATGGAACATGAATGAAGAGGTTATAAAAGGGTCGGTATGAGAATTCTTCAGTAGAGTCCTCTTCTATCAATTCCATCTTTCTCATCAATCGTATCAAACTTCCTTTGGTATGTCCCGAGTGATCAAAATGCTCTTTCCTCCTCCAGTCTAGATGATCTAAAATTTCAGAGATATTGTTTCAGAGATATTATTAATTGTATTCATAGTTTTTGTACCTCTTTCTCCAGTTTCTTTATTCTGCACAAGATCACTAGTGTCATGTCCAGAATTAGAGGCTGAATATGTAGTGAATTTTGAGATGATTGATCTACAATGATAGTCATATCATTCTCATCTTCATTGGTTGGGAACTTCTCGGTTAGGTCTAAAGGCTTCCAAGGTAGAAGTACATTTTCCCAATTCTCATAAGATACTTGGAACATACTGTAGAGTAAGAAAATTTTTGAAGGATGTCCAAGCCCATAAGTTGATTCATGAACAATCAGGCCCAAAACAAACTTCACAATTATCGATCCAATATCAATCGGCAGTCCCATTTGAATACAGTAATTTAGAATAGAACTTTCTTTAATAACTTTACAGATCCTCATTGTCGGTAATAGTTTTGTAGAAATGAAGAAGTGCCAATGTTTAGAAATGGGGTTTAGAAGTGTAGCAGAGAAACTAACATACATGTTTTCTCTCATTTCCCAGTCTTCAGTCTCGTCCGTCAAAAATTGGTAGATCTCATTCAACAGATTTCTTGTCGGGATGAAGTTTGAATAATGGCAGACAGGAACAATCTCAATCATATATAACTCACTCATTAATCTGTGTAGGAGTAAAAGTTATCCATCTACGTCACACATAGACGAACCCTTGGTTGATTCCATGTAAATTAGCATAAAAATCCTTCACCACAGGAACAACTACGGCGGGAGTAGTGTAGCACAACACTTCCCATCGTCGTCACACAATCATC
>NW_018164991.1:1518-2926 GCF_001263595.1 Phalaenopsis equestris | reverse complement strand
CTGCTGAAGGATTTTTCAATTCTCTATTCAAGAATCCTCTTTCTTTTTTTAATCTCCTCTTTATCAGCACTTTATTGAAGATTCATTGCGCCTCGGAACTAACAAACTTTCTCCGATTGAACACTCAAAATCTAGGGTTTTCAGTAGAATTGGAAGCCCTAAGGATAAATTTGGTGGAGTTTCAATTCGTATTTAGGTAATATGAATTTAAGAACCGAGTTTGGAAGTTTATAGGGAGTAATCTCGCCTAAAACCACCAAAAACTGACATTTCAAACTTCAGAAACTGTCATCTCGCCCTTCTCGTCATCGGCGGTGTCGATGGCGCCGTTAGCAAGCCTTGAGAATTAATTATCTGGACTCTCGGGAAAAACCCATCGTCTGTGGTGTAGAGCCCGCAATCGGCGCCCAAGGAAAAAATTTCACAGTTTCGTTCTGGTCCGAATGCGTTCCAATTTTCTCTATGGATCCAATTTTTATGATGATTCAAGGGTAAATACGAGTAGTAGAGTTCAGCACTACCACAAACTAACAATAATTTCAAACAAAAACACTATGATCGCAATAAAAATAAAGATAACTATGGTTTGCCTCCCATAAAGCGTTTGGTTTAACGTCATCAGCCCTTTGGTTTAACGTCTGCTGTGTTTAACGTCGTCTGCCCGACCTATTCAGATATTATCAAGTTGACTAACCATTAAAACCTTTTTTAAAATTTGGTCTTTTACCCTCAAAATACAGCTTTAATATGTGTCCATTTACTTTTAAATCTATTCACAGTCTTTTGATTTTCAATTTCAACATCTCCGTAAGTATAAACTTGAGTCACAGTAAAGGGTCCTAACCAACGATACTTCAATTTCCTAGGGAATAACTTCAGCTTTGTATTGTAAAGCAAAACTTCTTAACCTGGTTCAAAGTTCTTCTGGTTAATCTTCTAATCATGCCATAACTTTAGTTTTTCCTTATAAAGTCTATCTTCATCATAAGATTCATTTCTTAATTCTTCCAATTCAGTCATTCGTAACAATTTCTTCTCACTAGCATCTTTCAAATTATAATTGAATTCTTTAATCGTCCAATATGCTTTATGCTCCAATTCTACTCGTAAGTGACAAGTCTTTCCAAAAATCAGCATGTAAGGAGTCATTCCAATAAGAGTTGTATAAGCAGTCCTGTAAGCCATAATGCAGTATCTAGTCTAGTAGACCAATCTACTCTACTAGGGTTTACAGTCTTCTCCAATATTTGTTTAATCTCTCCATTAGAAACTTCAGCTAACCCATTGGTCTGAGGGTGATAGGAAGTAAAGATTCTATGAATAACATTAAAATTTTATGTCAATCTTTGAATCCATTTATTCCTGAAATGAGATCCTTCGTCAGTGATAATCACTCTCGGCATACCGA
>NW_018164991.1:0-1468 GCF_001263595.1 Phalaenopsis equestris | reverse complement strand
GATCTCAACTTCTAACATGAAATTAAGAGGCATTTCATTTCTTCTAGATATATTGCCTACTCGTTGGCATCAATCACAAGTTTTTATGTATTTGTAAACATCTCTAAAGAGAGTAGGCCAATAGAATACAGCTTGTAAAATTTTATAAGCAGTTTTATCACTTCCAAAATATCCTCCAAATTCAGAATCATGACATTTCTGAATAATTAGTTCAGTTTCTTCATAAGGTACACATATTCTCATAATAAGATCCTTACATTATTTAAATAAATAAGGCTCATCCCAAAAATATGCTTTCGCATTATGAATGAATTTTCTTTGTTGTTGCAATGTCAGCATAGGTGGCAAAATATCACTTACAATATAATTAACAATATCAGCATACCATAGTATTTTTCACTCATTAATATTATAGAGTTGTTCATCAGGAAAACTGTCTGTAATTTTATTGTCAGTGTCAGATAATTCATGATATTCTAATCCCAACAAATTATCAGCAATTTGATTATCAGTTCCCTTTCTATCAATAACCACAAAATCGAATTCTTGTATCAAAAGTATCCATCTAATTAACCTTAGTTTGACATCCAACTTTTGCATCAGATATTTAATAGCAAAGTGATCAGTGTGCACAACACATTTAGTCCCAATTAAATAAGATCTAAATTTGTCAAAAGCATACACAATAGTCAGTAACTCTTTTTTATAAAAGTGTAGTTAATTTGAGCATCATTAAGAGTTTTACTAGCGTAGTATATAACTTTTAAAATCTTATCATAAATTTGTCCAAGAACAGCTCCAATAGCATAATCACTAGCATCGCACATCAGTTCGAATGGTTTCTCCCAGTTAAGTGAAACTATTATAGGGGTTGTAATTAGCTTTTCTTTTAAAAACTCAAAGGCATTTAAACAATCTTCAGTAAACTCAAATTTTTTGTCCTTTTCTAAAAGTTGGCATAGAGGTTTTGTAATTTTTAAAAATCTTTAATATAACGCCTGTAATAAGCCAATATGTCCAAGAAAACTTCTAACCCCTCTTACATTAGTAGGAGGTGTTAATTTAGAAATAACTTGAATTTTAGCGGGGTCTACTTCCATACCATTTTCTGAAATTTTATGCCCTAACACAATTCCTCCTGCAACCATAAATTGACATTTCTCAATTTAGAACTAAATTAGTTCTTTCGCATAATTCCAAAATTTTTTCAAGATAATTTAAGCATAATTTTTTCAAGATAATTTAAGCATAAATCAAATGATGTTCCAAAAATAATGAAATTATCCATAAACACTTTTATTCCGTGATCAATTAACTTACTAAATATAGACATCATACATCTCTGGAATGTTGCAGGCGCATTACTTAATCCGAAAGGCATTCTTCGAAAAGCAAAAGTTCCAAAAGGACTAGTAAATGCTGTATTTTCTTGTTCCTCAAGAGCAATAGAAATTTGATGGTAGCTGGT
>NW_018164990.1:430919-432019 GCF_001263595.1 Phalaenopsis equestris | reverse complement strand
AAATTTTTATGTGAGCTAGCCCGAGACTAGAAAGTAATTTGGGCAAAATTTCATAATTTTCTGAATTTTGTATGATTTATTAAAATTAATTGAAGTTTAGGGAATTTTAAAAAAAATAAAATATTTAATATGTTGAAAAATATGTTTTATATTTTTGGAAAATCTCTCCAAAGTCAGGAAATCTAGAGGTGATTTTTAAAAATTATTTTGGTGAAAATTCTATTTTTAAGCCCTAAAAATCATTTTTAAGGTTTAAAAATAATAGATATCCTTATTTTTAAACCATGGAAAAATATTCTAATGATTCCTAAGTGTTTAGGAAATAATTTTGGAACATTTCCATTAGTTTAGTATAATATGATTTTTTTATGATTTTTAATTATTAAAAATAATTAAAAATAATCTAAAAATCAAGTTTTTATTTTAAATCTGTTTTTATTTTTATTAAATTTCCCTAACATTAGAGAACTCAAAAAACTAAGTTTCATAATTTTTGAAGTTATATTTGGATTTTTAAAAATCATTTAAGTTTCAAATTTGAGGGTTACTTTTAAAAATTAATTAAAAACATTAAATGATCTCAAAATGACTTGAAATTTTTATGGTGAGTTCTCTGACTCATAAACCACAGTGAAAAGCAAAAATCAAGTGATTTTAGTCTCTGTGTGGTCTAAATTAAATGTTTTAAGCAAATTAGGGTTTGATTAAAATAGGGATATTTTGATCCTAAATAACCATGAAATTATTTCCTAAGACTACTCTGGCCATAGGGAACTTACATGAATTCTTTTTAGAACTTTCTAAGTCACATACAATTTTCTATAATTATTTGAATAGAAAATGCATGAAAACTTAGAAAATTAAGATCTCTGTCTAGAGAGCTCCTATGTCTTTGGAAAAATGCTTAAATTGTTCACCTAGACAGAGACTAACACATATAAAAATTTAGAGTCAAGGTGATAATTCAATATGAATGGAGAATTGAAAAACCCCTAACCCTAATTCATTTTTTAAAAATAATTTATGTATCAAATTAATGTGAAAATAATTCCACATGGTTCTCCTCTGTTCACTGAGCAAGAGGATATTTTTATTTTATT
>NW_018164990.1:430313-430735 GCF_001263595.1 Phalaenopsis equestris | reverse complement strand
CCGCCCCATGGGGTCTTCCGGCTTGTTCCCCGCCGTTCATTCAATACACGCAAGGATGGACGACATCCGTTTATCGTCCGCGATAGCCTTAACCGAGAGCCATCCATTTTAAAAGCTTAATATCTCCCTCATTTCTTAATGGATTTTAGTGATTATTTTTTTAAATTACTCGTCTTAAAGAGACGAATACATCTATATGGTAAACATAATATGAAATAAAGTCATTGTAAATGTAGAGCTCGCGAAGGCTCGTGAAAGTAAGTGAGTTATAACTTTCCTCCGAGAGGTGTAGCCTCAATCAGAGATTCTTCACACCTTCGTTAGATCTCAAAGAGCTTAGGGATGAAGCCTCTTGCTCTGGTGTAAATCCTATGTATGATTTTGATCAAGGCCGATTTTGGGTGTTGGTTGAGAGCTATGGT
>NW_018164990.1:429866-430132 GCF_001263595.1 Phalaenopsis equestris | reverse complement strand
TTAGCCCCACTGCTTAGGTGTCAAGCAGAGGGGTCCTTAGCTCAATTTGAGCTGAGGTGGCTCCTTGGCATGGGTTCGGGTTTTAGCCATGTGGGGGCTCACGGTTTTTTAGATTTTAGCTTGGGTTAAGGTGGCTAACCAAGGGTTGTATCATGGTTAAAGCTTATGATGCTCAGTAAAAATGGCACCATAGGGTATGGACATGTGTTATGGCAAGTACCTTGATTTAACCTCTTTATTATCCCTTTAAGAATTTTTTTAAAAAA
>NW_018164990.1:351033-428664 GCF_001263595.1 Phalaenopsis equestris | reverse complement strand
TCGGGGCAAAAGACCAAGTTAGGCATTTCACATAGAATTGGATAGATATCCATTCTAAATGAACCATGGATAAATGAAATCCCCATTTTGGGCTCTCATGTATTGATCTTAGCCAAGGTATTGTTAAGATATGGTAAGGGTATAGTGTACCTTAGCTCCAAATCAACACCCAGGGTCAATCCTAAGGCCAAGTAGTCCTATAGGAACTCTCCTTGAGTTCCCTCATAATGATCTTACCTACTAAATATTAGAGGTTATGACCAATATGTGGAACTTCAAGTTGAGTAAAGAAAAGAGTTTTGAGTTTCTAATGGTGAGGGTACCTTTTTTAGTTTTCTAAGACTAGTCAATAGGAAAGTCCTATGGCTAGACCTAGGCTACTAAAGAAGTTTCTAGACCTCAACCAAAAGTGAGGTAAAAAACGATCAACTAACTGAAGGGTTATAGTAGTGGGAGAAATCTCTCATAAACCTAACTTTTTGAAAATAGATAGAGACATAAGATTAATACTGGCTTCCAAATCACACAGAGCTGTAACAAAAAATATCTCGGCTATTGCAGATGGAATAGTAAAGTTATTAGGATCTATAAATTTTTCATGAAACTTTTTTTAAATTATAGCACTACACTCCTCACTAAGTCCAACAGTCTTATTATCTGTAAAATTGATTTTCCTACTAAGAATAACCTTCATAAACTTTACGTAGCTTGAAATTTGTTCAAAAGATTCAGCGAATGAAATGCTAATGGTTAATTTCTTAAATATTTCCATAAACTTTGAAAATTATTTATCAAACTTATACTGTCTAAGTCTCTGAGAAAATATAAGTGGTGGTTTCCTAAATTGTTCTTCATTGAAGAGATAGGGTTCTCCACATCTTGAGGAATATTTTCTCAGGCGTTTCAATTTCCTTCCATTCTTCTTCAACTTCAATCTCTTTCTGAACTTTAATCACCAATTCTCTTCCACTTCTTAGTTGGATAGCTCTAATTTTCTCTTTGTTTTGGTCTTTAGGAATAATTTCAACGTTACTAGGAAGAGTTCCCTAAGGCCTATTGCTAAGTGCATTAGCAATTTGTCCCAGTTGATTCTCAATATTTCTTGTTGTAGCTCATTGACTATGTAACTGATTGCCCATTTGTAACACCAATTTTTCTATAAACAGTTTTTCTCCTTAAATTATTGGTTATTGTTAAAGCCTGGAGGATAAGAAGGTCTATACTTTTTACTTCCCTAAATGTTCTAGTTCTCCAATGGGTTCACTTGATTGTTCCTCCATTACTGGCTCACACCACTTAAATTATTATTCCAATTAAAGTTAGGGTGATTTTTCCAACCTGGGTTGTAATAATGGTTGTAATTGTAATAATTAGAATAGGGGTTATTAGGTCGATTATTTATTTCATTTAAAGTTTTGTATGATAATTGAGAATCTATCATTTGTCCCAATAAATTTTCCTCAACCACAGGAGGTGCTTTTCATAAATTCATTCCAATGGTCTAACTTTCTTGATATTACGACAAATTGAGAAACCAAAATAGAAATTTCATCAGAATCATGAACACTGGCTACTCTCTTTGAATTAATCCTTTTAGAGGGCTACTAAAAGTTATTAGTAGTCATATCTTCAATTAAAGAATATGTTTAATCAAATGGATCTGACATTAATGAACTACCAATAACAACATCAATGATATATCTAAGAGATCCACTAACCCATTATAAAATATTTGAATTATTAATCAATCAGGCAAAACATGGTGTGGACACTTCCTAAATATTTCTTTAAATTGTTACTAAGCTTCGTATATTGATTCCCCTTCAAATTGATAAAAAGATGTGATATCATTTCTAAACTTAGGAGCTTTTCATCATGAAAAATACTTAACAAGGAATTTCTGTGCTAAATCTCTCCAAGTTCTGATAGATCCAGGTGCTAATGAGTTTAACCACATCTTAGCTTTATCCCTTAATGAAAAAGGAAAATCTCTAAGTCCGACAACGTCATTTGACACTCCGTCATATTTGAATGTAGCACACAATTCCAGAAAACTAACAATATGTAAATTAGGATCTTCAGATGGTGTTCCCCCAAACTAATTATTTTGCACCATTTAGATAATTACATGTTTAAATTTAAATAAATTAGTAACTACAGCAAGAATTTGTATACTGTAGGACTAACACAATCTCTTAAAGCTCTTTGTACATGTTGATGTTTATTTTCAATTTTGTGATTATTTAAATTATTTTCCATTTTGTTCAAATTGTGAAGTTCTTTCTATTTTTGAATTTTTCTTATATTACGTTCTAATTCAGAATCGTAAGGCACCAATCCTTCAGACCCTAAATTACTCATACACAAACAAAAGTTGAGAAAAGTATATATATATAATTCTTCATGGTGGCGGATGGTTCCCTAGCTATGGTTTCAACTTCAATGGTGACCTCTACTTTCCCTTGCTCATGCTGGCTAGCTGTCCATTTTTCCTTCTTTCCACTTGTTGTTTTGTGTTTCTCTGGTTTGGAGGGGGTGGAGGAATTCTCTCGGGTTATTGTTCCATTGCTGGGCACTTTTTATGTTTACTGTTTTCTCTCTGAGTTTGCTTTACCTTGTTGTTAATGGCTTCCCTATCATCATTGATTTAGAGACTAATATACAATGGGTCAAGGCCACCTTTGCTGATGTTGTAGGAAAAGGTTTTGACACTTTGAAAAATTTTGAAAATCTTGTCTTCCCTCAAACTTATCATGATGCTACTCTTGACAAGGTTGACTGCCCTTTTGTGAAACTTTTATGTAAAAAAGGAGGCAAGGTAGCTGCCTTCTTCTCTAATAATGGAATTTTGTCCCTAGCTGAGGCTCGAAAATTTACCCTTGTTGGCAAGTTTCATTTCAACCATCCTAAAATGGATGAAATCAGGAAATTTTATGATGATTTGCAATTAGTTGGTGCTTGGAGGTTGGGTTTGATGGATGGAAGACACATTATGATACAATTGGCTAAAGAAGAAGATTATGCAAGGCTTTTTGCCAAACAAGTGCTCTATATGAATGGAATCTCCATGAAATTGCTAAAGTGGACCATAAATTTTTATCCATCAAAATAACCTCCAATTGTTCCCATTTGGTTTAAACTCCCTGGGCTGAAACTGCATTTTTTCAACCATCAAGTTCTTTTCAATATTGGCACAGCTCTTGGAAGACCAATGAAATTGGATGCTCCTACATTTAACCTTTCTAGGCCTTCTGTGGCTAGAATCTTAGTGGAAAGGGACATCACCCAACCTGAAGTGAATGAAATCTGGCTGGGAACAACCAACAATAGTTATTGGTAGAAAATAGTTATGGAACAAAAACCTTATTACTGTCATAACTACAAAATGTTTGGGCACATTGACAGTAGATGTTTCAGGCTTCATCTTAAGAGAAAGAATCCCTCTTCTGGACCCATATCTAGCTCTTCCTTTCAGCACACCACACTGCATCTGGAACCGGGCTCCCCATCTAAGCATTTGGATATTAACCTTGATATTAATCCTCCTTTCCCTTTACAACCACTAGCCTTGGGAACTTCTGCCATAAATCCTACTTCTGTGGAGGATGTTCCTTTTGTTGGAACTTCTAAGCTAAATGTTTTTCCCCCAGCTCTTGCCCCACCTATGATTTTGGCTCCTCAAATTGATATTGATCCTACTTTACCTACACAACCCTTAACCATTGCTGTCATTAATCTTATTATGGATGCTCCTTTAGAAGGCACTTCTAATCTGTTGGCTTTGCCCCCAGCTCTTGTAGCACTTACTACCTTGTTTGACCCTCCACACACCTCTGACTCCCATACCTTTACCCAACCTGCCTCTGAATCTTCTCCAAATCTAATTCCCTTAATCCATTCTCCACATTTTGATGCCCACCTTGTTCCTCTCCTGAGGGAGAGGCCCATGTTGTGGGGGCTCCTAAGAAGGATAAAATCTTGCAAAGTTCAACTTCAAAAAAGGTTTTTACTGACCCTACAGCCCTGGCTCCATCTAATAATGCTGAGTTTGATGATAATCTAGTCCATCAGTTGAATTTAGATCTTGAAGAAGAATTGCAGATTCACCAATCCAGAAAGAAGAAGAAAAATTTGCATGATTTGAAAAGTGCTGCTTATGTAGCTGGGGACTCCATAACTAAGAGTTTGGACTCTCTTTCTAGAACAAGGAGGAGAGGAAAACAAATTAATGATTAAACTCCTATGCTGGAATGTTAGGGGATTGGCTCATCCTAGGTCCCTTAGCAGATTAATCCATTTAAATAGGATGCACAAGTTTTGGTGTATTGCCTTGCTTGAACCCATGGTCTCTAAACATCAGTTTAGAATTATTAAGAAGTTCCCTGGATTCCAGTTTTCTCCAAATTGTAATAACAAAATATGGCTTCTGTGCAGGAAGGAAGTCTCTTGGCAAATTTTGCTTGATCATCCTCAGTTTATTCACATATCCCTCTCCTTGGCTGGATATTCTGCTCATGCTACTTTTGTATATGCTATCAGCAACTCTTATGAAAGGAAACAACTTTGGAAGGAAAATTTTTAGCTTAATCAAACTATTTCCACTAAGTGGCTGGTTTGTGGTGACTTTAACTGTGTGGCCTCTCCCAATGAAAAGTCAGGTGGCAGACACCCTGATATCAATAAAATGAATTTCTTCATTGATAACATTCAGATATCTAGATTATTTGATTTGGGCTTCTCAGGCCCAAAATTTACTTGGAAAAGGGGCAATATTTGGGAAGGATTGATAGGGCTCTAGCTAATGATTTTTGGCTAAATGATTTCCTACATACTGTTGTATCTCATTTACCTATGACTGGGTCTGATCACAAACCCCTCCTTATTACTATTCAAAGCACTCTCACTACCACTAAATCCTTTTTCAGATATCTTAATGTCTGGTCTTCCCATCCTGAGTTTCTTAAACAGGTGCTTTCAGTGTGGACCAGCTATCACCATGTTAACCCATGGGTGAAACTATGGACTCTTCAAAAAATACTTGCTGCAAAGCTCAGAGTCTGGAACTGGCAAGATTTTGGCAACTTACATACTAAGGTTGTGGAAGCTAAAGCTATTGTTGAAAACTTGGAGTCCCATCTTACTGTTAATCCTGCCTTGGAAGCTGACTTTTTCACAACCAATAAAAATTTACTAAATGTTATTCATTTGCAGGAGTAGCTGCTTCATCAGAAAGCTGCATATTCCCATTTCTGTGTAGGGGACAGAACTCCAAATACTATCATGCCATAATCAATTATAGGAGGAAATGTAATGAAATAAATCAGATTAAGAACTCTCAGGGAGCCTGGCTTAATACTGCTAGTGAAATTTCTGCTAGTGCAGTGGAGTTTTATCAAAAGCTTTTCACGCAAAACACTATGACTAGAAAAGCTATACAGGTTAACCTCTTTGATCATTGCAGAAGGTATATTTCCAACCTTCAACTAGCACATATACCATCTGAAGAGGAAATCAAAACTATTCTGGACTCTATTGACAACAATAAAGATGCTGATCCTGATGGTTATTCTGCAAATATCTATAAAGAATCTTGGAACATCATTAGAATGGAGGTGATTGAAGATGTGCAAGCCTTTTTCAAAGGTCAAGACCCCCTAAGTATTTCTTTTCTTCTGCTATTACTCTCATTCCTAAAGAGAAAAATTGTAAAGATGGGAGCAATTTTGGCCAATCAACCTTACCAATGTGGTCACTAAAATTATTAGCAAAGTGATGTTTGCCAGACTACAAACTCATCTGCATAAGATTATCAGCGGGAACCAAACAACTTTTATCAAGGGTAGAAGCATTGTGGATAATGTCCTTTTAGGACAGGAGTTATATCAAGATCTGGATAGAAGCTGCAGGGGGGGTAATCTGATTTATAAATTGGACATCAGCAAAGCCTATGATACAATCCACTTGGATTTCATTGAGGAGATTCTACATGCTAGAGGCTTCTCTCTGGATTTCATAAATTTAATCATGAGATGGCTAAATAATAATGCTCACTCTTTACTTATTAATGGATCATCAAATGGCTTCTTCAAAGAAACTAGAGGAATCCCTACAAAATCATTTCAAGCATAGACTCAATATTGCTATCAACCACTTATCTTATGCAGATGATGTCATCCTCTTTTCTAAAGCTACTAAGCCTATTTCTAGACAGATCCAAAATTGCCTAAATGATTTTCTGGTCTGCTCTGGACTACTTCTGAACAAACAAAAATGCAACATCTATTTCAGCAAAGGAGTCAAGCAACCTTTCAGATTATGGATTTCAGACTTCACAGGCTTTCAAATTCCCAGCTCTCAACTGAAATACTTGGGGGTTCATTTGCTGAAGGGCAGAACCAGACAAATACAGTTTGATGATGTGGTTACAAAGATCCAAACAAAGCTTACTAGCTAGACTAACTCCTTCCTTTCTAATGGAGTAAGAATCACTCTTTTAAAGCATGTTTTGTCAGCCTTCCCTTCCTACATCCTTCAAATGGCCATTTTGAAGAAGAGTACACAGTTATTGCTTGAGAGAACCTTTAATCAATTTCTTTGGTCTGGCCAAGGAAATCAAAAGCATTGGACTACCTGGAATACTATTTGCAAACCAGCTGAAAATGGGGGGCTTGGTTTCAGAAGCTTCAAGCATTTACAACATATCAATTTCTTCAAACTTTCGATTCATTTCAGGGCATAGGAGTCTCTTTGGGCAGATTTTCTAAAAGTGAAGTACTGCAGGGCGGAAAGTACTGCGAGGGTTCCCATCCTTCCCTTGTCACTCCTAAACTGGGAGATTCCAAAATCTGGTCTCAAATGCTAAAAATTAAGAACAATGTTGAAGATCACTTCATTTGGGAGTTAGGGGAGGGGAACATTAACTTTTGGCTTGACAATTGGATGGGAGAGGGAAAACTTTCTGAATTGCTCACTGCTCCTTTTCCTACTATTACCAAGGTATCTGATTGTTGGACTGAGGGACATTGGAATCTTCTTGCCCTTCTGAACATTTTAGATACCTCAACCATTGAAAAGATTATTAGCATTCCCCTGGACCCCTCCAAGAAAGATAAACTCATTACCAAAAAGGGAACCTCCCAAACTATTTCTGCCTATATCTACTCCCAGTAGTCTCATGGGGTGTACATCCAATGGGAGAAACCTCTATAGAGTAATTTCCTTTCCCCTTCAATGTCCTTCTTTTGTTAGAGACTCTTTTCCAGACTTCTCCCCACTGATGACATCCTAAAATTGAAGGGTTTGAGAGGCCCATCCTGCTGTGTCCTATGCAAAGAGCATGAGGAGACCGTTGATCATCTTTTTTTCAAATGCACTTTTGTTCAACAAGTTTGGTATGTTGTACTAATACATTTGAAAGTGTAAACTATAAATCTTACCTGCAACAGTTTCTCCTGTGTTGGAAAGAGTGGAATCATTTAAAGCTAATGGCAATCCCTTGTGTGGTGGCTTGGTTCACTTGGATGGCTAGGAACAAGGCCAAGTTTGACGAGCAACTGCTACTTCCCTCTAAGGTGGCCTTCAACTGCCTAGCTTTTGTGAAAAAACTTTCATTATTGAAGGCATTTCCTGACCTTCTTATGATTGGAAATCAGTCCAGTCAGCCTTCCTCTGATCAGCTTTTAGTTTATTGGCTTAAGCCAGCTGCTGGATGGCTGAAAGTCAACACTGATGGTAGGTTTTACCAATCTACTGCTGGCATTGGTGGGCTTTTAAGAAACTCACAAAGTTCTTTCCTCCTTAATTACTTTTCTCCCACTATTGCTGATGATGCTTTGGAAGCTGAATCAATTGAAGCTGAATCAATTGCTATCTATAATCAATTGCTATCTATTGGGCTATCCACATTGCCTCTAGAGCCAAAATTCAAAACTTCTTAGTGGAATCTGACTCCAAGGCTATGATCAACATCCTCCTGAACCTCATCACATGCCTCTGACACATTCTGAAGTGGAAAAATAAAATTAATCACATCTCCAACTGCATCAACCTGAGGTTCCATTTTGTCCACAGAGAAGGTAACCGACCAGCAAATTGGCTTGCTCAAGCTGGACTTGGGGCAGACTGTCCCCTCATCACTAAAAGTATTTCTCCTCCTCTCCGTTTTCTTTTGAAGGGAGACCTTCTTGGTTTGCCCTTTTGCAGAATGTTGTAAACTTTGCTTTCTGTTTGGATTTTTGAATGCATTTTTCATCTTGGAAGGTTAAGTCCTTCCAGGTGAAACTTTTGGCAATATATATATATATATATATATATATATATATATACACACCAACCAAACCCTCTGTAAAGCTATTTATGCCAAGCTCTATAGTTGGGCAAGGTGCCTTGGGGGGAAGTTATTTGGAACAAATTCCTATCCCCCCCATGTCATTTTTCTGCTAGAGATTCTTCCACAACCTTTTGCCCACCTCAAGTTTAAAGGCCTGAGTGATCCCTCTAGATGTTATCTGTGTTTGGAAAAGGAAGAGGAAATTGATCATATTTTTTTCAAGTGTAACTATGCCCAAAGGATTTGGTCAGAACTTATCAGTAAACTGAATCTGTATGCCTCTGATCTCCCCTATTCTTTGTTACTTACCCGTTGGCACAGCTGGAAGAGACATAATCTTGCTTGTATTCCATTTTTGGTGGCCCGGTTCTTATGGATGGCTAGGAATAATGACAAATATGAAGCTAATTCCACTTAGAATTCCAAGGTGGTTAGGAACTGTATTGCTTATTTATCTAAAATGATAAAGTTCAAAAGTTTTCTCAACATCTATGGTTTTCAACTTCAAGAGGAGGGGAGGACCACCTTGATTTGCAAAGTTTGCTAGAAACCCCCCCAACCCTCCATTATCAAAATTAATACAGATGGTAGTTTCAATGTAATGGGTGCTGGGGTGGGGGTGTTTTTAGGGACCACTCCAGTAACTGTATTCTTTATTTTTATGCTCATGTCGTGGCTTCTGATGCTTTAGAGGTTGAACTTATTGCATTTTATTTGGCATTGAAGTTTGCTTACAAATCTGATTGGCAAAATATATGGATGGAGGTTGATTCTCTTGTGCTGCTAAGACTTATAAATTCTATGGATCAATCTTCCTGGTTCCATACACAGTGGGTACAGAAGATCAAAAGCTACAACTCAGCTCTCAATATACAATTTACTTTCAACTATAGAGAGGGTAACAAACCTGCTAATTGGCTAGCTAGACAAGGGCTCCATTCTCAATTTATTGTTGTTGCTATTAAACCACCTCCTCCTATGGCTTTCCTACTACATGGTGATACACTTGAGGTTCCTCACTTCAGAATTGTTGATTCTTCACCTCCTGGAGTTTCCCCTTCCAAAGAGAGATATATTTTGTCATTTTTGGTCTCTCTCTTTCTTCCCTTCTTCTAAAGTCCTCCCCTTATGTATCTCTTCTGAGAATAGCTTTCCCTTAGATCTATCCTCTTCTGAAATTTGTAATGTCTTTTTGGGGGATCTTTTACCCATGTTCTTTAACATGTAGGGAGCCAAGAGACTGCTTCTTTTATATATATATATATATATATAATATTTTTTTAGATCTTTAAAATCAACACACAAAAAACAACTTTTATATACATTAAATACACTATGATTTTCCTAAAATAAGTCTTACAGTTCAAATAAAGTATTCTAAGTTTAAAAGAAAATTTTCCATTACTTCCCCAGCAACAATACCGAAAACTTGGTGCGGCCTGCTTGTTGCGGCAGCAACATTAATAATATAATTCAGGATAGTTAATATTTCTTTAAATCTTTATAGTTGTCACTCCTAGTGATTTAAGGTATTATTTATCAATTTCAAATATTCACTAGGATGCTAACGCAAGTATACGTATCGCTCGCATAATATAGGACTCTAATGGATAACTTAAAGAAACTCTAATTAAGTATTGATCTCACATAAAAGTTTGGATGTCATATAATATTAACTTAAAGAAACTCTAATTAAACTGCAAAAAACTTAACTAGGAATGCATGTCAAAATTTTGTGTTTTTAAACTAAGTGAATTATATCTACTACTCTTCTCTCTAAACTCAAAGTAAATTTTAAGTTCACTAAAACTAAGTTTTATGAAGAAGAGATTAAATTTTAGAAAGTATCCTTCCCCATGTAATGAGATTATAATCTATGAATAACTCAAATTATTATAAATTATATTATTTCAAATAGGAGCATCCCTCTTTACCCTTTTACAAGTGCATAAAGAACATTGGCTAATCTAGAGTGAAGTTCCTAAATCCTTGGTTAGGCTGGGAAGATATTAGCTCTCACTCTAGAGTTCCCACTATCCCTCCGCCTAGAAGTTAACAGCTAGCCTTAAGTTCTCAACATCTGGATCAAATTTGAGCGTCTAGCCTGTCACTCTAGTATCACCAATTTACGTCCATAACAAATTATTTCCCTAATTATTTACACTTAACCACAAGAACTACAGTGTCATCCATGAGATCAAATGTGATTCTTACTTGGTTGAGGAAAGCAAAACCTTTCAGATCATTATGTTTCAAAACAAATTTTAACTTAACAACTGGATAGATTGATTAAGTAAATGAAGTTCAAATTATGAATCATCACAATTATGAAGTTAAAGCACTTCAAAACAATTTCAATTCTTCACATGATTATTTCTCATTACAAAGAGAAAGACAAAGCAAATTACTCAGATCTCATGAGGAAGAAGCAACAATACATAGATTTATATATAAAAACAAGTTTACACAATAAGAATAAGTAAAAAAAGTAAAGTAAAAACTACTTATCTCGATCTCCTCCCCAAGAAAATCTTTTAAAGTTCCTTTGAATCACTTTCTCTCCTTACAATATCACTCAAAATTCATCCAAATTCAATGAAGTTAAGGGAGAAATTGTTTTTGGCGCCTAGACACCTAACAGTGGTGCCTAGGCGCCATTTTTTCTGTATACTAGCGCTTCGGCGCTAAATCCTGGCGTCTAGGCCCCAGGTCAACTTTCACAATTGACCTCTTTTTGACTACAAATTTCTTCCTTTTTTGCTTCTTTTAGTTCCAATTGCCCAACTTATTGTACCTGCAAGAAAAACATAGAAATATCTTCCATTGAAGCGCAATATCACTGAAAATAAACATTAATTGTGTATGTAAAGTAGCATATTTTTAGACATGTCAGCTAGCAATTATGACCGACTGCATGAAAACTGCTAAATGTTGTCACCGGTGTCAAAAAACACAGAGTGGTCTTACATCAACCTCCAAATGTGCTACATCTTACAATTGTACTGGCCATTTGAATGTTGAGGCACAGATATAGTGGGTCCCATAGACCCTTAATCTTAAAAAAAATGGTTTATCCTCGCTGCTACCGATTAATTTTTCAAGAATAAAGTTGCTTATCAGTTCTACGTGCCACACAAAATCATTTCAGATAATGGTGATGCTTTTAAAAGTGCAAAGATCAATAGTTCTAACAAATAACATGTATAGAATTGTACTATTCCACAATTTATTATCCAAAGGCAAATGATTTGGCTAATGGTTTCAATAACATGCTTGTTCAAATTTTAAAGAAAACATTGGACGATAATAAAAGAAGATGGCATTGGCAGTTACTTGAAGCTTTGTGGGCATATATAACAACATTCTAAACTCTTACTTACTCCGCGCCTTATGTTCTTGTGTATGGGTCTGAGGTTGTGCATCTTCTAAAGGTACAACTACCATCTCTCAAAGTTTTTGTGGAAAATAAAATCACTGCTGAAGAAAATACTAAACTTTGACTTAAGGAATTTGAATGTTTTGAGGGAAAGCGTTGGAATTAAATCAGGCAAAGTTTATACAAGCCCACAATAAACTCTTACTAAGTTCGTACCTTATGTTCTTGTGTATGGGTCTGAGGCTGTGCTTCTTCTAAAGGTATAACTCCCGTCTCTCAAAGTTTTTGTGGAAAATAAAATCACTGTTGAAGAAAATGCTAAACTTTGACTTGAAGAATTTGAAAGTCTTGAGGGCAACCGTTGGAATTAAATCAGGCAAAGTTGATACAATCCCACAATAAACTGATCCACCCAAGGACCTTTAAAGTTGGTGACTTAGTTCTTGTTCTTAAAAGAACTATTCTTGCACATCGCAAAATAGAGAGGAAGGACCGTTCGTGGTTTAAAAAGTCTATTTCGGAGGTGCCTACTAGTTGGTGGACTACCAAAGAGAACAACCTATGCTCCCTATTAATGGATGATATCTGAAATAATATTATACATCGTGATGTTTTAAGGAATGAATTTCAGAAATAAAATTTTTTTCTAAGAAACACCAACGTAACCATTGTCTATAACTGGTACAAACACAAATTTGTAATAAAATTGCTGAAATAAAAAAAAATATCAATTTTAAATGAAACTTGTGAATTTGATCCTTTATTTCATCCCTTCCTTTGTGTGATCTTTAATCCTTATAAGAAAAGGGAGGACCTTTTCAAAAAAAAAAAAAAATCAAATACAAAAAATATAATGAAAGACAAGAATATTTTCTTAAAAATTTCTTAATAAAAAATTTCTTATTATTCTTGTTCTATTCAGTTCAGCATACTGAATACTTTTCTATTATTGTAGGAAGATGTTGATGTGGGTAAATTTAGTATGTAAATTTTACAAATATTTTTTAATATTACAAAATACACACGACAGCTATAATAATAAAGATGCAATATAATCCCAACAAAAATACCTTTTATAAAAATAATTTATCTTTAAAGCTCTCTTTAAACTGTCAAATCCTCTTTAAAATCAACGCAAGTATACGTATCGCTCAAGTAATAAAGGGCTCTAATTGAGTCCTAGATATCAATCCCACAAGGAAGTTAGAAAATCTTATAAGTAAGTTTTTGAAATTATTTTATAATTAAAAAAATACAAAAATAAAAGTAAAGTGCGAAGTTTGAATATATGTTGAATTCTATATAAATCGCAGTTGAAAATCAAAGTTAACTAAATAAGAACTAACTTTGTAAAATTATGAAAACTAAACAAAATTTTTGATTATGGAAGATTTAAATGTAAGAAAGCATCCTTTCACTTTACAATGAGTATATGAATTGTGAAGAAATTAAAATCATTTAAAAACATATATAAAAATTGTTTTGTGTCAAATAGGAGCAATCCTATTCTTTACCCTCTTTCGAGTGCTATAAAGAACAATGACTAATCTAAAGTTTGGTCCCTAATTTCGTGGGTAGGCTGGGAGAATACCAGCTACCATTCTAGAGCTCTCACTACTCCCTCCCCCGAGGGCTAACAATCTCGCATTAGTTTCTAATCAGCTGAACCAAATTGGGGATTTTAATGTGTCACCTTAAAATCTCCAATTCTGCATCCAACAAAGTATTTCCCGATTTATTTGTACTCAATTCTATGGATGACATACTCTCTCATGAAATAAAATGTGATTCTCCCATGTTGTAGAATTCATAGCCCTTTTCAGAACATATGTTTTTCAACATGTTTTAACATTCAATTGGCCAGATCGAAAAGTAAATGAAGATCGGATTTCAAATCATCACAAATTATTAACATTTAAAACTATAGAAACAAAATCAATTCTTCACAAAACCATATCTAAAAGTAGAGTGAAGGATAAAGAAGACTACTTAGAATTCACGAGAAGGATACGACAAAACGCAGATTTCATATATTTTATATATAAAAATAAGTTTACAAAACAAAATAAATAAAAGACACAATTTATCTCACAATCCTTCCCAAGCAAATCCCTAGAAGTTCTCTCCAAGCCTCTCTCTTTACAAGTGGACTCAATTTTCTCTTAGAAGTGTAATGACGAAGAAATCTCTCACTTTCTCTCTCCCCTTACAACCCTAGAAGAATATCTCCTCTCCTTGCCATTCACGCCACCACCTTCTTGCTTTTTTCGTCCCCTTTCCAACTCTCTTAACTCTATGAAGTCTTCTTCTTTTATTTTGGGCTACCTCCTTTCAAAAAGAATTCAAAATTCCCTCTAAAAGTCAACTCCTTTGAACTCAAAAGATGTGTGATTTCATCCAAGAGACATATCCCTTATTGCCTTTTTTGTACCCCTTCTAACTCTCTCAACTCTACGAAGTATTCTTCTTTTATTTTGGGTTGTCTCATTTCAAAAAGAATTCAAAATTCCCTCCAAAAGTCATCTCCTTTGAACTCAAAAGATTTGTCATTTCATCCAGGAGACATGTCCCTTCATAAAAGAACCTTCCAAAGTGTCTGGATGCATTGAATCACTCTAATAGGTGTGTAGAACAAGTGTCCCTTTGAAAATTCAAGTAAAATTTGTCTCGAACTGCCTTAATCCACAAAAAGTTTCTCTGTCGCATCATGCGCCAACTCTCTGGATTTTGGCGCATCATGCATCAAAATCCCAAAATTGACTGTTTTGGCTCCAAATTTCTCCCTTTTTGCCATTATTGCTCCAAATGCCTAAAAATGATATAACTGCAATAATAACATGAAAATACCCTTTCTTAAAGTGCAATATCACAAAAAATAAGCATAAAATAAGTATTTAAAACAGTATATTTTTTTGGTGTATCAAATCCCTCAAACGTAAATGTTACTTGTCCTCAAGTGATACTTTTACTACATAAAAGCAAATGACTTAGGAAAGAGATTTACTTATAACTTCTATAGTTTAGTTTAATAAATAGAATAGTAAAATTTAAGAAAAACCTTAAATAATATATATTCAAATTCTAAGTCTAGGAATACTTAGTAATCAAATTTAAGATTTCTGAATCTCTATTCATTTCAAGAAGAATTGCAATTTTTCATATGAAGGACATTTAAAACATTCATATGAAAAAGAACTTCATAAAGATATTACTAGGAATGCTACTAATACTATAGTACAAGTTTAGAAAAAGTAATAAAACTAATTCCTTAAGTTGATTCAAGTGAAACCAATTTTTTATTAGACATCTCCTCAAGCTTCTCCTCATTTATTTTTCTTTTCTTTTTTTTCTAGTGGTGAGTATTCCTGCATGTCACGTGGGTGATCCGGGTTAGTTCCCATTCTTTTCTTTTTCTTTTCTTTTTCTTTTTTTCTTTTTCAAGTGAGAATTACTATATCTGGATAGTCTTTAATGATTTTGAATTTCACTATCCTATTTTTAAAGTTAAAATTCTATACCTTTCTTCACTTTATATCACTTTATAAATTCATATTAGTTTATGATTTTTCATAAAGTCTCATTCCTTTCTTCTTACATGAAAATTTAAAATTCTTAATACTTCAAAAATACAATTTCCTTTACTTTAAATAGAAAAACATAGTCTTATCCTATCATACCAAATACCTTTAATTTTAGAATTGACCATTATTAAAAACTTTTCACCTAAATTTACCACAATATTTATAAACATAAGTATAGTCATTTAAAGTTAAATCTCAATATCTCCAGATCATGTTAAAGTAATTTTAAAAATATAGTTAATTGAGGACAAATAAAATTTAGTTTACTTCATTTCAAAATAAATTTAGTTTTTACTACATCAGTTCTCAAATAAAAGTACAACACAATACATTCACAAATAACAATCAAACACAAAATCAAACAATACTAAGCTCATAAAAATATCAGTCTTCATCTCCTTTCTCATCTTCACCCTCATCTTCTTCTTCTTTTTCTTCGTCCCGAATAGGAGCATAGGGAATGAAATTGGGGCAAGGAGGAAATTCCACATTAGGCTCTCCTCTAAGATGTCTCACCATAACATTCTCAAAATCAATACCATGTTGAACTCTCCTCTGCTGATATTCATCATTATAAGCATTTCTTGCTCTAATCTCTCCCAACTGACCCTGAATATTAATCATGTCCATTTGTTGAATCATGAGTTGGTCCATAATGTTTTCTAAAACGCAAAAAGTAGATGCCTTTACAGTTGATGTAGAGCGTCTATTCCTTCTTCCCCCTCTAGATTCAACAAATGATTCAACTCTTTGATTGATATGCCTCCTAATAAGATTCTGTGGTGGTAATCTTTTGTTCATTTCTACATGACTCTACTTGGATTGTTCACATAAAATGAAAATCAGAACAAGATCTCCCAAACCACTAACTGTAGAGCTACCAGCTATACTTCGAGCATGATGAACTATAAGTGCACCAACATCTATTGCTTTCATGTTCTGAATGCAATAGTTCAACACAGCTCTATCTTTCGTAACATTGGCAAGATGATTTGTTGGCAATAATCTAGAATAAATAAAGTGATGCCATACCTTTGACTAGCTAGTCAACATGGAAGCAGAGAAGTTAACTATCTTGTTATTCTTAATCTTCCACTCTCATCTTCCATCAGTCAGAAAGGTAAGCACTTCATCCAGTGATGAATCAGTCACCACGAATGCAGCATACTCATTGAAAAATACATTCCTCAGCCCATAAAAAACATTGATCATTTCAACAGTAAATTTAACTTGTTTACCTTTAGCCAGTATTTGGTCACCCGTAGTGAATCTCAGGTTAGAGTAGAACTCCCGAATCATGGGGACAATCGCTACTGCAGTGAAGTAGAAGAATCTTTCCCAATTTTGGGCAAGAATCAACCTTTTGATCTCGCCACCCGGGTTTGCAAATGCCCGTTCTTGGATCAACCTTTTGGTCTCTATTTGAGTATTGTAACTATGTTGAGCCTTGAACTTGACAAGTCTTCGTGAATCAAAATCTTCGGACGACCTTCCTATTTTAACTCGGGGAGCCATTAGGAATTCTACGAAAATCCAAATAAATTCCAAAAAAAAGTACTAAATAAAAAATCTAACTTCCTAAGCAAGATTATTTGGTAAGAAACTTTTTCACCATGAGTTTTCTTCAAGCTTTTTCATCAAAAATCCCAAAATTCAGATCTTCCATAATGTAGGAAAAATCCATGGTGAAAATAAAAAATTTCCAAGTTAAAGTGAAGTTCTTACCAAGAGAAGATGAAATCTATGATTTTTGGCATTCCAAAATCTTCTCTATCGTCCTCAATAAGAAGCCCTAGGTTAAGGTTTAGAGGTAGGTGACGACCCAAGCCATAAAAATGGAGCTCGTCTGTGCGATTTCATGGTTTTTTAGGTGATCGAGAGTGTTCGGGTCTTTGGCGCATGATGCGCCAAATTTGACGCATCATGCGCCATCATGCGCCAATCTGGCGCATCATGCGCCAGAGCTTAAATTCACCACATTTTGGTTTCTATGGAAATCTGCTCCGTACCACCTTATGTCAACCTCTAATTAACTCAAATGAACACTTTTAAGCATACAAAAACATCACTCTAATACCAAACTTTCACAAACAATGCAAAACTCGCTTTTATATATAAAATCCACGCTATTACAAACTAATAGTTTTCAAGCTAACAAAGATCAAATTCAGTGTTGTAAAGCAAACCAACATCCTAACACTAAAATCTAAACATCAAAATACAAAGCATAAACACAGATAGTGCAACAATAGAAAGGAAATGCAATCTAACTCAACAAACTAACACAAGTAGTACTAAAAAAAAAGTTCCGTGCATAAATTAAGTTCAAACATCTTCTTCACTTTCGTCCTCCTAGATGTCTCCCATCGATTGGTAGTGCACATAAAGGTTGTTGAAGGGTCGATATGGAAACTCATCAGTTGAATTCTCTCCAATCCAAGAATGTTCTTGAACATACATACCAAACCATCTTCAATACACCCAGTATGTTAAAAATGTTCGTTCATTCTCCAATCCATATGATCCTCCAATCCATATGATCCAAGATCCAACATTTCAGAAATATTTTCAATCACATGCATAAGATTCTGCACCTCTTTCTCTATCTTCTTGATTCTCTTCAAAAGTGCATTAGAATTATTAGGCTTCTTCTCAAGCTTCTCTCCATTCAATATATTTCTTCAAATCACTTTTTTCTTGCTTTAGGATGTATATTTCAATCCTTAGCAATACTTTTAGAGGAATTACTATATCTGGATAAAATTTAATGATTTTGAATTTCACCATCAACTCCCTAAAGTGATACCTACCATACTCCTTCACTTTAATATGTAATGGTTACAACTATGACTTGAATATATGGTTAATTCTTATGAAGTATATATTTAAAGACACCTAGTTAAACATTTATATACTCTTAACAAAAATAAATAGTGAAATCATTTTTTCTACATGTTAAACTACAAGTTAATCTTACACTAGCCTAGCTTCATTTACATAGAATTAAAATAAAGATACTATGGTTTTCTTTTCTTAAAATTGCAATAATTTCAAATTAACACCACACATCTCAATTCCTTTTACAACAAAATAATTTAAGTGTATGCTCCCCCCCCCAAAAAAAATTATTGGAAATTAAGTAGGAAAATTTCATAGCAAAATTATACCCCCCCCCCCCCCCAAAAAAAATAATATTTTTTAATATATGAAGCTGTGTAAAACATGAATATAAGTAGGAAGAAAATAGTGCATAAATACCTTCGCCCACATTTGTCTATTCACAAAATTAATAAAAATAAGCACGAAAGAAAAAGTAGGCAATAGCAGGTAAATTACACTAAATAGGGTAAGAAGAAATAAAATGAAATTACATTAGAAAGATTTCACAATATTTCCATAGATAGCTATAATTAAAGGTCCACAATAACAATTTTATAATGACTATACTCAGTAACAATAGCAAGAAATAACAAACATAGTTATGTACAATCACATAACAACAAATAAATATTTGTCAAGTATATCCACATAACAAGCTAATACATCCATAAAAAGAAAATTAAATCTACTCCTCATCATTATCAGAGTCTTCTTCCATTTGCTAACTATGCACATACAATTCATATGTGGATATACAGGAAACTTTATTTCATCTTCTTCACTGAACCATTGATTCTTCTTGTATATTTGCACTTCAACTGCATGAAACTTGGCATGATGATTAAATCAATTTTTGTACAGTTCGTCGAAGTGTGAGCAATGCTCAGCCAATATATTCACCTTGCCATCAAAAATTTCAATGTTGTTTTCTACTTTTTTCAATTTTTGTTCAAATACACCATTCAAATTAGCTGGCTAAAGGTGATAAGAAGTAGAAGAGCTAGGCTATCCTATATTTATTCCTTTTCCAGAATCTTTATGCCACTTGTATAACTCAATTTTTGATGCAGACATTGGTTGTAATGGTTGCAGAATCTCCTCTCCACTACTAATAGCAAATCCAACATGTTGAAATAAGGAAAAGATAATAGATGGATGCCCTAAACCACGAGTCGTTTCCACTTTTGTGAAATCTACTGTAGAATAATGAATGATGGAACCTACATCAATGAGATTATTAACCCCACCTGTAATTGTGCAGATATTTATGTTCTCAAATATGGTCACAATTATGACCCAATTTATATTTATCGACTAGTGAGAACAAATGTAATATTATAAAATTTAGATTAATAGTTTTCTCACTAGAGATACTACGCAAGTGTATGTATCATTTCAAGTAATATAGAGTTTTCTTTAAAAACCCCAGTATCGATCCCATAGACAAATTAAAGGAAAGAAGTCAATTTAGGAATCTTAACTATGAAAAAACTTTACATAAGACAACAGAAAATAATTAAAGTAGTTTATGCAATGAAATAAAATTTACTAATTCCTACAAATGCAAGTTAAAATTAAATGCAGAATTTCAGAAAATTCAAGATATATATAAAAAACTTTCTCCTTGTAAATAATTCATAGTCAGTGTATGATTTAACATGTTTAGAGATTTAACTGTGGTATTGTGACAAATAGGAGCATATCTATTCTTTACCTCTTCCAAGCATTAAAAATAGTGGCTAATCTAAAGTTGGTGTTGGCATGTATAATAGTGCTAGGTAGGTTCTAGTCTCTCACTCCTAGGTACCCACTGTGCTCTCTCTATAAGACCTACCAGTGACCCTTAGTTCCAATCTCTAGAACAAATTGATAAAAGAATATAGTCTGTCACCCTAGAAACATCAATTCTATGTCCATCAAATCTTATCTTCTTATATATTTGCACTCCCCTTAGACGATCGTCATGGCTCTTTCCAAAGTGAAATGTGATACTCACTAGTTAGAAAATTCTTGGGTCTTTAAGTTTCTCAACAAATTTTAATAATACAAGTGACCAAATTATAAAATAAATGAAGGAACGGTGAAAATATCATCACTAATTTTTGAAATAGAAGAACTTCTAATCACTTCAAAACCACCACTTGATTACTTCATATTGCAAGGACAAAGAAGAAAACTTCTCTGAACACATGGGTATAACAAAACAAAACATATTTATAAAACTCAAATTCAAAGTACATTACTTAAAGAAAAGATACAAATACTTATCTGAAATGTTTCCCCAAGCACTCCTTTGAAATTTCCTGATTTCTCTGACTCCAATAGACTCCCGCAAGACTCACAAAACTCCAAAAATCACAAAGACTCACAAAACCTTACTAAGGTGGCCTCCAACTCTATATGGGTGCCTACCCTTCTCAAAAAGACTCTAGAACTCTCCCTAAATGTGTAGAATTAATCTATATATAGAGACTGCTTTGAAAATCACTAAAGTTTGCTTCAGACACCTTTTCAGAATTTAGTCTCATCCAATGAATCTTCTAGAAACCGACTCTAGCGCCTAGGTGCCTGCCGCGATCTTCATCTGACATTCAAGCGCCAGTTTGACCAATTTTGACACTTTTTTTCTTGGTTTGGTCCATTTTGCTCCTTTTTGATGTATTTTTGCTCCTTTTGCTTTTAAAATCTTTTTCTTGCACCTGCAACTAAAAACACACTAAATACCTTTTATTAAAGCATAATATCATAAAAATGGGTATAAAATGTGCATAAAAATAGGTAATTTTGAAGTGGATCAATTTCCCCAAACTTAAACATTACTTGCCCTAAATAACCCTTTTATTAAATAAAACTTTATAACATGTGATAGTGGGGTTCACTAAGAGATTCCTATAATTTTTGTCCTAAAAATGTGACAATAGAACTTAAGTATAATTTTTAATGACTTAGGTTAGAACCAAAATATAAGGATACTCAATACTCAAGACTAGGAATTCTGATTTCTTATTCATTTCAAAAATAACTGTAATTTGTCGTGCCTAGATGTCTCGAAAAATTTAAAATAAAGAATTTATATGAGAGCTCTACTAATAAAGATATTAATACTTTCAAACTGTAAATAAGAATGGAAATGTAAATAAATCTTTTTCTTTAAATTGATTTAAATGAAGTCAATTTTTGATTAGACATTTTCTCAAGCTTCTCACTTTTTTTTTGCTTTTCTTTTCTTTTGATTTTTTTTCTTTCAAAATCTTTTTACTCCTTACTTTTTTTTTCTTTTTTATGTGAGGATTACTATATTTGGATAGCCTTTAATAATTTTGAACTTCACTATCCTCTCTTAAAATTAAAAACTCATTACATCTCTTCACATAGAGTCTCCAATTCTTTTTGAAGTGTATATATAAAGTTCTTAGCATTTCAAAAATACAATCTCTCTACTCTGAATAATAAAAGAGAAAATTAGGATTGGTAGAGCTTATAGGCCCATTAAAAGCACAATTCTAAACTTTCATACCAAACATCTTAACATTTTGAACTACCCTTTGCTACTAGAAAATTTTACTTATGGCTATTATAACATAATAGAGTAAAAAAATATAGTCTTCTAATGTTAACACCATATTACACAGGCCATGTTAACATAATTTTAAGAATATAGTTTATTGAGGACAAATAAAGTTTAGTTTTTAAAAGCTTTTCTCTCTTCCCCAAACTTAAATTTTTAATTAATTAAAAGCACTATAGTTCATAATAAGAATGAAGAAAGAGAAAAATATAAGATTTTAAGAAGGAGAACATTACAATTACAATTAATAAAAACATGTGCTAAATAGTAGAAAATCTAAATCACAACATGTATATCATGAAAAATTGCAATGAAAAAGACTACTATAACACATCAATAAACTAAATTAACAAGAGAAAATGCAGCAACACAAATAAATGTACATCGAGCAATCCACATAAAGCATACATCAAAAGATCATAATGAGAAAGATCTGAAAAGCATATATACTATAGAAAAGTAAGTATATTCTAATCCTCCTCATCATTACCCTCATTATCATCAAAATCAAAGGTCATCCATCGATTTGTGGCTCTCATATGGAGTAAATCAAGTGCTTGTAGGAAACTCAACTGACTGATCTCCGTTCATAAATTTCACTAATGCCTCGTCATATTCTGCCTCATAATCACTTTTCCTCCAAACATAATCTGTCATTTTCTTCCATATCTTGAATATGACATTGCATTATAAACATATCAAACTGGTGCTCTAAGTATCTCTCACTCAAAACATCCCAGAAACTAGATGGTGGCTCATTAGCAGTTGAAGTAGAAGATCTAGAACTAGAAGGCCTAGAAGTAGTAGTAGAACGTGCATCAAGATCTCTACCTCTAGGTCATCCATAAACTTCTACATTAGCCTTCCCAATAGGCTTAAGCGGTTTTAAATGTTCCTCCTAAGGATCAAAATTTACTCCAGAATCTTTACAAATTGTAAAAATCAAAGAAGCAAAGCCTAGACCTGATGTAGTATTAACTCGGACAGAAGAACTAACAGCCTCAAAGATAAGAGAGCCAACATCAAAAGGTTTCATTTCTTGAATGTAGTAGTTCAAGATCGCTCTTTCTTGTGTCACTTCACTCAAATGATTTGAAGGAATGAGGCGAGCTGAAACAAAATAATGACAGGCCTTTGAGGTGACATTGAGCATGGAAGAAGAAAAATTTAACCTATGATCATTTCAGATCTTCCAGACTCCACGTACATTAGTTAGATATGCAAGAATCTGGTCCAAATCTGCTTCATATGGTGTATACTCAGAATAAAAGAAATCTATCGCATGTGGCGGACCATGTACCACATTTATCCGCTCTGAGGTAAACTCAACTCTTCTTCCTTGAACAAATAAGTTATCGTTAGACGCTTCAGGTAAGTTGGCATAAATCTCTCGAACTACAACAATGACAACTACAACAGTGAAATAACAAAAGCTCTCCTAGTGTCGAGCCACAATAACATTTTCAACAGCACCACCGAGTCTGTAAAAACTTTGTTTTGTAATGAACTTCTCCGACAATGCAAATTTGTTGTAGCGAAATTGAGCTTTAAAATTTACAAATTTTGTATTGTCGTAAGTTTCTTTACCCTTTCCCCGCTTCATCTTAGGAGCCATATAAAAAAATTCAAGAAAAAAAATTCCACAAATTTTAAAATTAAGATAAAAGACTTCCTACAAGCTTTTTCAAGCAAATGAGGCTTAAATCCATAGATTTTTCACCATCCAATCCAAACAATTTTGCAATTTTTGGCCTTCACTACTTGTATGAAAATTTCATGATGAAATTAATAAATAACTACGTCAAAATGTAGATCTAACATCGAGAAGATGAAATCCGGTGGTTTTGAGCCAAAAAACCTTGAAGTTTGGAGCACTAAGATGAGCCCTAGGATTGGTTATTGTGAAAAGAGGAAGAAGAAGAAGCTTAGGCGTAAAAAATGGCATGGGTTTAGTTTAAATTGCAAAATATGGAGTTTCAACTGGTTCAACGCCTAGGCACCATGTTGTGCTGAAGCCTGACGCTAAGGCGCCATACTCAAAATTTTTCATTCTTTGGATTTTAAGTGTAACACAAGTCTAAAGCCTTTAAAACAAAGATTTCTCTTTAAATTAATATCAAACCTCATGTTTATGATCTCCTCAACATCGTCTAACTTCCAATTGTTCAATTGTAAATTTTAATCCGAGATTAATTCCACCCTTCTAACACATAATTTTCACAAACATCACTTCATTAATAACTATCAAACAACAGTTCAACAAACACTATAAGCACAAGAAAGCATTACAACACAAATACATAAACAAACCAACACACAATCAACTACTAAATAAAATAGCACACAACACAACTGTTACAAAAGTAAACATGACAAATCAAACAAACTTAATTCTTTCTAAACTTCAATGGTTGTTGACTGAAATTTTGTCCCCCTTCTCAAATGTTGAAAAGTTACCATCAAAGTCGTGAAAGAAAGGGGCACAAGGGAAATCAATAACCATATTCTCATCTATCCAATTGATGTTACAATATATTGATACCTGAGAATCCTGATAACATGCCATGTGATTGAATTGAAGCTACATTTGTCACTCAAAATGCTCATATTGATGATACATCTCATGTAATTTGTTGCATAGCAATGAAAGCTCCTCTTCAATTCTTCCCAATTTGCTAGTCATCCTCTCTTAAATCAATGTTAGAAACTCATTGAAACAAGTTTGAGCATCTTTGTGCATAAACTTAGCTCCATTTCCCATACCATTGTTTGTACTCTCAATGGAAGCAAAAACTCAAACTCAATCTAAATTCCTTATCTCAGCCACATTTTCTAAGTTCTGGTGATTGGGGACAAAGATAGGACATTTTAAAAAGAAAGAAGTCAGAAAAATTGCCTGAGGGCAGCTTTTTCCATGACCAACAACTGTGGCACCTAGGCGCCAGTGCCTTAATAAACATTGTATCGCATATCGTCAAATCTTTCAAGATCCAATCATGTTTAAATCCTTAAATATTGTTTTGAAATGCTACTTTAACAGTAGGTCACAGTACTACTTCTATAATAGACATATATCAATCCATACAAATTATAGTGGCTTGCCTCCCACCCAATGCTTGGTTTAACGTCGTCAGCCCGACGTATCCAAATGTTTTACTCGAACTGACCCAACATCAATATTTCTTTATAAAAGGGCTTGTTCTCATCAATATAAGGTTTCAAACTATGTCCATTTACTTTAATTATACATTTAATTAACCACAACCCCAATAGGAAAAAAATTTATTACAATAAATGATCCCATCCACTTAGACTTAAGTTCTTTGGGAAATAATTTCAATCGAGTTTTGTATAATAGAACCTCTTGTCCAGAATCAAAATCTTTTCTTAAAATCTTTTGATCATGCCAATTTTTCATCTTTTTGTTATAAATTCTAGCATTTTCATAAGATTCATTCCTAATTTCCTCGAGCTCATTTAATTGTAATAAATATTTTTCTCCTGCATCCTTTAAATTATAATTAAATTCTATTATAGCCCAGTAAACTTTATGTTCTAAGTCACCGGGTAACTGACAAACTTTTCCAAATATGAGCATATAAGGTGGCATTTCTTATTGGAGTTTTATATGCAGTTCTATAAGCTCATAATGTAGAATCAAGTCTATCAAACCAATCAATTATATTAAGATTTACAGTTTTTTTTCTAAAATTCTTTTAATTTCTCGATTTGATACTTCTGTTAAACTATTGGTCTGAGGGTGATAAGTTGTGGCAATTCGATGTTTAATTCCATATTTCTCCAATAATGTGCTAATTCTGAAATTTTTAAAGTGACTTCCCTCATCATTAATGATCACTATCGACATTCCAAATCTAACAAATATATTTTTTTAAAAAATTTTGAAACACTCAGATTATAATAATTTGACAAAGCTATAATTTCAATCCGTTTAGACACATAATCCACAACTAATAAGATATAAATTTTTCTTGAAGATGGTATAAATGGTCCCATAAAATCTAATCTCCAAATATAAAAAATTTCAACTTTCAAAGTAAAATTTAGGGGCATTTCATCTCTTTTAGAAGTATTGCCTACTCTCTGACATCAATCACAAGCTTTCACATATATATTAACATCCTTAAATAATGCTGACTAGTAAAATTCAGAATGTAAAATTTTAAATATAGTCTTATCCACTCCAAAGTATCCAACAAAATCAGACTTATGACATTTTTATATAATTTCCTGGGTTTCATTAATTAGTACACATCTTCGAATGACTGAGTCTCAACATTTTTTATATAAATAAGGGTCTTCCCAAAAGTAAAATCTTAGATCGTAAATAAATTTCTTCTTCTAGTGGCTTGTTAGTCAGTATGGTAAAATGCTACTAACTAAGTAGTTAACTATATCTGCATGCCACAGTATATGTCATTCAACAAAAACATAAAATTTTTCATCAAGAAAATTTTCATTTACATCATCCTCAATGTTTTTTTTATTTCCCTGTTCAAGTCTTGATAGATGATCAACAATTTGATTATCAACACATTTTCTGTCCACTATATAAAAATCAAACCCTTGCAAAAGAAGGACCCATCTGATTAATCTTGGTTCACATCCTTCTTTAACATAAGATATTTAATAGCGAAATGATCAGTATGCATAATGCTTCTAGCTCTAATTAGATATAGTCTAAATTTATCAAAAACATATATTATTACAAATAGTTCTTTTTCAGTTGTTCTGTAATTAATTTGAGCATCATTAAGAGTTTTCCTGACATAATGTATGACTTTAAAAATCTTATCATATTTTTTTCCTAAAATAACCCCAATTGTGTAATCACTTGCATCACACATTAACTCAAATGTTTTTTCCCAGTCAGGTGAAACAATAATAGATGTAGTGATTAATTTTTTCTTTAATAATTTGAAGGCGTTTTAAGCATTTATCATTAAAATCAAAATTTGATTCTTTTTCTAAGAGATGACATAAAGGATTGGCAATTTTTTAAAAGACTTTAATATACCTAATGTAAAATTCAGCATATCCTAGAAAACTCCTCACTGCTTTTACTGATGTAGGAGGATGTAATTCAACATTAACTTGAATTTTTGCTAGAACTTTCATGTCATTTTTAGAAATTTTATATCTTAACAAAATTCCTCCGGTAACCATAAATTGACATTTTTCCAATTGAGAACTAAATTAGTTTATTCAGAGCGTTTTAGAAATTTTGCTAAATGATCTAAACATGAATCAAAAGAGATTCCAAAAATTGAGAAATCCATAAAAACTTTAATTCCTTTCTCAATTAAGTAACAGAAAATAGATATCATACACATTTGAAAAGTTGCAAGTGCATTACATAATTTAAAAGACATTCTTCCGAAAGCAAAAGTCCAATAAAGACTTGTAAATTTCATTTTTTCATGATCATCCAAATCAATAGGTATTTGGTGTTAAACATAATATTCATTCAAAAAGCAGAAATAGCGATGCTCAGTCAATCTATCCAATATTTGGTCCACAAAAGGTAAGAGAGTGAGTCTTTCTAGTGGCAAGGTTTAATTTTCTATAATCAATATAAATTCTCCATCAAATTATTTGTCTTGTTGAAATTAATTTATTTGTTTCATTAACGACTACTGTCACTCCTCATTTCTTAGGAACATAGTGAATAGAACTAACCCATGCACTATCAGAGATAGGATAAATAATTCCCACATCTAACCACTTTGGTATTTCTTTTTTTACCACTTCTTTCATTATTTGATTTAATCTTCTTTGAAGATCAGCCCTAGGTTTATAGTTATCTTCCATTAAAATTTTGTGCATACAGATTGAAGGATTGATTCCTTTAATATCAGCTAATGTCTATCCAAAAGCTTTTTTATAATTCCTCAACGTCTCAACTAATTTTTCTTCCTAATCTATTGTTAAATCTGAGGATATTATAACAGGTGAAGTCAATGAACTTCCTAAAAAAGGCATACTTCAAATGTGTAGGAAGCACTTTCATCTCAAGTTTATGAGATTTTTCAATTGAAAATATAAGAGATTTACTATTTTCAGTAATATCCAAAATCTCATAATTTTCCTGAACATAATTAGTATCCTCAACATTTGTCTCATATGATTTTTCTTCAAAATCACTTTCAGTTTCACTTTCCAATTCTTTCAAATCGATTATAACTTTATCTTTTTGCCCATATATGACTTCAAATCTTTCTTGGTAATGCTTAAGAATCATATAATCAATAATATACATCCTATAACATTTACTATCTTTTTCTTTAGCATTTGACTTCAGAACATTGAATGTTATTTCCTAGACATTAAATGTTACTTCCTGATTAAATGTTACTTCCTGGTTATTAACTCTCATGGTTAATTCTCCTTTTTGCACATCAATCATAGTTCGTCCGATCGCAAGGAAATGTCTCCCATAATAATAGGAATTTCTTTATCTTCTTCCTTATCTAGCACATTGAAATCCACATTAACTAAGACATCTTCTATAACCCATTTAGAATAAGTGATAGATCAATCTGCTAATTGATCCTGATTCACTTTATAGATGTCAAATGTGATGTATGTGATTATATGTTTATTTTTCTTAATAATGGTTCTTACTTTGCAACAAAGCTAAAAACTTGATCCCAAACAAAAGCTAGGTAAATTTTTCACTATGAAGCAAATAAGAATACAATTATAATATTTAATATGGGATACTACGCAAATATATGTATTGTTATCAAGTAAAATAGAACTTTTTGATTAAGGCCTAAATGTTGAACCCATAGTGATAACTAATAATATGCAACTTTACAAAAATAGGAGAAATTAGATAATAAAATTTTACTTAGCAAAGTATTCTTAAACTCTAGATGCTATAATAGGAATGAAAATTCAATTCTTTTTATAATTTTTGATAATTGAAAATAAAGTAAGAAATTAATTAACTTAACTAAATACTTGCAAGATGAAGACAATATAAATAAAATATATTTTTTTCTTATCATGAATTAGCAACAAGTATAGGAATTCTATTGTGGAAGTATTCTAATTGGGTTGTATCAAATAGGAGCAATAATATTCTTTACCCTTCCTAGAGATGCTATAAAAACATTGGCTAATAAATAGTTTGAATAATCTTGAAGACGGGTTAAGTAGAGAAGATATTAGCTCTCACTCTTGAGTTCCCTCTTCTCCCTCTACCTGGGGGCTAACATCTCTTATCAAAACCTAAAACTATAAATCAAATTGGGGGCTTTAGTCTATCACTCTAAGATTCTCTAATTCTACACCCTTCAAAGTTTATTTCCCTATTTATTTGCACTAAATCCCATGAACTACATTCTCATCCATGAAATAAAATGTGATTCTTAGCTTTTTTTGACTAAGACAATATCATCTCGGATCTTACCTGTTCTCACAACATGTATTAATATCTTAATTGACCAAATCAAGAAGTAAAAGAGGTACAAGATTTTAAATCATCACAATTTCTTCCAACATTAAAGTCTAATACTTCACAAAACTTTCTTTCAATACTTAATCACTTATCATTTAAAAGAAAAGATAAACAAAACTACTTAAAATTAATCGAGAAAACACCACCACATTTGAGTTTAAAAGTAAAAATTATGCACACAAACAAGAAGTCTAAATTAAAACCAAATGTTGTAACAAAGATAAAAACTTATCTCAAATCTTCTCCACCAAATGTCTTGAAGTTCTTTTGAATTCTCTTCCTTCACTCACAATACAAACTAAAACTCAAGATAAAAAGAAAAGGTGGTCAGCAATGGCGTCGGCGGTTACTTTGGATGGATAGATGTTGATTGGGGATTGACATCCTTCATTTGATGATCAAAGACATTTTTTAATAAAAATCTAAGAGGTGTCTTTGTGTCTCTTCAAAATATATCGTCATTCAATGAATCTTCTAGAAGTTGTCTGTATTCAAAAGCCAATTGAATGATTTTTGGTGTCCATGAACTATTTCCAATATTTTTACCAAGGGTGGGTTGCTTCAAACACCTCCTAAAAAATTCAGCTAAATTTAATGAATCATCAAATAACTACTTCTGGCTCTGAAGCGTGGGGTACCTGATGCTTAGGCGCGACTCTCTCTGTATAACTGGCGCGTAAGCGCTAGTCCTGGGCGCTTAGGCGCCTCAGTTCATTTATGCACCTTCTTCATTTTTACTTAAAATTTTATCCTTTTTCACTGCTTTTAACATTTTTCATCCATTTGATTGTACTTAAAAGAAAAACACACAAATATATTTCAATAAAGCACAATATCTAAAAAATAGATATAAAAACATTAAAACGTGTCTAAAATACTATATATTTTAGGTGTATCAAAATCTCCCAAACTTAGAATGTTACTTATCCTTAAGTGACACTCCAATCTTTTAAAAACTAAATAAGTAGATTATGTATATGAGTTTCTTTAGGAGTTCTTAAAACTTTGATGTAGAAATATAGTAGTCCAATTTACAAAAAATACTAGTGAATGAAACCAACTTAGAGTTTAGAAATTTTTAATGTAAAGAAGTATGAAAATATGAGTTCTTATCTAATTTAGAAATATTGTAGATTTTCCAAATATAGAGTTTAAGTTTTCTATTATCTCCACTTAAAAATTTTTACCAAGCATAATTTTACTTACTATATTATATCGTTAATCTTAAGAGTTTTTCAAGTCTTATACTTTAAAAAAATTAGATGTGGAACCAATTTTCGATTAGACACTAATCCTCATACTTCTCCTCCATTTTTTTAACTTTTATTTTCTTTTCCTTTTCTGTTCTTTTTTTCTTTTTCTGTTTTTTTTTATTTTATCTTTTTTTTTTTCTTTTTGAAGCAATGATTACTATATCTGAATAGTTCTTTATTGATTTTGAATTTCACTCTTCCTTTCCTAAAATAAAGAGTTTATATATTTTCTTTACTTAAAAACATAATAATAGTTTTGAAAATTATTTTCAATAAAATAATTTTAAGTTTTGAAAATATAAATCTAATTCTTCTACATTTTTCAAAAATATAATTTCTTCTACTAAAGATAGTTACACAATATTTATCATTTCCACACTAAAAATTTTTTACTTTAACTTTTTCTTCATTACTATCATTTCCACACTAAAAATTCTCTTACTCATTTTTATACTCAAAGTTTTACTTCCCTGATATAACTTCATATACATTATTATTTTTTATCAAATCAAAATTAAATTTATTTGAAGTACATTCGAGAACAAAAAAATTTCAAGTTTTTAGAAAATTTTTCATCCCCCTAAACTTAAATTTTTAATAAAATAAAACATTTTAGCATCATATATATATTGGCAGGAATGAAAACTAAAAAAAAAACATGCATGCATAAATTTTTATATCATAAATATACAAGTGCCAAAATTAAAAACATGAGTAAAAATTAAATTGATCAAATTTTAATTTACTTACATAAGGAGATTCATTAGACTTCTATGCAGTGGAGGATAACATAAAAACTAACAAACACACTGACAAACATACACAACTACAACATAAAGAAAAATATCTAGTAGTAAATTGAAAATTTTAAACATGAAGTTCTTAATTAAAAGTTAGCAATATTCTAAACCTTCCTAAGATTCAAAATTAAATTCAACACATACTAAATACATTAAACAACACAATTAACACAATTACTACCACAAAAACATAATAACTATTCACAAAAACATAAATATATCATAGCCGTGTCTAACAAAACAAAACACAAACAAAACTAACAATCTCAACAAATACAACTCCAAACAAAATAAAAGTATAGTATAACTGGACCACAAACAGTTCACAATAGTACATAAGAAAAAATTAAACTAAACTATAGAACTAGTATAATCATCCACTTCCTCAGCATCACTTTCATCACTATGCCAAGTAGTTGCAGGCTCATTTGATAGATACCTTAGGTATTGACGGAAAACTACACTCTAGTTCCCTCTCATGAGGTTTTCCATAGATGAGCGACATTCTTCCTCATAATCACTGTGTCTCCTCATATATCCATATATATATGTTCTGCAAATTTTTTAAAATTTAATACCTTTTCAGTGGTATAAATGACATTGTTCAAAATCCTCTGCAATAGTTGTGACTGAGAATCCAGAAGTCCGACCCTGTGATGTAGAAGCACGTGAAGTGGAGACTCGAGATGTCGAAGCAGATTAACTACTAGAAAATCCGCCTCTCCAGCCAAAAATCGAATGATGTGAATAAGACTTCACATTCACACTAGTAATAGGCTTGAGTGGTTGCAATATCTCCTCCCAGCTATCAAATCTAACTCCAGCCTGCTCGCATAATAAAAAGATCAATGATGCAAATCTCAAACATGCAGTAATAGCAGCAACGATATGAATCAAAGCTCTTATGTCGATGGGCTTGAACTGCTGAATAATAGTTCAAAATTGCTCGATCATGGGTCACTTCACTAAGATGATTGGTAGGCAACAGACAAGCAGAAATGAAATAGTGTCATGTGTTTGATGGGACATTTAACTTCAAAGTGAGGAGGTTGACTCTTCCTTCATTAGTAATTTTCCATAATCCTCTTCCTCCAGTCAACAATGAAATAATCTCTTCAAACTCTTCATTTGGAGTATAGTTGGAATAAAAACATAAAGTGCTTGGGGGAAAATGATAAAACTGATTTATTACCTCAAATGAGAAGGCATTGTCTTTCCTCTAATCATGACTCCTTCAGCCTCGGGAAGATTTGCATAGAACTCCCGAACAACAGAAATAACTGCCACAGTAGAAAAACAACAAAACTGCTCCTACTGGCGGTAAACAATCAAATCCTCTACAGCTCCTCTCGAACTTTTGAAACAACACTCAGGGATCAATTTTCTTGATTGCAGTGCATCACTGTATCGATCATGAGCTCTCGCACTAACAACTTGCTTGAATCAAATTGGACTTTTCCCTTGCTCCTCTTCATCCTTGGTGCCATTTCAAAAAAAATTATATAAAATTCACAATAAATCTCAAATTCAACTCTAAATCATTAAACTTAACTCCTAAAAGCTCAAACTATCAAATCTATGTATTTTCCATAGATTTTTCTCAAATTTTCAACATGAATAGTGATTTTCGGGTAGATCCATAATGTGCTCTAAATATATGGTGAGAAAAAAAAAATTTTACATAGAAGTAAAACTCTTATCTCAGAAGATCAAATCTAACATATTTTTTCTCTAAACCACAAAGAAATCTTCAAAGTAGGGGATGCCCTAATCTCCAAATTGCGAACTCAAGAGGTAGGGGATGACGTTGCACGAAAGAAATGGGGTTTTTCGGACCAAATCGTCACTTTAAACCGTTCATGAACCGGTTTACGTGAACTGGCGCTTAAGCGCGAAAGGTTCGGCGCTTAGGCACCCTTTTCTCAGTTTAGGCAACGCTTAAGTGCAGGGTCTAGTCATTTAAGCTTTTGTGCATAAATTTTGAATTGTTCGGTTTTAAGAAAAATGCACTTCTAGCCTAAGTCAACAAACCCTACAAAGTATCATAACTCTTTAATGACTATTTTCTTTTCTTTGAACTCTCATCTTTCTCAAGATTCACCAATCTTAACCAATTAGCTTCAACACTATATAACACAAAATTTCACACAAACAAACACTTATATTCATTTACAAACAATTACAAATATTTTCAAAACATAGATTCTCAATCCAAATAGTCTTGGATGAGAAAATTCCTAACACAAACACTAAACAATCTTAACATTTAAAAACACACACACACTAAACACACTTAACATTAACAAATAAACACTAAACACACAAACACTAACAATGAACTTAATTCCACTCTCCATTCGGTGGAGTGAATCCTGACCTATCATTAGTTTCTTCTTCAGCATTTGGAATGTAAATCTGAGAAAATATACGGTGGTTAATAACTCTAGTTGAATCTTCATCAATCAATTTGTTCTTTAGATGCATAATCTTGTCTGCTTCTTCTATAAAACAGGTATGGCTAAACTGCATCTTAAGTTGTCATCCGCTATGATCCAAATCTGTGTTAACTTCCATCACTTTTGCTTCAATTGGATCCACGTCAGCCTCAATTTTAGTGATTTTCTCTGCTATTCCTTTGATACTAACAGCTAGGAAATCATTGTATAACTCTTGCGCACTGTAACTAATGAATTTCTTTCTCATTGCTTCCTCCTTCCTTAAATCACTCTCCCAATATGACATCTTTTAAAACTCTCTCTTCTTACTTAGAATATAGGGTTAGAATTGAATTGTGGTATAAATCCTTACATAACCCTTTTATTTATATGCTCTAAACCCCCTATAACTCCTAGGCACGTCTCAGAATTGCTATCCCATGTTAAAGCTAACCAAATCACGGTTAAAACTTCTATAAACTGAAATTCACACATTTTTTTAAATGTCGCGCATAAGTGTCGGGTATTGGCTCTTAAGCTCCAGTGCTCAATTTAACACATGTCAACTTAACGTCCGAATATATGTTCTAACATATCTATGTCATCTTTAAAGGTCTTAGAATTATCACTAAATCATTATATATTCAAAATACTACCATAATTTTCTAAATCAAATACAATATAACATTCAAAATAAACACACAAATAACTATGAGTTGCCTCCCACAGAGCGTTTGGTTTAACATCGTCAGCCCGACGTAACTAGTGCTTATTCTGGTTGACTCAACAACATAAGATCATTCAATTTAAGTTGATCACATAAAAAATAGGGTTTCAGCCGATGACCAATCACTTTAAATATTTTCTCAGTTTTAAGATCTTTGATATCCACAGCTCCATTGGGATAAACTTTTATCACAACAAATGGACACATCCACCTTGACTTAAGTTTCTCTGTAAATAATCTTAACCTTGCATTATATAGCAAAATTTGTTTCCCTTGCTTAAAATTTTAAGTAAGAAACCCTAAGTAAGGAACCCCCGATCATGCCACATTTTCATCTTTTCTTTGTAAATCTTAGCACTTTCATAAGATTCATTCATTATCTCTTCTAGCTCATTCAATTGCAATAGTCTTTTCTCACCAGCATCCTTTAAATTGTAATTAAATTTTTTAATAGCCCAATATGTTTGCTCAAGTTCAACTGGTAAATGACAAACTTTCCCAAACATTAGCCTATATGGGGACATTCCTATAGGAGTTTTGTATGTAGTTCTATAGCCCACAGAGCATAGTGAAGTTTGACTAACCAATCCATTTTGGTTGGATTCACAAATTTTTTCAATATTCTTTTAATTTCACGATTAGATAATTCAGCCAAATCATTGTCTGAGGATGATAAGCATTAACAATTCGATGGTTAATATGATATTTCTTTAACTACTTCTCAATCATTGCATTTCTGAAATAACTTCCCCCGTTAGTTATGATCACACTCGACATCCCAAATGTACATAATATATTCATTTTTAAAAACTTTGCAACACTTTGATCATCATATGGAGGTAAATCAATAGTTTTTATCCATTTAAATACATAATCTACTGCCAAAAATATATATAAATTCCTGAAAGATGGTATAACAGTCCCATGAAATCTAATCTCCAAACATCAAATATCTCAACTTCTAACACTTAATTGAAGGGCATCTCATTTCTCCTAGAAATATTGCCTACTCGTATAATCGATCACAAGTTTTGATATAAGCGTTAACATCTCTAAAGATTGTAGGACAATAAAATCCACATTGCAAAATTTTGTATGATTTTTATCAACACCAAAATGTGCCCCAAAATCAGAATTATAACTTTTTGGATAATTTCATAAGTTTCTTCTAAAGGCACACATTTTCGAAAAATACGATTGTTTCCTTGTTTATATAAAAACGGGTCATCCAAAAAATGAGTCTTAGCTTCAAATAAGTATGTTATTTCATAGGGTATAATATCACTAATAATGAAATTCAAAATGTCAGCATACCATGGAACACACCACTTATTAACATTGAACAATTCTTCATTTAGAAAATATTCATTAATCTCTTTTTTTAAAACAGAATGGTTTTTCTAATTTAAGCCTGGATAGATGATCAGCAATTTGATTCTCAGCTTCATTCCTATCTACTATCTCAATATCAAATTGCTGCAAAAGAAGAATCCACCTTATAAGTCTTGATTTTGCATTCTTCTTTTTCATTAAATACTTGATAGTAGAACGATCAATATGCACAACACATCTAGTTCCAATTAAGTATGATTTAAATTTATCAAAAGCATATATTACTGCTAATAACTATTTCTCAGTTGTGGTATAATTAATTTGAGCTTCATTAGAGTTCTACTAGCATAATAGATCACTTTGAAAATCTTATCATGCTTTTGTCCTAAAACAACTCCAATATCATAATCACTTGCATCACACATTAGTTCAAAAAATTTTTCTCAATCTGGTGAAACAATAATTGGTGTAGTGACTAATTTTTCTTCTAATATATCAAAAGCTTTAAGACACTCTTTATCAAAATTAAAAATTATATTTTTTTCAAGTAAATGACAAAGGCTTAGTAATTTTTTTAAATTCTTTAATATACCACATGTAGAAAAAAACTCATAATTTCCTTCACACTTATTGGATAAGGTAAATTATCGATCACTTGAATTTTCGCAAGGTCTACTTCTATACTATTTTCTGAAATATGTCCCAAAACAATTCCTTTTGCTACCATAAATTGACATTTTTCCCAGTTAATGACCAAATTTGTTTCTTTACAGTGCTTAAAAACTTTTTATAAATGTTTTAAACATGATACAAAAGAAATTTCAAACACTGAAAAATCATCCATAAAAACTTCAATCCCTTTTATCAATTAAATCAAAAAAAATAATCATACATCTTTGAAAAGTAGCATGGGCATTACATAAATCAAATGACATTTATCTAAAAGCAAATGTATCATAAGAACTGGTAAAATTTTCTCTTGATCCTCAGGAGCTATTTGTATTTGGTGATAACCAGTATATCCATTCAGAAAATAAAAATATTTCTGCTCAGCTAGTCTATCCAGCATTTGATCTAGAAATGGTCTAGAAATTTGATCTAGAAATGGTAGTGAAAAATGATCTTTCCTAGTTGCAAGATTTAATTTTCTATAATCAATGCATATTTGTCATCCCGTGACTTGTCTTGTTGGTATAAACTTATTATTCTCATTCATAGTCACAGTCACTCCTCGTTTCTTAGAAACACAGTGAATTAAACTAACTCATGCACTATCTAAAATATGGTCGATAATTCCAGCATCTAACCACTTTAAAATTTCTTTCTTAACAACTTCATTCATAACAGGATTTAATCTCCTTTGAAGATCAGCACTGGGTTCGCAGTTCTCTTCCATATGATCTCTTCCATATGAATTTTATGCCATATGAATTTTATGCATATAAATTGAATGACTAATTCCTTTTATATCAGCAATTGTTCATCCAAAGACTTTCTTAAAACTCTTCAAAGCTTTCATTAAACTCATTTCTTCTTTTGTAGTTAATTTTAAGGAAATTATAGCATGTAATGTTGATGAATCACATAAAAAAAGAGCATATTCTTCCTCGGTCATTATCTAACATAAGTTATCCAACTCAGCTTATAGTGACCAAATCTTCATATTCAATATCATGACTATCGACTACCCCTGACATCCTTTGAGATTCATTGCTTAATAAGTTAGCTAATTTCCCAATTTATTTTTATTTTGTTTCTAAGCACTGTAGCTTGACTTTGAAACTCCTTTCCAACATTTATCAACAATTCTTTTAAAAACCCTTTTTCTTCAAGGTATTCACCATCCTTGTTATTCTAATACTCTATAAGATTGGCTTGGGTACTCCACCACTGATGTTTTTCTACACTTAGGTTATTACTATTCTAGTTGAAGTATGGGCAAGTCAACTAGCTTGGGTTGTAGGTGTTGTAATAGGGGTCATCAAACCTAGTTCATATGATACGATGTTCAAAATTAATGTAAATGCTAGCCATCAGTGAGTTTGTATACTTCTGAAAAGGTATAAAAATATTTTCCTAAAGGGTTGCCATTCAGAAGTGTTGAAACATTTTTTTAGAATTTAAATTTTGATTTTTTTTTTAATTTTTAAAAAATAAACACAAGAAAAAAAATAAAATAGAAAAAAAAAATCAAAATTATACTCTGATCGATTCCTTGGCTCGTCCATATCTCACTCTTTAGCTCGAAACTTCGGTCGCTTGAGACTCTATTCCTAGCCGCTTGATCCCTTTGAAATTCGTGATGAAATTTTTAGTGTATACATGATATTTACTTGATTTTTATGCATCTTGATAGTGACAACTACAATAAAGACATAAATTATTAAGCAATAAATGACACGATAAATGAAAAACCAATTCGATGATTAATTCTCCCATTCGTTCCATACCAAGTCAACCATATAAATAGGCTTTCAACTTCCTGCCCCTACAATAGCTGAAATAAAGAAAAAGGAAATTGTAAAGAAAAAGAAGCAACCGACACCAGAACTTGAGCCGATAGACCAAGTCGCTTCTTTGGAAGATCCTAACAGTCAGGTGTCGAAGAAGTTTCTGAAGATGAATGCTCTCCAGAAAGTTCTGATTTCTGGTCCAAGCATGGTCGTCATTATTGAGGAAAATCAATAAGTTGTTACAACTTTTGAAGGAATCGAGGGTGTTCAAGAGAGGTGAAAAGAAAAAAGCTATCATCAACTCTCTTATGTCCCTACTTCAAAACAGGGATGACAACCTTCCGACACAAAGAACATATGAATTTTTTGTTACCCTCTCTGAACACAAAGAACATAATAATTTCTTGACGTTATTCTTGCTGACTTTGGTAGCCTTTAATAATTTCTTGATGTTATTTTTAATGCAGATGAGCTGGCTACACCGAAGAATCATACTGATGGCAGGCTATCCAAGGATATAATTATTGATTCTACCCCAAAGCTGATAGCCACATAATCACCATGAAACAGTCGACCACTTTAAGAAAGTAAAAGTGCCTGTTAAAAAGTGAGTTGAAAGAGGACTGTATAACATTCCCAGAGGGGAAAAAGTTAGGAACATCACAAAATATTTGAAGCTATAGTTTGCTAGCTTTCTAACCTAATCCATCGGGATTAGAAAAATGGATGAGGAAAATCCTAAATCTAATAAAACTGGCAGAAAAAAGAAGCAATGGAAAGCATAAGTTAAATTCCATGGGTTTCTTCAAAATAGAAGAGGATCATGCAATTGTGATTTCGATAGATTGCTTGACAATATTTTTCTCACAATTTTTCTTACATGATTGTTGTAAACTAGTGATAATGTTTCTTTTTACGCCTATGCGTAGGTCAGAAGAAGAATTGGACACCCACAGAGTTAAGTTTCGCTTAACTTTATGGTGTTTCCTAATATTTCTCAGGTCCCTTTTATTGGTTGCAAATCCAAATTAAAATATTCCTATTCTAATAGGATTTTATGGTTAAGCACAATTGTTTAACTACATAACTGGCATAAGTCATAGATCATGACAAATTTTAATGTCTTAACTGACCAGGTTAGGAGTAAATGAAGGCCAGAGGATTAACCAACAACATTAACATTAAAAGCACATAAAACATATTATGAGAAACATTTAAAGAAAAACATAATCAGAAAAACCATCCACGACTTATAGAGGCACAACAATGAAGTTTAGCTACTCATGTCAAGAGAGAAGCATATGAAAACCCATGTAAAACAAGCCTATAAGCAACATTGTTATCAAAATAAAAATTAATCCCACAGATTTGTAAATCTTCTCTTGCAGAAGGTAACAAAACAAGTCTTTCATACAACCTCTTAAAGAAAACATCAAAGAACTAGAAAAAAAATAAAAACTCTATTTGTTAGCTCTCCTATGAAGAAGAAGACTATGGAACTCTCCAGATCTCAAATTTCTCCAAGCCCCCTCCAAATGAGCTTTGATGTCCTTTTTATAAGCCACCATTCATATTTTTTCCAAAGTTCATTGAATCGAGCCATTTAATTCTTTCCATACACAACAGATAAGGAGGCATGACCACGTCCGAATAGTTGTGGTGTAATTATGCCACTCACTCGAGTTGGGAGGTTTAGTCACGCTGGCCTCGAGTGTGGCTATTCTTAGAAGCAATTGTTTGCATGCAATTAGAAAGGGCGTGGTCATGCCAAGGGACATCTTGTGTCACAAACTCATTGAACAGGCATGACCACGCCAACTATATAGCGTGACCACGCTACACAGCCAGCGTGGTTACACTGGGCTAAAAAAAAAATCTTCTTTTCTCCTCTTTTGCTCTAATTTGCATGTTAATCCTCTTATAACCTGCAAAACACATCACAAACCTTCCAAAAGCGTAAAATCATGAAATAAAAGAAAAAATTGGCATGAATTAAGGCGTAAAGAGTATGAAACTTTGCTGCATGTCAATCCCCCTAAACTTACTCATTACTTGCACTCAAGTAATCGTTATGACAACTCAGATTTTAAGAAAATAAATTGCCTTTATTCTATGCAAATCTTAGTCCTTTAATAGTGGAAAAAGTGAAATTTAATAGGGTTTGATGATTTTCACATAAAAGTAAGAAAGTCTTTTAATAATAAAATCTTATGCCCATCATGACTTGCCTCTTACTACGCATGAGAACTCTATATTATTTGAATTGGTAGAACCACAATTCTCATTACTTCTCCACAAACAATTAAACATTTACTTTTTCTTATATCAATAAGCTTTCCCCAATTTTTTCATGCACATATAAAGTTCCTCAGATCTTGATAAAAGTAAAAGTAAATCATTTGATAGGGAAGAAGCTATGAAACAAAATTTCGACATAATCATACTTAATCTTATCTAGGCTTTCTTTTTATTTTTTAGCTCAATTTTGAATGTATTTCTTATTTGTTTTATCCTTTTCTTTTCTTACTTTAGGCCTGTAAGAATTTCTTTATCTGATATAGCGTCAAACAATTTTTTTTTTTCCTTTTTCTTTTTAAAGTTTAAGCTTCCTAGTCCCTCAATCATATGTTTACTCATCCGTTATTTGAATCTTCTGTTCCTAAATAAAACCAATCAGGTTATAATTTATCCTTATTGAAAAAAAATAGTAGGGTTTGAAAAGAAATTCTAAGGTGTAGAGATGAGTCTTATATCTTATCACTTTAAATGATTACAAAACTATATGTTTAGGAAGAAGGAAAATATTTTAGGCATAAAACTAGTATTATGCACTTCCATCCTTACTTTTTAGTGAATTTCATATTGCCTCAATAAAATTTTCACTTTATAGAATTTGATGGCTAAGACTAATAAAACTAGGCATAAATTGAAATCTCATCAAGTCATAGAATTAGCTTGAGGGAGCTTATAGTGTGAATGTGCCCCTCCCAAACTTGGTTCAGCTCATCATTTCAATGACAATTGTCCTAGCAGAGCATAACATCACAAAGAGGAAGTAATTCTCACCAATTAGCAGTAAAGATAAGGAAGCAGGTAACATGCTATCAAAATAACAGAAAAATGTAGCAAGTAGCACAGAATTGGAAAAAAAACACACAAGAGGGGCAAAATCATAAACAATATCCAGCAATAGCATGACATGACAAATGCAATAAAAAATCATAAATCCAAACTACAGAGACTATACACAAATTCATAATAAAAAAAACTACATCCAAATTACAAAAACCCTACTCTACTCATCTTGATCCTCATTCATATCATCGCATCCTAGTAGTAGATCGTAAAAGGAGATAGTGGAGGCACAGGACCCTGATCCCAGTGTCCTTGTAAAGCTCTAAGCCACTCGTGAATGTACTCAAACTGCCTATGGTGCTGGCCGACATAGTAAGAAAATTGTCAATGCAGGTCATCCAACTACCAGGACATTGCATCCTGTGTGCTCAAGAACTCCCTCATGTCTCTAGATGCTCCCCTGAAGTATTAGGAGCTCCCTCATGTCTTGGGTCAGGTCTGCAAGGGTTAAGTCACATTACTTAGTAGTCTGGCATCACAAAAAACTCTCCCGTAACTCAGGTGAAGCAGCAGTAGGTGAAGCATAGGCGTGCACAAAAGCCCTGAAGATAGGCTTCTGAGACTGCAGAAGCTCTTCAACATCTGTCCCATACAATCCCTCCCTAACGCAAAGGGCAGTAATCAAACTAGGGACTCATGAGCCAACCATAGACTAAACACATGCAATGCAAACAATGGGCTCATGAATCAACAACCCCACATCTACTGTCTTGCCGTTCTGAATGCAGCTATTCAAAACGACACACTCCTTAGTCACATCCATCAGGCGGGTGGTGGAGAGCAATTTAGGCACTATGAAGTAATGTTAGGCACGTGAATTCTAGGACAGGTGAGCGAGTGGGAAATTAACAATGGTTTTCCTTTCATCCCCAAGACGAGTTATCCACTGACCAGTTTAGGCAGTGAGGAAACAGATGATTTCTTGGTAATCTGGGGAAATTAGGTTAGCATAACCACAATTTGGGATATCTCGAAGCTCGTAGATGTGGTTAATAGTGGTGGGTCGAATGGGATGAACTTCCTCCGCACAAAGACTCATCAATTTACGGACTCTTTTCAATTTGCATATAACTTGCAAACTTACGATACAACGGTGGCCTCAGAAAAAGATAAGTGAAATTCTCTCACACTTACGTACGATTTCAACCTCAATATCCCCACCCGGAAACTGAAAGGCACACTCAGGTATCAGCTTTTTCCTACCCACAAAGCTAGTGAATCTTTGTTGAGTGGCTGAGCACACAAATCTCCTTTGAGGTTCTTTCCTTTCCACGCATTTTAGGAACCATGGGAGTGAGATCAGGCAATGAAGTAAGGACGGTGAGGTGGTGGAAGAACGTGGTTACATGAACAATGGTTTTCCGACAAGCTTAAGTAGCTCGGGCAGGGGAGATGAAGAGCTGTGTGTGAATGGGAGCGAATGGGGGAAGAAAGCACCAATATTCGGCTTTTAATAGGTGGGCATGGCCACACACGCATGAAGCGTGGATTGGCATGTGGCCACGCCTGTGTAATAGCATGGTTATGCCATCTCTATGGGTGTGTGGCATTGTCACACCCCAATACTGGTGGTGTGACCACATTAGTTGTAGTCGTAGCTACACCGTGAACTGAGTTTGTCGCGTTTGAAATGGCCCACGGTGTGACCACATTGGGAAAGTGGCGGAAATCTCCTCAGCAGATTCACTACCAATATAATGTTTTACCAATCGCTGAATGATTCAGCTTTGGCTTACCAAATCGATAAATTGTATATATATCAAATCGCTCTCTAAGGAGACTGATCAACCGATCAAAGACATCCAATCGATTTTGGTGAGAGGTCTGCTAATCGATAGATTCATCGGTTGATTTCGCTATGTAGTCGATCGATTGCTTGGCCAGTCCACCTCTCTCTCTCTTTGGCTCAGAACTTCAGTCACCTAAAACTCCATTCCTAGCCACTTGATCCCTTTGAGATTCATGCTGACATTTTTTGCTATATACAGTATTAGTCACCATTTAAATAAAAAACAACCATCTCAAAAATTTCGAAGAGTCCGTGCGAAAGTTACCTAGTAAATGATTGAATAAATCTTCTCTATTTATTATTATTCCTCTTCTTCTCAATTGTTTTCATCACATAACAGTTAAATTTTGCCCATTTCCTTGACACAAGAGGGCTACATTACAAGCCTCATAATAATAGCTGCTCTCAAAATATTGTCATCTTCTTCTCTTATGAATCACCACCCACCAAATCAATCTTTATGTTCCATTTCATTGTCATATAAATCCTTAAAATTTGTTTATTTTGACATCAAATAGCTTCATACTTTCACCCACGCATGTTGGAATCCCATCGTTCATAGATACCTCTACCCCAATTGCAATTACTAGTGTTGTAAATGAATCAAGTGTTCAAAAAGTTACTTGTGAAAATTAGTAGAACAAGCTTGAATACATTTGTAAATAGTGATTAATTATTAAATGAACAACCTTGAAAAACTTATTGTTCGATTAATTTATGATCATGAATAACATTGTTTAAAGCTTATGAACAAGTTCATTCAGAAGCTTGGTAAAAGCTTCAACATAAATAGTATCATTAACAAATTCTTTTTTAGCGGTAATAAGCTTAGTTTGATAAGGCTCATTTTTTTCCAATTAAGTTATTTCTATAAAAGATCGATTAAGGGTCTGTTTGGGGCAGCTGCAGTTTATTGAATAATCTACTCATCAACAACTTATACTAATAAGATGATGATCAGTAGTTCATCCGGATAAGCTGATTGGTTGTTTGGGGCATGATTCACAAATCATTCTGCCCCTATTAAGCAATGTTGTTTGTAACAGAACTGTCTTAGCAATATATTCAATACTGCAGAAGCATAAAACTAATACAAAATAGTAAATAAAAAAATGAAACAGCCTTGAGTTAACAATGAGTATTAAGATTGATAAAAAAACATAAAAAATTATTAAATTTACAATTAAAATTATGATAAAAAATGAGTATTTTGTTGACATCTGTTCTTCCTAATTATATAAATTTTCTAAAATAAGCTTATCCGGCTAACATCAAAATGGGTTATCCCAGTACATTTTTTAACTATATGTTTTATGATCTATAATTTACAAAAGTGGAGAAATCCTAAAATCTATAAAAGCTAGAGAATGATAGGATTTAGCAAATATTGAATTCAATAGATAACCAGCCGAAATGGGATATGTTGAAATAAAAAGATTTCAAATCCCCCCAAAATACTATTTGGCCAAATTTAAGCTAGATCTTGCTAAAATATTGCTTGCAACAAAATATCAAAGGTATTTGGAAAGACCCACACAGATATTCTATCAAGAGCATTCTTTACTCTAAACCAACAAATCAAATCCTACAGATCTAGACATAAATTACAATTAAAATCAAAAAGTAAAGCATGATAATAGTTATCTTCTCCAAATCGTAGAATTCGCTATGTAAACCCATAATTAGCAAAAATAAAATCAACAACCGAGCAAAACAGATAATATAATGGGTAAAGTCAGGAAAAAAAACCATCAACAAAAACATAACAAATAATAATTGAGAAAACCCTTACCTTTAGGATGGAGGAAGGTGTGCAACACGCAGATGGAAGAAGCTCTCGCTTCGGGAAGAAGAGGATGTAAGGACCTCTTGTTTGACTGTACCAAAGAGGATGTGAGGTTATTGTTTGGCCCAGTGAAGCTTTGGCTTCGAGAAAGAATCAACGGGATCCTGAGGATGATCGCTAGGGCAGACAACTTCAGGGGAGGGCGATTGCGATGGGGCCGAGGAGAAAGGCCATAGAGGGCAGCAGGGTAAAACGTGCAACAAACGCAAGCCGCAGGGACGATTTAGCGGCCGCATTTATTTGTTGAACCAAAACACAGTAAATCCAATCGTTGGACGAACGCGAGAAACAAATAGTTGGGCGCAACGCTGTTCGCAGGTATAAGCTGCCCCAAATGTGCCCCTAAGGCTCAATTAAAGCTTGTTGATTTTACTTAATAAACTAATTTTTAATATGATTGATAATCCTAATATGAAGCAAGCTCAAATAGCTCTGAACAAAAACAAATTACTAAAATTCAACATAGTCATTAAAGCCTGAATCAAGCTCAAAATAAACTCTAATAAAGTTTGAAGAAGCTCCTCTTGACTAGACTTGGTCCATTTATAACAATAGAAGGATCCTACCCATCCTCTTCAAATGATATGTTGCTAAATATCATCAATGCTAGAGTACATCTACCAACCAGTTTGATTCAAAACCTTATTAGCACAAATATACCATCATATCTCTAAGTAATTGAAGCTCTCATCTCAACCTACATCTTTGATGTCTCTCATAGGTACTTAATTTTCATTGAATAAGACTCCTAATTTAAAGCGATAATCCTTGTTCTTCTTCCCTACAGAAAGCTTTAAATCCAAATCTTAAATCCATCCTATTTCAAGATCTTGTTGTCGGTGATGCTCTTAGTCTCAGCAATTTAATTAATTACTGTCTTAATGACAATGGAAAAAAAAAACTTCATGCAATAACCAAGGTGGTCAATCACCTTAATAATGTTAAACCAAAGCCCGAACATATTGTGGAGATTCTATATGATAAATCTAAAATTTCATTAGACTTAAAAGCAAAATTTGAGCAAGCCTTGAACTCAAAATATCAAATTTCTTCCATAATACAACAAGATATGTATGAAATGCATATATAGGTAATGTAGTATGTATGTAAAATTTGAAGTTTTGGTGTTAGGTAAGTATATACATAAGAGTTACAGTGATATGTGTGTAAAAATTGAATCTTAAGTGTATATATATAACTATATATATATAGAGGAATTGAGTGTTCTGTATAAAAATCTTCCTTCATAAAAAAGAGAAGTTTAGGTGTTATACATGTAAATACATTAAGGGGATGTTATTTGTAAAATTCACATTGATTGTTTGAAGAGGAGGAATGCATCTTGTCTGTTGTTAAAGTGATGCTGATAAAGATAGTGATATTATTATTTGTCTATTAAAAGAGTGCATATGGTCTTGTTCACAATGATGGTGATATAGATGGTAATGTTCTTAGGAGAATTCATGTTGGGTAGTTGAAGTGGAGGAATGCATCGGTTCTATTATTTAAGAAATAAATCACTTCAAAGAAGTGTCTTATATATGATCGACCAAAAAGTATCAACTTCACCGAATGAAGCGAACTACTTAAAAAGGAGTAGAATTAGCTCCAACGAACTACTAAGAATAATCATTCACTCTACATATTGATATGTATAGACTATTTTTTATTTTCTGTAATAGCTACACATATTTGTAAAGTTACATCTATGTTGCAGATAAATATTCGTAATTTGAGAGCTTGGATATCTAACAGATTATATCCAAGACAAAAAGGACTCACAGATGCATTCTTGAATGAATAAGCGTGAATCCTACATCTTGCTAAAGAGAATGAAGGTTAAGCGTGAATCAATCAAAATGCTTAACTTGAATAGGAATTGGGAAAATAAAATGATCATTTTAACATTAAATGACTTGTACTAAACACACAAGAAAACACTTATAAAATACATTATAAAAAAATTTAGATAATATATTTATGAAAGATTAAAGTGCATAAGATATTTTCCCTGATAAATTACATGAAATAGTACAAAATTACAAACCAATGAAATAGAATTGTATTGATACAACAATTTAAAAAGCTTTCAACATGATCACTCTAAATGCCCTGAACTCATTGGAGCAAGCAATTTAATAAGACAACTCTCCATCACACAATAAATATAGTCAAAATCTAGAAGGCTAACAAATTAAAAAATGGTATTTAGAAGAATAGCTGAAAAAGAATATTAAAACAAGTGATTTTACTTTCATTAAATGCATCAAAGTGTGAAATCTTTCTAAAAGATATTTGATTGGGACAAAAAGTAAGCATGACAAGCATTAAATAATCCAATTTCATATAAACCAAACTGAATCATAAAAGGAAAGAGAAAATGTCATAAACTAATTTATGATTTATTATCTATTATTTTCATACATTCAGACATTTACTAAGCTATGAGATTCATTCTTTCAAGTTTTAACTTAGATCCTTATGATAGAACCCAATTTTCTGACGTATACAAGTAATTATTTTATGTATAACATGTTATCAATGAGGAAGCTCATTAGTGAGTGGTATTTTTCATTAAATAGTACAACATCCTCTATATGCTTATTTATGTATGTAAAATAATAGAAGCAGAAAGTCATGAAATTTCAAAAAGTTCGATTACAGGAACTACAACATCACAAAACAAGAGAAAATAATAACTATATTTATTAATTATACAATCATATACATAATTAATAATAATAAATCTTTAACAATAAAGATAAACTATTATTTTAAGTTATTTCGGTTAATCAAATTTTTTTGTATTCGTGAAAATAGTTAGTTAGAAGCATTAAAGGAGAAACCTCACCTTTACAGTACCTATCAAAGTGCCTCTACGAGTAAGAAAATCACCGTACCTAAATGATTAGAAAAGAAAATTTTCTTTATAATATAATGATGTCAAGGAATATTTTCTAATTTATCACTTATTAATTCAAGAGAAAAAATAATTATTAAGATTTGATCAAGTTCAATATCTACCATACAGAATAGTTCTAAGAAGTTAATATAAGGAGTGCATGGGGTGATATATATATATAGGAATTGAGTGTTTTCTATAAAAATCTTCCTTCATAAGAAAAAGAAGTTTAGGTGTTAGACATGTAAATACATTAAGGGGATGTTATTAGTATATTTCACATTGATTGGTTGAAGAGGAGGAATGCATTGTGTCGTGCTAAAGTGATGCTGATAGAGATAGTGATATTATTAGTTGTCTATTTGAAGGAGTGCATCTGGTGTTTTTCACAGTGATGGTGATATAGATGGTAATGTTCTTAGTAGAATTAATGTTGGTTGGTTGAAGAGGGGAATGCATTGGTTCAATTATTTTGAAAAATAAACCACTTCAAAAAAAAATCTTATATATGATTGACCAAGTAGCATCAACTTCACTGAATGAAGCGAGCCACTTAAAAGAGATTCAAGGGATCATTTTCTTCGACTAGAATTAGCTCCAACGAACTACTAAGCATAATCATTCACTCTACATATTGATAAGTATTGACTAATTTTTATTTTGTGTAATAGTTGCACAAATTTGTAAAGCTACATCTATGCTGCAGAAAAATAGTCGTAATTTGAGAGATTGAATGTCTAACATATTATACCCAGAACAAAAAATAACTCACATATGCATTTTTGAATGGATAAGCGTGAATCCTACATCTTGCTCAAGTGAAAGAAGGATAAGCGTGAATCAATCAAAAGACAGTGATATTATTATTTGTCTATTTGAAGGAGTGCATCTGGTGTTGTTCACAGAGATGGTGATATAGATGATAATGTTCATAGTAGAATTAATGTTGGTTGGTTGAAGTGGAGGAATGCATTGATTCTATTATTTTGAAAAATAAACCACTTAAAAGAAGTGTCTAACATATGATTGACCAAGTAGTATCAACTTCACCGAATGAAGCGAGCTATTTAAAAAAGATTTACGTGGTCATTTTCTTCGACTAGAATTAGCTCCCACGAACCACTAAGGATAATCATTCACTCTACTTATTGATAAGTATTGACAAATTTTTATTTTGTGTAATAGTTACACAAATTTGTAAAGCTACATCGATGTTGCAGATAAATAATCGTAATATGAGAGCTTGCATGTTTAACAGATTATATCCAGGACAAAAAAACTCACATATGCATTTTTGAATGGATAAGCGTGAATCCAATACCTTGCTCAAGTGAACGAAGGATAGGTGTGAATTAATCAAAATGCTTAGGAATTAGGAAAATAAAAAGATCATTTTAATATCAAATGACTCGTACTAAACACACAAGAAAATACTTATAAAGTATAGTGTAAGAAACTATAGATAATACATTTATGAAAGATTAAAATGCAAAATATAATTTCCCAGATAAATTACATGAAATAGTATAAGATTACAAACCAATGAAATGACATTGAATTGATACAACAATTTAAGAAGCAATTCAACATGGTCACTCTAAAATGCCCTAAATTCATTGGAGAAAGCAATTTAATAAGACAACTCTCCATCACGTGATAAGCACAAAGTCATAATCTAGAGGCTAACGGATTAATAAAAGTTATTTAGAAGAATAGATGAAAAAAATATTAAAATATATGATGTACTGTCATTAAATGCATCAAAGTGTGAAATCTTTCTAAAAGATATTTGACTGGAAGAAAAAAATAAGCATGACAAGCATTAAATAATCCATTTTCATACAAACCAAACTGAATCAAAAAATAAAAGAAAAATGTCATGAACTAATTTATGATTTATTAGATCTATGATTTTCATACTTTCAGACATTTACTAAGATCCATTCTTTTCAAGTTTTGACTTAGATCCTTATGATAAAACCCAATTTTCTGACTTATACAACAAATTATTTTATGCATAACAATCTTATTAATAAGGAAGCTCATTAGAGTGAGTTGTATTTTTCATTAAATAGTACAACAGCCTATATATGATTATTTATGTATGTAAAATAATAGAAGCAGAAATTCATATGAAGTTTCTAAAAGTTCGATTACAGGAACTACAACATCACAAAACAAGAGAAAATAATAACTATCATTATTAATTATACAATCATATACATATTTTAATAATAATAATAAATCTTTAACGTACAAGACAAAATATTATTCTAAGTTATTTCGGTTAATCAAATTTTTTGGTATTCATGAAAATAGTTAGTTCGAAGCATTAAAGGAGAAACCTCACCTTTACAGTACTTATCAAAGTGCCTCTACGAGTAAGAAAATCACCGTACCCAAATGATTACAAAAGAAAATTGTCTTTATAATATAATGATGCCAAGGAATAATTTCTAATTTATCACTTACTATTTCAAGAAAAAAAATAATTATTGAGATTTGATCAAATTCATTATCTATTATACAGAATAGTTCAAAGAAGTTAACATCTCTAAGTTTTAGTTAATCTTCTAGGTTTAAAAGAGTTGTTCAATCTTACTTAGGATTAAATCAAAATTGTAGAGAAATTTCTAGGATTTAACATAAGTAGGATTTAGTAAATGCTGAGGTGTTTAAGTCCAAAACTGTATTTTGACATAACATAAATTAAATCCTACAAAAACATTTGGCAACTTATCTCGAAATTTAAATCACTTTGTTTAAAAATTACTTCAATATTTGATGATAAAATTAATAAAACTAATTTAATCTAACTTATTTTTTTTATTTATAATCATATTAACGTTATTTAATAATTAATCCATTTGATTAAGCTAATGTTTTTAATTTACTAATATCAATCATTAAAAGTGATTAATTTTTATAAATTCTAATTACATTAAATAAATTGTAATTATTTTACCATAATATTTAAATAACCATTTATTAAAAATTTATAAATCTAATTAAACATAAGAGAATCAAATTAGATCATAAACATTATTAATTTGTTTAACATTTTAAATTAATTAATACTGATTAATAAATTTATTCAAATTTGAAATTATAATTTTACCAAAACAAAACTTTTATTCTTACCCTTCGTTTTTCTATCTACAAGTCTCTGCAAAAAACGTGCCTAAAGCTTACTGGCGATAGGTCGTGGCATTCAAAACCCTAATCATTCTCCCTCAACCAGACATAGTCAAAACCCTAGGAAAAAAGTAAGGCATAGAAGTAGCTGCAGGAGCATGCAGACAATGAAGTAGCCGCCATAACCTACCTTTCTCCCCCTTCACTTGATTCTATTTTTTAAATCCCTTAAATCAGTCAAGCTAGTTGATTTATTAGATCCGAGACTTATAGCCGACTACGGCCAAATTGAAAATTTGACAAGATTTAAATTAAATCCTGTATCATACTCAAATTTTCCCACCAAAAGACTCCAATGTTTTATATTTCCTTTCGATAAAATTTTGCAGAAAATCAAACCTAACTTGAACTCAGGAAGTAACAGAATATCTTGCTCAAGCAAGATTTAGTGATTCCTGTTGATGTTAGTAGTGAAAAAAAAAAAAAAAAAAGAGCATTTGGTGCACAAAGCTTATGACAACGAGATAGAGCACGCAAGTAAACAATAATGGCCGTGCCATAAGTGCTGACCAGCGTGCTCTCTCTCATCGTCACGCAAACCATGGATTAACCATGCATAAAAGCTTCATAACACTGCCAGAAACAAATAGGAAAGAAACCCTAGAAAGCTTACTGTAAAAACCAAATCAAACAGCTATCTGATGAACCTGGATCAAAACTCACGCATTAGGTCTCAAGCTCCAAAAACCGTGAGAAAGCCAAAGTAGAGATGCGTCTGTTGATGCCGTCAGGTGAAGAAGGTTGAAGAAAAATAAAGAAACTTGCTAATCGCTAAAGGAGTTATATAGCCTAACAAAGAATAATTGCAAAATTTATTTTTTAAGGAAATGATTTCAAGTACCATTAGTTATTTGTTAATTTCATTCATAATTGCGAGCTGGCCGTATTTTCTCGTCCTCGCATTTTTGTTACTTTGAACCCGCAGTCCACCCACCAATTAGGGCCGACAGCGGTGTGAGTGGAATGAGGAGTGTAATTAATATGGTATTTGCTATGGCGAGGCGGAAATGACGTGTCAGTTAAGTGAGCGGTTGCATTGCGCCGTTCACTGCTGACAAGACGTTGCCCAGCTTTTTTTTTTTTTTGGGGTCATATGAAAGGACTCGGATTTGGTGTCGCCGTTACGGATACGGATCACGGAGCAGCGTGTCCGTCGGCCCGCGTGCTTCCCGCTTGAGCACGCTTTAAGAAGAGAAATTTATCCCAAACAATTTCTTAAATGAGAGGCTAATACGATGAGCATTAACTTTTTAAGGTTTTACTTTTAATATAAAAATTCTAAATACTAAATTTTATATAAAATTTCAAGAGAAGATTATTAGTTTGATTTGTAATGATTGTTTTAAAATGAGTAGTTAAAATTTTATTTAGATAATATGATAAAAATAAGTAATTAGTGGTTGTATTTTTATTTAACAAATAAGTAATTTTATTGGTGCTACAAAACTCTTAACTATAGAGAAAAACTATTCCTTGACTCAATAGGAATATTTTATCAAATACACAATAAAAAATGGCAAAAAATAAGAATTTTACTCGAAAAAGTCAAAATAAGCAAGAATCATGGGACCCGACTTAGTCAAAAATGTTCACTATGTAATGAAATTTATAAAGAAAATTTGATTGCTCTTCTATTAGTGCAATAGGGATTGTCAAATGACAATACTATTTGAATAAAAATAATTAAGCTACAGAAAATTTAAAATAATAAATTTACTCTTATAACCATATGAAAGTAGCTAAGTTACAACAATCAGTTCAATAATTGGCAGTCAATAGGTTATAGATCTTTTTGTAAGTTAAGATTTAACTCTCAACTTTTTTATCTCAGTTTTGCACACACACAAAAAGCGGGGGGTGGGGGGCGCCCTCTTTGTACTATTCAATAAGTAAAAGTGGTAAGTTAGCTAAAAAACTTAAAATCATCTATCACATGGTTAGTGTTTACTCATTTGATCAAATATTCTCTTAACATTAAAGTGTCTTAACAAGCTAAAAATTGAGTGATCTTATGGTTGTTGATTTTCCCTCAATGAGCCATTTGATTCAACTATAAGCATGCAAAATTAAAACTTTATTTAGCATTTCTATTAGTAGTTTGAAAATTCTAATTTTTAATTCAAATGTTTTTTTTTTTCTATTATTTGAATTTAGATAGATTGACCACTTTTAATTGGTTTTATTGCGTTCATATTAACTAGTCGTTCAATTTTACTATGAATTGGCTAAATTGGAGCTTGGATGATATGGAGTTTGAAATTGAAACTTATCCAAAATGCATCAAGATTCGTGCCTAATCATGTAAATTTTTTTTGTGAGATATCAAGCATATTATTAATTATTATAATATTAATAGTCACTTACAAAATTCATCCCATTAAAAAAAATAAAATTACTTGAGAAATGTTAATTATATCCCTTCTTATGTGAAAACTATTAAAATTAATATTAATATTAATTTAATTCTTTTATGCTTAATAGCATATAAATTTATTTATATTAACTAAAACAAAATCAATTTATAAAAAAAAAACAAAATAAGCAAGTAATCACTTTTTAAAATTAAGCTTTTATTTTATGAAATATTTTAATTATGAAAAAGTGAATTTAAAGTTAAATTACCTTTTTGAATAATTAGAGGAGAGAGAGTGATGTGTAGATAATATTCAATATTTCATTTTAACCGTCTTTTCAACAAAATGTTTATATGTAACAATATTATTTTATTAAAAAATCATTACTAAAGGAAGTTTCAAAATTAAAATTTATTATTTATTATAATGTATATAAAAATGTAGTATACACATACTCACACATGCATAAGCCAACACCCAAACACACACACAAATACATGAGACTAATTAAATAAACATTAGATTGATTAAACAAATATGATGTCACTAATAATTTTTACTCTAGATCACGCTCATCATTTGTTATTTATACTAAAAGTAATACAATAATTTATAGCCTTATAATGCCCATATTTAGTGAAATATGAATGAACTTTTATTTTGGATTCAAGTACCCTTCTATTGAATAATAATAAACCATGTCTCATATTCATGTAAACGTTTAAACCATCATATAACTTGAATTTCTTTCTTATAAGCTTCTAATATTTTTAGAATTCCATTGATCCAATCGCTACTCTCCTTGTTGTATCACCTTTGATTTGAAACATAAAACAAACTACTTAGAATGATCCCTTCCTTTGTCTATAAGAAAGCTTAGTTTTAATATCCTTTTATTTAAAACCCACAAGTTGAACACACAAGAATTTCTCTTTTTTAAACTAATAAATAATTACAAACAAAAAATCAACGCTACAAATTTCCAAGTCTATCTTTAATGGTTCAACTAAAATTCTCCAAAGTTAACTAAACTATCATTCCTCGATAAATCACAAAAAAATACTTGGTGCACTCACACTCTGGAGGCCCACGCAAGGTACGCATTGTATCAGTAATATCAGATTTTTGAGTCTGGAATATTGATCCCACAGGGAACGAGATAATGAGACTTAAGAGAAGTTCTAGTCTATTAGGTTTAGTTCTTAGCCTAGAATTTAGATAAAGGTAAAGATCTATAAACTAATGTTATGATACTGAAATCAGATTTAAAGATTAAATCTTATAGAAATCGTACTTATCCTAATTGAATTGGTGATTATCAAGTTATATAGTTACCTTCCATTGCAATGATGTAACTGGAGTGTAAGAAATGTGAAGTGTCAGTTTTGAATGTACCTAGTGATAAATAGGAGTTACTCTCTTCTTTACCCTCTCCTGAGTGCATAAAAAATTTTAGTTAAATTGGAATTAATTCATTAAATCCCAACTTGAACCCATAAAAGATTATTTCCCTAACATTTGCATAGCCCTATAAAGTATTTGCACCATACCCTATAGATCAATGTGACTAACCTAGTTGTTCTACCATAGCTCTTCCAAGTCATTATGAATCACAACTTTTAACAATTCACTTGGCCAAAATGAAAAGTAAATGAAGAATCGAATGTTACTCATCACATTAATAACTTAAAAGCAAATTTAATAACATTTTTCTCTCCTCCCCATCCTATTTAATAATGACAAGAAAAAGCAAAAGAGAAGTACTCAAAAAGCATGAAGAACATACCACAAAGTATCATTGGAAACAAGAAAATCCACTAAATATTTGTGTTTACATAAATACAATAATTAAAGTACACAATACTTAGCTTTCTCTCCTATATAAAGCTCTAAGAATCCCCACAAAAGATTTTCTGATCCCTTGCTTCTCTTCTCAATACTCTCTTCACAATACAACTTAAATCCTCACCAAAAGTCTAAGGAAACCTATCCTACATAATCCTCCAGCAAACCTTGCCTACCCTTCTCCTTGACACTTCAAATAAGCTGTATAAAATCCTCATAAAAGCTCCTTGTTTGGTTGAGTAACTCTCCACGAACTAGGATCAAACTGCCAAAAACTACCTTCAGCAGTTGCTGGCGCCTAGGCAACAAGGGGCTGGAACATATGCACCATGGGGCAGGCGCCTAGACGTCGGTCTCTCTGTCTGTCATGTTATGTATGGGCACCTTCGCACCATAGGTCTAGTGCAACATGCACTAGTAAGGTTGTGCCTTTGCGCTCAATGGATGGCGCCAAGGTGCCAGTCTATTGGGTTGATATGTCAGATTCAATAGAGCATATCAACAGGGCATGCCCTTTGTGACACCATCCAATCTTGAGTTCATTGCTTTGTTGAAATGTCAGATTCAATAGAGCAATGCTTTGGCTAGTAAAAACTAAGTATTGTGGCCAACCTCTTTCGAACCTTTCATGGTTAGGTCATTTAAAATCATACAAAATAAATAAATTTCTCTCTCTCCTTGCTTATGAACCTTATTTTATTATAGTTAATCGAGTATGGCAATGCCTTGGTTAAGTAAGTATAAGGTAGAGCAACACCACTAATCTTTAGTGTGGGTCTTTGCAAACTCATAGAAGAACCCTTGGAAACCTAAAGCTCATGGTTAACTTCTAAGTTATCAATTAGCTCTTAGGATAAATATGAATCCATATTAATTTCTATCTTGATCTAATCATTTTGTTCACCTCTTTGGTTGGATGTGATTCGCAGTGCTTTCCATCCTAATATGTTTAGGTAAACCCAAATTCTCCTTGTAAGTCTTTAATGGATCATATTGATAGGAAACAAAAAGCTCACAAACCTAATAAATTCCAAATCCTCAAACAATCAAACTCAAAAGTTTCAAAATCATCAAGCATAACCTAAAAATTTCAAAATCCTCAAAATAAAAAAAAAATTTAAATCCATAAAACCATGAAACTAAAACCTCAATCCTCAAATCATGTTCCAAAAATTAAAACTTAAATCCTGAATAGAAATATCCTCATTTTTGGACTTAGTTGATCATCTTAATCAATATCAATTTGTGAATATGTGGGTTGTACTTTGCATAGCCTTCCTCACATATTGGGGTCTATTTGTTGACCTCATTTTTCGGTCAACCATTTTCTTTGGTTTATATCTTTTGATCTAAGATGAAAATTGAGTAAAACCTTAAAAAACGCCACTTTAAAAAAAATAAATCAAAATCAAAATTAAACACACTAAAATAGAACTAAATACAACCAACTTCAGCCAAACCCTAAAAAATGACCTAAGAATCAACCTTAATCACCAAATGCCCCAAAATTTTCTTTTTCTTCATATATCATCATTGAGATTGAAACTTCATTATGAAATTTCCATGATTTTTATAATTTTATATAAAGGATATATAAATAAATTTGATAATTGCATGATACAATGTTTACTTAAAACTCTTTTATTCAAGCTTTCATGCATGAATAACACTTCCTGCAACCTGAAATTGTCATTTTCTCCACCGACCAATTTAGTAATCAACATTAAGTTTTATAAGTTACATAATATTCATTATCACAAAAGAGAAGTAAGCAAACTGGTTTACTTATCATCAAGCACCATTTTTACGTAAAATACTGCATTTTGGGTTTTCATGCATGAAAAATAGTTTCATATAGAAATTTTATCAGTGAATCATTATTTTTTTTTAAAATGTATGTATGAGTGCATCCAAATCCTAGAAATCTTTCGAACGAACCCCTCTGTGCTCTAATTGGACTTTGCTTAGATGTTTGTTTCCTATGATAATTTACAAGAAAATTTTGATAATAAGAGAATAATCCTAATATTTCACTCAAAATAAACTCAAAATAAAATTAAACTTCAACGAAAGTTAATATGATTTAAAAATACTTAATTTAATCTATTAAAAATATATACAAGCTCCTACTCAAAATTCAACAAAGTTTTCCATTGCCTAGGGTGGAGCCCACACTCTGACTTGAAATATCTTGAGATATGAATCACTTTGACCAAAACCACTTGTAACTAAATTCCTTGTAGTTTTTTCTACCAAATGAGCTAATGTAAAATTTATTTGCCAAAACTACCAAAACCAGCCGTAACCACCTACCCACTTCAAAATGAGGTGAAATTATCATTTTTCCCTAGCCACCACAACCAACCAAAATTAAAAAATTTCCCACACCAATTTTTATTTTCCTCTCATCTCCTCTTTAGCCATTCCCACCAAATTTCCCACATAACTCCCCCTCATCCCATCAAATCCAACATCTCTCTCGGTCCCTCTTTTATCTGAAAAACTTCCTCTCCCCTTTCTCTCATTTAAAACCCACCAAGCTTTCCTCTCCTCTCCTTAACATTTCTCCATTAAATTAAGACTCTCACCAAGGAAGACAAGGAGCATCCATCATCTAATCAAAGTTTCACCAAGAAAATACAAGCAAAGGTATAACACTCCATCTCACTTTGATAAAGTTTTGCATGATGTAGATCAGATTTGTGAAGATTTATTTTTCCTTTCCTTGTTTTTCATCCCATACTTTGTCTTCCTTTTACTCTCACCACACCAAAAATCCCATAGTTTATTCCTTTTTATTTTACTCTCACCATACCTAAAATCCCATGGCCTCCCTTCCCTTTTTTCACCACATTAAACAAAATTCCACACACTCCACACTCTTCTCTCCACCTTAAACCAAAATTCACCATAATTCCCTTACGAATGCCCTCTTCTCAGCTCTTGCCTGCTCTTATTAATCTTAATCTGAAATCACATGCTTCTTAAACCCTAACCTATTTACCTTTCCCTTCCTTACCCAAACAAATCCTAACACCCCTCAAAATCCCCTCCTCTTCTCTCCCACCCAAAAACCTAGAATCTAGCATGCATCTCCTCCCTTTTCTCTTCTACTTGAAAACCAAACCATAACAACCACATCCTCCATCTTCTCCCCTACTCAAGAACAACACTCAATTTCACACACTCTCCACTCCACCCCATATCTATCCAATGCCACACCATAATTTTCGCATTTCCTTACACCACCTGAAACACTAAAAATACTAGCTCTCTCATTTCTATACACTACATGAAACCCAACATTTACATTCACTCTCTCATTCCACTAGTCTACCCAAAATTTCCCACAAACAAAGCACTTCAGTCTTTTTTCTTACCCTACCAGAAACCATAGCTTACTCACCACAACCTTCTTTCCTCCTGGCCCAAAACCCAACTTCTCACCTTATTCCTCTCTTTTCTCATCATACCAAAAAATCAGAGAGAGAGAGAGAGAGAGAGAGAGAGAGAAGAGAAACCTACATATTATTTGGTGTATGTTCCATTCAAATAAAAATATTCACTTGCTTAAGTTTATGATGCACCAAAATAATATATTATTTTAAGTACATATTTTACACTTATTTTTGGTGATATTGCACTTTAAAGAATGATATTTTATGTATCATTTTTAGGTATTTGGACCAAAAATGGAAAAAAAGATGAAATATGGAGCCAAAATAATGAATTTTGGAATTATGGTGCATGATGCGTCGTTTGATAGAGGCTTGGTGCATGATGCGCCAGAGATAACTTTTTACGGATTAAGGCAATTCGAGATGAATTTTACGCAAATTTTCAAAGGGACACTTGTTCTACACACCTATTGGAGTAATTCAATGCATCTAAACACTCTGGAAGGTTCTTTTATGAAGGGATATGTCTCTTGGATCAAATGACACATCTTTTGAATTCAAAAGAGTTGACTTTTGGAGGGAATTTTGAATTCCTTTTGAAAACAGGCAGCCCAAAAAAAAGAAGAAGATTTCAAGGAGTTTAAGGGGGAATGAAAAAGACTAAAAGTGGGGGTGGCGTGAAAGGCAATGAGAGAAGAAGAGGAGATTTTCTTCTAGGGTTGTAATTGGAGAAAGAAGGTAAGAAATATCTTCTTCCTTACACTTCTAAGAGAGAATTGAGTGTGCTTGTAAAGAGAGAAATTCTTGGAGAGAAGTTCTAGGGATTTGCTTGAGAAGGATTGTGAGATAAGTTGTGTTTTTTATTTCTTTTATTTTGTAAACTTGTTTTTATATATGAAATCTGTGTTTTGACGTATCCTTCTCATGAATTCTGAGTAGTCTTCTTTATCCTTCTCCTTACTTTGAGATGTGATTTTGTGAAGAATTGAATTCATTTTCTATGATTTTAAATGTTAATAATTTGTGATGATTTAAACTCCGATCTTCATTTACTTTTCGATCTGGCCAATTAAAATGTTAAAGCATGTTGAGAAACATATGTTCTGAGAAGGGCTATGATTTCTACAATAGGGGGAGAATCACGTTTGATTTCATGGGAGAGTATGTCATCCATGGAGTTGAGTGCAAATAAATAAGGAAATATACTTTATTGGATGTTGAAATGGAGATTTTAAGGTGACAGATTAAAATTCCCAATTTGGTCCAGTTGATTGAAAACTAATGTGAGATTGTTAGCCCTCTAGGGAGGGAGTAGGGGGAGCGCTAGAGTGGCAGCCAGTATCCTCCTAGCCTAACCATAGAATTAGGGATCAAACTCTGGATTATTCAATATTCTTTATAGCACTTGAAAGAGGGTAATGAATAGGATTGCTCCTATTTGCACTAAACAGCCTTTACATATATTTTTAAATAATTCTAATTTCTTAACAATTCATGTACTCATTGTAAAGGGGAATGATGCTTTATTAAATTTGAATCTTTCATCAACAAAAACTTTGTTTAGTTTTCATAATTTTACATTTAAAAGTTTAGTTTCTAGTTAGTTAACTCTATCTTTCAACAACATTTTATATTGCATTCACTTTAGTAGTTAATATTCAAACTTCACATTACTTTTATTTTTGTTTTTTTAAACTATAAAAATAATTTTAAGAATTTACTTATACATTTTTTCAACTTCCTTGTAGGATCGATATCTAAGACTCCATTAGAGCCCTTTATTACTTGAACAATATGTATACTTGTGTTGATTTTAAAGGGAATTTGACAGTTTAAAAAGAGTTTTAAAGTTAAACTACTTTCATAAAAGGTATTTTTGTTGAGATTTTATTGCATATTTATTGTTATATCTGTCATGTATATTTTGTAATATTGAACGATATTTGCAAAATTTACAAACTAAATCTACTCGCATCAAGTTTTTGGCATCGTTGCCATGAAAGTAACGGGAAATATTAGTAAGTTATTTTATTTTATTATAAAAATAAAAAAAGGGAGTGTTTGTAGTTTAGTAGTTAAAAAAAGGGAGTGTTTGTAGTTTAGTTTTGAACATTTTCTTATTTATGTGTGTTTGCTTATTTTTAATTACTTACTTTGTTTGTTTATGCGTAGTGTAAGATCTGAAAAATATAGTACTTTATGATTCTGAATTAGAGAGAACTATTAGAAAAATTTAAAAACAACAAATAGAAATAGATCATTTTAGTAAAATGACTTGCAATTTGAGTAATGCTGGAAATGAAAATGAACATCATCAGAGGCCTTTAAGAGATTATGTTAATCCTACAGTAGATGAAATTTATTTAAGCATACAAAACCATGCTGTAGCTGCCAATTCATTTAAGCTTAAACATGTTATTATCTAAAGGATACAAAACAATTAGTTTGGAGGAATACCAATTGAAGATCCTAATTTACACCTTACTAGTTTTCTAGAATTGTGTGCTACATTTAAATATGATAGAGTGTCGAATGATGTTGTCAAGCTTACACGCTGCCAATTCATTTAAGCTTAAACATGTTATTATCTAAAGGATACAAAACAATTAGTTTGGAGGAATACCAATTGAAGATCCTAATTTACACCTTACTAGTTTTCTAGAATTGTGTGCTACATTTAAATATGATAGAGTGTCGAATGATGTTGTCAAGCTTACACGTTTTCCTTTTTCACTAAGGGATAAAGCTAAGATGTGGTTAAATCCATTAGCACCTGGATCTGTTAGAACATGGAGAGATTTGTCATAAAAATTTTTATCAAAATATTTCCCACCTTAAAAAACTGCTAAGGTTAGAAATGATATCACATCTTTTTATCAGTTTGAAGGGAAATCAATTTATAAAGCCTAAGTAAGATTTAAAAATCTCCTTAGAAAGTGTTCACACTATGCATTGCCAGATTGGTTAATAATTCAAACTTTTTATAATGGGTTGGTTGGAGGTTGGATCTCTTAATTGACATTGCTGCTGGTGGATCATTAATGTCAAAACTATTCAATGAAGCATATTCATTAATTGAAGAGATGACTACTAATAATTTTGAATGGCCCTCTGAAAGGGTAAATCCAAAAAGAGTAGATAGCATTCATGATTCAGATGCAATATCTATGTTAGCTGCCTAAATAGCTGCTATATAAAAGAAGATAGATCAATATGAAATGAATTATTTTCAGATAACACCTGTGCTTGAGAAAAACTTATTAGGACAAATGACAAAATCTCAATCTTTTTATGAGACTTTAAATGCAATAAACAATCTTTCTATAATCCTTATGACAATTATTATAATCCTGATTAGAAGAATCATCCAAAATTTAGTTGGAGTAAAAATAATTCTAATGCTGCAAATCCACAATGGGGAAATGATACTATGAACCCATTGGGAAACTCCAACAATCAAGGGAATAAAGCTTATAAACCTTATTACCCCCCAGGTTTTAGTAATTTGTAGAGTAAGGAGAAAAATTTATCAATGGAAGAATTGATATTGCAAATGGGATGTCAACTACGAATTTAAGGAGCTGCAATTAGAAACATGGAAAATCAATTGGGATGTATTACTATCGCACTTAGCAAAAGACCTCCAGGAACATTGCCTAGTAATGTTAAAGTAAATCCTAAAGATCAGAAAAAAATTAAATTAAATCTATTCAACTAATAAGTGGAAAAGAATTAGAGAAAGAATTAGAAAAAAGATTTCAAGAAGAAGTTGAAATTGAAAAAGATGAGGTGGAAAATGAAATATCTAGTAAAGATTTTCATTTTGAAGCTGAAAGTCCTATTAAACCAATGAAAATCTCTATAGAAAGACCACCACTTCCATTTCCTCAAAGATTGAAGCAGAAAAATAGAAACAACCATTTTCTAAATTTTTGGAAATTTTAAGGAAATTAATAATAAACATTCCATTTATTGAAGCTTTGGAACTAATGCCAAGCTATGTGAAGTTCATGAAGGATATACTTAATAAGAAAAGGAAGTTTATAGATAATGAGATTGTTGCACTCACTGATGAGTGTAGCACTATAATTCAGAAAAAGCTTCCTGAAAAACTTAAGGATCCTAGAAGTTTTACAAATGCTTGTGCTATTGACGAACGATTTTATGGAAAAGCTTTATGTGATTTAGGAGTCAGTATTAATCTTACGACATCATCAATTTTCAAAAGGTTATGAGATACTTCACCTACTACTGAACTCTTCAGTTAGCTGATCATTTGATTACCTATCCTAAAGGAGTTATAGAAGATGTTTTAGTAAATGTTGATAAATTTATCTTCCCTGTGAGCTTTATTGTATTAGATATGGAGGAAGATAAAGAAATTCCTATCATTTTAGGAAGACTATTCCTAGCCATTGGAAGAGCTTTGATAGATGAGCAGAAAGAAGAACTAACTATGAGAGTTAGTGATTAAGAAGTTACATTTAATATTGTAAAATTAATGAGATACCCTGCAAAAGAGCAAGAGATTGAATGCTTCAAAATGGATATTAATGAATATTTAAGCCATGAATATTTTAAGAAGACTTTTGAAAGAGAATTTGAAAAGGAATATATGGAATATCAAGATGAGGATCTATGGAAGTGAGTAAAGAGAGAAGTGAGTAAAGAGAATTTGGATTATGTTCAAGAAAAATTTGAAATGTTAGATCCTAGAGAAAGTAACAAGAATTCTACTTCATCTGTTGAGAGACCTCCTGAACTAGAACCGAAAACACTTCCTACACATTTGAAGTATGCTTTCTTAGGAGAGAGATTTATAGATTTATCTACATTATCTGTTATAGTATCCTCATAATTAACTGATAAGCAAGAACAACATTTATTGGAAACCTTAAAAAGATATAAGAAAGCCTTCAGATGGACATTAGCTGATACTAAAAGAATCGGTCCTTTAGTTTGCATGCATAGAAATTTATTTAGAAGGTCAACATGAACCAAGAGCTGATCTTCAAAGGACAAAGAAAGTTGAATCGTATGATGAAAGAAGTTGTGAAGAAAGAAATTTTAAAATGGTTAGAGCTGGAATAATATATCATATTTCAGACAGTGCTTCAGTAAGTCCAATTCACTATGTTCCAAAGAAAGGAGGTGTGATTGTTGTGACTAATGAGCATAATAAATTAATATCAACAGGACAAGTCATTAGTTAGAGAATCTGCATAGATTATAGAAAATTAAATTATGCCGCTAGGAATGATCATTTTCCTTTAGATCATTTTCCGGAATGATCATTTTCCTTTGCCTTTCTTAGACCAGATGTTGGATAGGCTGGCTGGGCACAAAAATTTTTGTTTTCTAGATGAATATACCGGTTATCATCAAATATCTAATGCTCCATAGGATCAGGAGAAAACAACATTTACTAGTCCTTATGGAATGTTTTCTTTTTGGCGAATGACCTTTAGATTGTGTAATGCACCTGCAATATTTCAAAGATGTATGATGTCAATTTTCAGTGATTTGATTGGATTTGATTGAAAAAAAAAGGATTGAAGTCTTTATGGAAGATTTTTCTGTATTTGAAACTTCATTTGAAATATGTTTAAATCATTTAGAGAAAGTTTTAGAATGTTGTGAAAATATTAATCTCATATTGAATTGGAAAAATGTCAATTCATGGTTGTAGGAGTTGTGCTTAGACATAAAATTTCAGAAAATGACATGGAAGTAGATCATGCAAAAATACATGTTATACCAAAACTACCTCCACCTACTACAGTAAGAGGAGTTAGGAACTTTTTAGGACATGCTGGATTTTACAGGAGATATAATAAAGATTTTTCAAAAATTACTAAACCCTTATGCCAACTTTTGGAAAAAGATAAAAAATTTGACTTTAATCAAGATTGCCTTAAAGCATTTGAATCTTTAAAGAAAAAATTGATCACTGCTCCTATAATTGTTTCACCAGATTGAGAGAAACCTTTTGAATTAATTTGTGATGCAAGTGATTATGCTATTGGAGTTGTTTTAGGGCAGAGATATGTTGAGATTTTCAAAGTCATATACTATGCTAGTAAGACTCTTAATGATGCTCAGATTAATTACACTATCACTAAAAGAGAGTTATTAGCCATCCACTAAAAGAGAGACTAAAAGAGAGTTATTAGCCATCGTGTATGCTTTTGATAAGTTTAGATCATATTTGATTGGACTTAAATGTGTTGTGCATACTGACCATTCAACTATTAAATCTTTGATGCAAAAGAAGGATGCTAAACTAAGATTAATTAGATGAGAACTTCTGATGCAAGTGTTTGATTCAATGCAAGAGTTCGATTTTGTGATAGTCAATAGGAAAGGGACTAATAATCAAATTTTTGATCATCTATGTAGGCTAGAACAGGAAGAAATATTTGATTTGGAAAAATAAATTAATGAAACTTTTCCTGATGAACAACTTTATGTTGTAAAAGGATGGGAAATACCTTGGTATGCTGATATTATAAATTAAATTGTTAGTGGTATTTTACTTTGTTAGTGATGTTAGTGATATTTTACCATATGGACTAACAAAATAGTAGGAAAAGAAATTCATTCATGATGCAATATCTTATTCTAGGATGATTCTTATTTGTACAAGTAATGTAAAGATTTAGTAATGAGACGATGTGTGCCTTATAAAGAAATTCACGAAATTATTCTGAAATGTCATGATTCTAAATTTAGAGGTCATTTTAAAAATGAAAGAACTGTTCATAAAATTTTACAATCTGGATTTTATTGGCCTACTCTATTTACAGATGTTAATATATATATATAAATTTGTGATCAATGTCAGAGAGTAGGTAATATTTCAAAAAAAAAAAAATGCCTCTAAATATTAATTTGGAAATTGAAATTTTTGATGCATGGGGATTAGATTTTATGGGACCATTTATACCTTTATTTGAAAATATATATATTAATTATTGTATATTATGTTTCAAAATGGATTGAAGCTATCACTTTACCTAAATGTGAGCTCAGAGTGTTTCAAAATTTTTAATTAAAAATATTTTTACAAGATATGGAATGCCAAGAGTAATCATTACTGATGGAGGATCTCATTTTAGAAATGCAACAGTTGCAAAATTGGTAGAAAAATATAATATAATGCATAAAATTGCAACTGCTTATCATCCCCAGACTAGTGGTTTAGTAGAAGTATCTAATCGTGAAATTAAGAGAATTTTGAAAAAAGAGTATTAATTCTAATAAAATGAATTAGTCTGTTAGATTATATATGACATTATGGGCATACAAGACTGCTTATAAGACACATATAGGAATGTCCCCATATAGATTATTTTTTGGGAAAACTTGTCACTTGCTAGTTGAATTGGAGCATAAAGCTTTTTGGGTTATAAAAGAATTCAATTTTAATTTGAAAAAAGTTGGTGAGAAATGATTATTACAATTGAATGAGCTTAAGGAAATTCAGAATGAATCATACGATAATGCAAGGATTTATAATGAAAAGATGAAAGAATGGCATGATCGGAATATAATAAAAAGAGAATTTAGTCAAGAAGTTTTATTTTACAATACAAGATTGAAATTATTTCATGGAAAATTGAAGTCTAGGTGGAAAGGGCTATTCAGAGTTATAAAATTCTATCCCTAAGGAGCAATTAATATTGAAGACCTCAAGACTGAAAAAAATTAATGTGAATTGGCACAAATTGAAACCATATTTTAATGGCCAAAGACCAGCTTTTATTGAAACCGTAATATTTGGTAACCCAGAATGAAAATAGGAATGTCAGACTGACGACATTAAACCAAGCGCTTTGTTGGAAGCAACCAATATGAATCATTATTTAGTTTGCTTTTGAGTTTTTTTGTGTTTAAAGTATTTTATGTATATTTATGTTTAGGTCTTTATGAAGTCCATGTATTTGAAAAAAACATTTAGAAACATCTTTATTTGCTTAATTTTATGAAAAAACTTTAGAATTTATTGGATCGAAATCGAAATAGTGTTGTTTTTTGAACTGGCGCATGATGCACTAGATTGCCGCATGATGCGCCGAATTCCAGAGAGCTGGTGCATGATGCGTCGGGCCAAGAAAATGACTTAAACATTTCAAAAGGCAGTTTTTGACAGTTTTTGGTGGTTTCTTCTCCTTATAACTCCTAAAAATTGAATCCTAAGTCTATTTCAAGGGGGAAAATGAGGGAAAAGCCACTAGATTTCAAGTCCAATGGCTTCCAACTCCAAAAATATTGTGAGATTTGGAATTTTCAACTGAGAAAGTTTGTCAGTTTCGATGCCTGGAAATTACATGATCGGATTCTAGTGAAGAAGAGGCTAATTGATGAAAGGGGATTTGTGAATCGAGGATTCAACACACCGAATACTTGAGTGGAAAAAATTATTGTGCAGAGATGCTGGGAAGTGCTTTGCTACACTACTGGCACTGTATTCATCCTTGTGGTGAAAGAGTTTTATGAAAATCTTCATGGGATCAACCAAGGAACAGACTATGTGCGAGGCAGGTTTATGCAGTTCACTCCTTCAAGAATAAATGAGATGTTTATGTTTGAGAATGTGTCTATCTGCCATTATGTGAAATTTACACCTATGAGAGATAATATGAATGAACTCTACCGATACCTTATGGATGAAGATGTGAATTGGGAGGCCAATTGGGAGGCCGGAGGCCAGAGATGATGGGAATGTATGTTTTTCATCATCATTGTTAAATCATACTTCTAAAGCATGGCACCTCTTTATTGCATCAAAATTACTGCCCACCTTGAAGATCAGTAAGGTAACTAAGGAGAGTGTCATTTCAAATTATTGTATTCAAACCAAAAAACTTATTGATATTGGATCCATAATTATAAAATCAGTTATGGGTTTGATTATGAATGAATATGCAATTGGACTCAAACATCCATCCACTATTTTCCTACTATGTAGTCAATCGCAAATACCTTATGAAAGTTGGGAAAAGGGCTTCTTCCTCGAAAGTCGATGGATCCTAAAGTCTATTGCAGTTGTATTGGAATGGGAGATGAAAATGATATGAATGTGTTGATGGATCAAGGATCTCATAATTCATCACGTATTCAACCCTACTATAATTTGAATGCACTTTTAAAGAAAATCAAAAAGACAGAGGAAGAGGTGCAGAATCTTATGCATGTGATTGAGAATATTTTTGAAATATTGGGTCAACTGGATTGGAGAATGAAGGAACATTTTGAACATATTGGGTGTATTATAGACAGTTTGGTACATATGTTCAAGAAACATTCTTGGATTGGAGAGCATTCAACTGATGAGTTTCCATATCAACCCTTCTACAACCTGTATGCGTACTACCAATCAATGAGAGATGTCTAGGAGGACAAGAGTGAAGGAGATGTTTGAACTTAATTTATGCATGAAACGTTTTGTTTAGTATTGCTTGTGTTAGTTTGTTAAGTTAAATTGCATTTCCTTTCTATTGTTGCACTATTTATGTTTATGCTTTGTATTTTGATGTTTAGATTTCAGGGTTGGGATGTTGGTTTGCTTTAGAACACTGAATTTGATGTTTGTTGGCTTGGAAATTATTAGTTTGTATTAGCGCGGATTAATATATAAATGTGAGTTTTGTGTTGTTTATAAAAGTTTAGTATTAGAATGATGTTTGTGTATGCTTAGAAATGTTCATTTGAGTTAATTAGTGGTTGATGTAAAACGTTACGGAGAAGATTTCCACAAAAACCAAAATTTGGTGAATTTAAGCTATGGCGCACGATGCGCCAATTTATAGAGCGATGACGCATGATGATCCAAAGACCCAAACCTCCCAGATCGCCTAAAAAATTGCAAAATCACACGGACAAGCTTCATTTTCATTGCTTGGGTCTTCTCCTACCTTTAAACCTTGACCTAGAGCTTCTTATTGAGGACGGTAGAGAATATTTTGGAGGCTAAAAATCAAAGATTTCATCTTCTCTCTGTAAGAGCTTCACTTTAACTTATAAATTTTTTATTTTCACTATGGATTTTTTCTACATTATAGAAGATCCAAAATTTATGATTTTTGATGAAAAAGCTTGAAGAAAACTCATGGTTAAGAGTTTCTTACCAAATAATCTTGCTTGAGGAGTTAGATTTTTTATTTAGTAATTTGTTGGAATTTATTTAGATTTTTGTAAAATTTCCAATGGTTCCCCAAGTTAAGAGAGAAAGGACATCCGAGGATTTTTATTCATGAAGATTTGTTAACTTTAAGGCCCAACTTAGTTACAATACACAAATGGAGACTAGAAGATTGATCCAAGAACAGGCATTTGCAAACCCAAGTGGCGAGATCAAAAGGTTGATCCTTACCAGAAATTGAGAAAGATTCTACTACTTCACTGCAGTAGCAATTGTCCCCATGATTTGGGAGTTTTATTCTAACTTGAGGTTCACTTTTGGTGATCACATGCTGGTTAGAGGTAAACAAGTTGAATTTACTGCTGACCAGATTAATACTTTTTATTGGCTGAGAAATGTATTTTTTAATGAATATGCTGCATTTTTTATGACTAATTTATCACTCGATGAAGTTCTTGCCTTTTTAACTGATGGAAGAGGAGAGTGAAAGATTAAGAATAACAAGATAGTTAACTTCTCCGCTTCCATGTTGATTAGCCAATCAAAGGTTTGGCAACACTTTATTTTTACTAAATTATTGCCAACGAATCATCTTTTATATGTTACGAAACTTATAGTTCATCATGCTTGAAGTATAGCTGGTAGTTCTACAACTAGTGGTTTGGGATACCCTGCTTTGATTTTCACCTTATGTGAACAATCAAGAGTAGAATCCCATAGAAATGAATAAAGATTACAACCACAGAATCCAATGGGAGGCATATGATTTAAAGAGTTAAATCATTTGTTGAATCTAAAGGAGGAAGAAGGGATAAACCCTCTACATCAGCTATAAGGGCATCTACTTCTCTCTCTGCATCATTAAAAAATATTATGGACCAACTCATGATTCAACAAATATACATAATTAATATTCAGGGTCAGTTGGGAGAGATTGGAGCAAGAAATGCTTATAATGATGAATATCAGTAGAGGAAATTTCAACATGATATTGATTTTGAAAATTTTATGGTGACATCTTAGGGGAGAGCCCAATGTGAAATTTCCTCCTTGTCCCAGTTTCACTCCCTATACTCCTATTCGAGATGAAGATGAGGAGTAAGAAGAAGAAGAATATGATGATGAGAAAGGAGATGAAGACTGATGCTTTTATGAGTCTAGTGTAATTTATTTTTGTGTTTGTTTGTTATTTGTGATTGAAATGTGTTGTACTTTAATTTGAGAACCGTTGTAGTAAAAATTTTCATGTTGTGTTTCGGACATAATTGTAATAGTAACTATAGACTTTTAATTTTTCTTCATTTTTAGCATTTTCAAATTTTTTTTTCAGTTTTTATATTTCTGTTTAAATTCACATCAATTTCTTAGCAAATTCTTTAGAATATATTATGTTTCATTTAATGCTTTAAAACTTGTATGTTCTTAAAGTTAGTACCTGCAGTATATCAGAACCCAGTTTCATAATCAGAAATCTTCTACAGGTCAGTTTTTATTTTCATGTCTTTTCTGTTTTCTTTCACCTACTAAATTTTCTACTAAAACATTTTAAAATTACTTAAAAATTTAATTTAGGGAGGAAGAAAAATTTCTTTTGAAAAGAAATAAACTAAATTTTATTTTCCCTTAATTCACTGTATTTTTAAAATTAATTTAACATGACTTGAGGATATTAAGATTAACTTTAAATAACTATACTTATGTTTATAAAGATTATGGTAAATTTAGGTAAAAAGTTTTTAATAATGAAGGTCAATTCTAAAGTTAAATATATCTGGTATGACAGGATAAGACTATGCTTTTCTATTTAGAGTATAGGAAGTTGTATTTTTGAAGTTTTAAGAATTTTAAAATTTCATGTAAGATGAAAAGAATGAGACTTTATGAAAAATCATAAACTAATACAAATTTATAAAGTGAAGAAAGGTATGGAGTTTTGACTTTAAGAAGAGGATAGTGAAGTTCAAAACTATTAAAGGCTAACCAGATATAATCATCCTCACTTGAATGAAAAAAAAAAGAAAAAGATAAGAAAGGATTGATAAGATCCTAAAAGAAAAAGAAAAGAAAAGAAAAATAAGTGGGAGAAGCTTGAGGAGATGCGCTTGAGGAGATGCCTAACAAGATGCCTAACAAAAAATTGGCTTCACCTGAATCAACTTAAGGAAGAAGCTTTATTACATTTTCTAAACTTGTATTTGAGTATTAGTAGTATTCCTTAAAAGTCTTCATGAAATTCTTTTTCATATGAATTTTCTAAATATTCTTAATATGAAAAATTGCAATTTTTCTTGAAATGAATAGAGATTCAAAAATCTAAATTTGATTACTAAGTATTCCTAGACTTAAAATTTGAATCTAATTTATTAAAGGTTTTTCTTAAATTTTACTATTCTATTAATCAAAGTAAAGTATAGAAGTTGTAAGTAAATTTCTATCCTAATTCATAAGCTTTCATGTAATAAAAGTGTCACTTGAGGACAAATAACATTTAAGTTTAGGGGATTTTGATACACCAAAATAAAATACTATTTTACGTACAAATTTTATGCTTATTTTTGATGATATTGCACTTCAAAAAAGGGTATTTTCATGTTTTTGTTGCAGGTATATCATTTTTAGGTATTTAGAGTAATAATGACAAAAAGGACATAATTTGGAGCGAAAACAGTGAATTTTGAAATTCAGGCGCATGTTGCGTCGTTTGACAGAGGCTTGGCGCAAGATGCGCTAGAACTGACACAAGATGCATCAGAGATAATTTTTTGCAGATTAAGGCGGTTCGAGATAAATTTTGATTAAATTTTTAAAGGGACACTTGTTATACACACCTATTAGAGTAATTCAATGCATCTAGACACTTTGGAAGGTTCTTTTATGAAGGGATATGTCTCTTGGATCAAATGACACATCTTTTGAATTCAAAAATTCAAAAGAGTTGACTTTAGTTGACTTTTTGAGGAAATTTTGGAAGGAATTTTGAATTCCTTTTGAAAAGAGGTAGCCAAAAAAAAGAGAAAGATTTTGAAGAGTTTAACGGGGGATGAAAAGGACAAGAATGTGGGGATGGCATGACAGGCAAGGAGAGATGAAGAGGAGATTTTCTTCTAGGTTTGTAAGAGGAGAGGGAAGGTGAATGATTTCTTTTTAATTACACTTCTAAGAGAGAATTGAGTGTGCTTGTAAAGAGAGAAAGGCTTGGAGAGAACTTTAGGGATTTGCTTGAGAAGGATTGTGAGATAAGTTGTCTTTTATTTTTTTTATTTTGTAAACTTATTTTTATATATGAAATCCATGTTTTGTCGTATCCTTCTCATGAGTTCTGAGCAATCTTCTTTATCCTTCTCTCTACTTTAAGACGTGGTTTTGTGAAGAAATGATTTTATTTTCTATGGTTTTAAATGTTAATAATTTGAGATGATTTGAACTTTGATCTTCATTTACTTTTCGATCTAGCTAATTGAAATGTTAAAACATGTTGAGAAACATATGTTCTGAAAGGGCTATGATTTCTACAACAGGGGAGAATCAAATTTAATTTCATGGGAGAGTATTCTGGGATTAGGTGCAAATAAATAGGGAAATATACTTTCGTTGGATGCAGAATTGGAGATTTTAAGGTGACAGATTAAAACCCCAAATTTGGTTCAGTTGATTGGAAACTAATGCGAGATTGTTAGCATTCAGGGGAGGAAGTAGAGGGAGCTTTGGAGTGGCAGCCGGTATCCTTCTAGCCTAACCACCAAATTAGGGACCAAACTCTGGATTAGCTAATATTTATTCAAATGATTTCAATTTCTTCACAATCCATAACTCATTGTAAAGGGGAAGGATGCTTTCTTAAATTTGAATCTTCCATCAACAAAAACTTTGTTTAGTTTTTGTAATTTTACTTTTGAAAGTTTACTTTTTAGTTAGTTAACTTTGTCTTTCAACTACATTTTGTAAAGCATTCACTTTAGTAGTTAATATTCAAACTTCACACTTTACTTTTATTATTTTTTATTTTTAAATTATAAAATAATTGTAAGAATATACTTATAGGTTTTTCCAACTTCCCTGTGGGATCGATAGCCCTGTGGGATCGATAGTGTGGGATCGATAGCTAGGACTCCATTAGAGCCATTTATTACTTGAGCGATACGTATACATGCATTGATTTTAAAGCGGATTTGGTAGTCTAAAAAGAGTTTTAAAGATAAACTATTTTAATAAAAGGTATTTTTCTTGATATTACATTGCATATTTATTGTTATATCTATCATGTGAATTTTGTAATATTGAAAGATATTTGCAAAATTTACACACTAAATCTACCCTCGTCAGTTTACTTTATGTGAAGACCAAACTCATGCTAAGGTGCTTTAAAGTTCATGTGAGGTTTAAGTTTACTTGATGTTGAAAACAAAACTAATTTTAAAATCCCTTGAAAATAATGTGAATTGTATGTTTGATGTATGTGAATAGAATCCATGTGCTTACATGCTTAGTTTTACACTCCATGCTAAAGTAAATCTTCATGTTTTAGTGTACACCTATGCATCTCTCCATGTGCTAGTGTATACCTATGAAAGTTTTGGTTTTTTGGCTTCCATACTAAATTCTTATGCAACATGTGGATTTATGTCTAACATGGTAAAAACCTATGCAAGTTGGAGCTTTATATCTTCCTTGTTAAATACATGTTCAAGTTGTAGCTTTATGTCTTCTCTATTAATTACCTATGCAAGTGGCGACTTTATCTCTTCCATGCAAAAATATCTATGCAAGTTCTGGCTTTATTTGTTCCTTGTTAAATGCCTATGCAATTTATGAATTTATGGATTAAAATGGAGAGTGTGCTAAGGATAACTAAGAAAATAAGATTTGTGCTTATATGTTTAGAAATGGTTTTTTCTATTGGCTAAGTATAGAGGGAGAGATTTGTAAAGTTCATGTAATAAGGTTATGATAACCCATCAAAGGTAACTATTTTTATAAAAATATACAAATTAAATGTGCTTAAAATAAAATATTATTATTAAAATATATAAATTAAATGAGCTAAAAAATAACTATTATTGAATAAATGTATATAGATTAAGTATGCTAAAAATTAAATATTTTCATATATATGGATTCCCTTGGATCACTAAGGTTTGGATAAATTGTTGGATGCACTAGTTAGCTCTCCCGGTCTATAAAGAAGAAATAGAGGAAAAATGAAGCTAATGAGGTGAACCGGGGCCTCTTCTACTTATATATCCCATCTGACACCTAATTTCCTGAATCTAGTGCTTAAACATACCACAATTACTTTCCGCCATTGTCCCTGCAGACTCCCCTTGCAATAGTAAATTTTCCATCTGTATTTATTTTAACCCAAGGCGAGAGAGGCTTCCCCATTACACTTCTGTACAATATGGATCCTCTGTGGATCAGTCTTCAAGATCTACAGATTAAGCTTGAAATTTCTTTTGGCTTTCTTTATATAAGTGATGTAATTTGTAGAGTTGCTCATATCTGTTACCACTAGTTCTTCAAGTTTAGCACTATTTCTGGCCATCCATAAAAACAAAGAAATTACGAGAGGAATGTAGTGCAGCTTCTGCTCTTTCCAGTCCTTCAGGCATTCATCCATACTAATCCAATCGTAGTACAAGTTGCTCAGATTTAGATATTCTTTTTTTTTGACCCACGTTGATTTGGAGATCTTACTTGATTGAAATAAGTAGTCTATGTCCTCCTCCTCCATACAATACAAATAACATCTAGATGCACCTCTCAGCCTCTTCAATTTAAGTATATCATCAGTACGTTAGAGTTTTTTGAGCAACTTCTAACAAAAAGTTGAGATTAAAGGTGATAACATTTTTTCCTAAATTATTTTCCCCCAATCTACTTCCTGCCACCTAAAGGTTGACCTGAAGATGATTTATTTAAGGAGTAGTTGCTTGGATTATTAGTGACTAGTCTATCTTCTTTGATTAGATCTATTGTAACTTTCTTGATTTATTGTATTATTTTCCAGTCCACCAAATGCTTGAGTTTGTCCTTATCCCATTGATTACCCCTCCAAAAATTAGATACTTTATCCATTATTGTTGATTGTTGTTTTTATACAAATAACTTTGCCATCCACCAGCCAAGTATAAAGCCAGAAGCATACATCCCCTTTTCCAACATCCCACATGAACAACCCTTCAGCTTGCATTCTTACCTTCAAAAGTATTTTTAGTTTTTTGAGTCACCCAATCTTTCTTGAACTTTATTGGGTGAGTATCCTTACAATATTTTCCCCACATTAATTTGTCCCATAAAGACTCTTTGATTCTAAATTTAATCCACTTCTTATAGTAGAGCACATGACTCATATGTTGGATGTTTTTAAATCCTAGGCCACCTGCTTCTAAAAGTTTGCATAGTTTATTCCAATTAGCCCAATCCATCTACTTATGTTGGCCCTCCCAAGAAAAAGAAAATTGTCAAAGACACTTTTCAGCACTTTTTTAGTACTTTTCTTCTTCTTTACCATTTGTAAAGTCTATATTGGAAAAGAGGTTAGTGCTTCTAAGAAGGGCAATTCTTTCTCCATTTGACAGGAAGGATCTAGTCTTATTTGTGTAGATACCTTATTCACTAATTCTGATGTTCTAGTTAGATGTAAAATGTGATGTAAGCGATTATATGCTTAATTTCCTTAATAATGATTCTCACTTTGCAACAAAGCCAAAAACTTGATCCTAAATAAAACCTAGGTAACTTTTTCCAACTATGAAGCAGATAAGAATACAGTTATAATATTTAAAAATGGGATACTACTTAAATATACGTATCATTATCAAGTAATATAAGACTTTTTGATTAAGTCCCGAATCTCAAACCCACAGGGATAACAAAAATTTTGCAACTTACAAAACAAGAGAAATTAGATAACAAAATTTTACTCAGCAAAGTATTATTACTTAAACTCTAGAAGCTATAATAGGAATGAAAATTCAATTCTTTTTGTAATTTTTTATAATTTAAAATAAAGTAAGCAACTAATTAACTTAACTAAATACTTGCAAGATGAAGACAATATAAATAAAATATATTTTTTCTTACCATGAATTAGTCACAAGTGTAGGAATTCTGTTGTGGAAGTATTCTAATTGTGTTGTGCCAAATAAGAGCAATAATATTCTTTACCCTTACTAGAGATGCTATAAAGAACATTGGCTAATCTATAGTTTGAATAGTCTTGAAGACGGGTTATGTAGGGAATATACTAGCTCTCACTCTAGAGTTCCCTCTTCTCCCTCCACATGGGGGCTAACATCTCGTATCAGAACCTAAAACTATAAATAAAATTGGGGGCTTTAGCCTGTCACTCTAAAGTTCACTAATTTTATACCCTTAAAAGTTTATTTTCCTGTTTATTTGCGCTCAACCCCATGAACTACATTCTCATCCATGAAATCAAATGTGGTTCTTACCATTTGTTGACTGAGAAAATACCATCTCTGATTTTACATGTTCTCGCAATAGGTATTAACATCTTAATTGGCCAAATCAAGAAGTAAATGAAGTACAATGTTTAAAATCATCACAACTTTTTGCAACATTCAAGTCTAATACTTCACGACCGTATAAAAAAAAATCAAATCTTCAAAAAATCACTTATCATTTTAAGGAAAAAGATAAAGAAGTCTACTCAAAATTCATGGAGAAAACACAACCATGCTTGAGTTTAAAAGTTGAAATCATGCATACAAACAAGAAGTCTAAATGAAAACCAAATGTAGTCACAAAGATAAACACTCATCTCAAATCCTCTCCACCAAATGTCTTGATTTTTTTTAATTCTCTTCATTCACTCACAATGCAAATTAAAACTCAAAATAAAAAGAAAAGGTGGTCGGCGGTGGCGATGACAGTTACTTTGGATGGATGGATGATGATTGGATGGCCTCTTCCTTTGATGATCCACGTCTTCCTTAATAAAAATTGAAGGGGTGACTTGGTGTCTCTTCAAAATGCGTCTCCATTAAATGAATATTCTAGAAGTTGCCTCCTTTCAAAAGTCAATTGAATGATTTGTTGTGTCCATGAACTATTTCCCATGTTTTTACCAAGAATTGCTTAAAACACCTCTTAAAAAATTCATCCAAATTCATTGAAACATCAAATAACTACTTTTTGTGCTTAAGCTTATGGGCACTTAGGCTCGGCTCTCTCTTTTTAACTGGCGCGTAAGTGCTAGTCCTTGGCTCTTAGGCGCCTCAGATCATTTTTGTGCTTGTTTCATTTTTGCTCCAAATTTGATCACTTTTCACTCCTTGTATCATTTTTTGCCTTTTTACTTGTACTTGAAAGACATTTGATTGTACCTAAGAGGTTCAATTTCAGGTTTTGGCCTATTAGGGCTCCCTTGGGCTTGTTGTTTCCATCTCAAAAATAGGTATAAAAATGTGTACAAAAAAAATACTATATATTTTAGGTGTATCAGTGACACAAAATTAAAATCTCACTTACCACAATCATTCCCGTCTTAATTTGGGTTTAAGTCTTTTAAAAACTAAATAAGTAAATGAAATAAGTAGATGATGTATATGTGTTTCTTTAGGAGTTTCTAAAATTTTGATGTAAGAATATAATACTCCACAATAACAACAACAACAACAAAGCCTTAATCCCACTACGTGGGGTCAGCTACATGAATCCTTTTTCTCCTTTGCATCCTATTTAGTATCATATTTTCATTTAGTTCTAGTAAATTAAGATCATTTTTAATACAATAAGCCCAAGCCTTCCTAGGTCTACCTCTTCCTTTCTTAACACAAGT
>NW_018164990.1:322944-350927 GCF_001263595.1 Phalaenopsis equestris | reverse complement strand
GTCTCAAAGTGTAAAGCCACTCATCCACCTAATCATTCTCATCTCGACAACGCTTAACTTATTGTTATACTTCTCTTTTAAAGGTAAATATTCAGCGCCATATCACTTGCAGGTCTCACCACCATCTTATAAAATTTTCCTTTCAGTCTAAGCGGTACTTTTCTATCACACAAAAGGCCTGAAGCATTCCTCCACATCAACAAACCAACTTGAATTCTACTATTAACATCCCCATCTATATCACCATTGCTTTGAGCAACAAACCCAAGATATCTAAATCGTTCACACCTTTTAATAATTTTTTCACCCAAAGTCACACTTCTATCACTAGAGCTATTACTACTAAAATTACATTCCATGTATTCAATTTAAGTTCTACTTGAATGAAGGCATTTAGACTCTAATGTAGACCTCCATAATTCAAGTTTTTCCTGGGCTTTTTCTCTCGTTTTATCCACGAGAAGGATATCATCAGCAAAAAGCATACACCAAGGTACATCTTCATGTAGATGTCCAATAAGATTATCCAAAACAAAAGCAAAAAGTTATGGGTTTAAAGCCAATCCCTGATGTAATCCAATAAAAATAGGAAAATATTTGGTCAATCCTCTTTGAGTTTGAACACAAGTAATAGCTTTAGTATACATATCTTTAATGACTTAAATATAATTCATATCAACACCTTTCTTCTCAAGAACTCTCTAAGAGATATCTTTTGGAACCTTATCGTAAGATTTTTCTAAATCAATAAAAATCAAATGTAGATTCTCCTTATTATCTCTGAACTTCTCCATCAAACCTCTCAATCAATGTATATCTTCCATACAGACCTGCCCGACATAAATCCAAATTGATTATGAGAAATCTTTGTGATGTGTCTTAACCTATTGTTAATTACCATCTCCCATAACTTTAAAGTATGACACATCAACTTAATTCCTCTATAATTTGCACACTCTTGTGCATCCCCTTTATTCTTAAAAATGGGGACCAAAATACTCTTCCTCCACTCCTCAGGCATTTTTTAGTTCTTAAAATAATATTAAAGAGATTAGTAAGCCAAGAAACTCTCAAATCTTCCAAATATTTTCACACTTCAATTAGGATATAATCAGGTCCTATATACTTTCCACCCTTGATTTTATTTAAAGCCTCCTCAACTTTTTTTTTTACTAATGCGGAGGTAAAAATAAAACATTTTATTATTATTCATGATTATTATTCATAAAACATTTTATTATTATTCATGATATTAAGATCACTAAAGTCGATCATATTTTTAGAAACTTCATTAAAAATTTTATCAAAGTAACTCACTCACCTATGTTGAATATCTTTTCTAAGGAAAAGTAAATTTTGATTTTCATCTTTAATACACTTTACTTGAGTTAAATATTTACTTTTCTTTTCTCTTTGTTTGGCTAGTTTATACATATATTTTTCACCCTCCTTGGTATCTAATCTATTATAAAGATCATTAAAAGCAGAATTTTCAGCGTCGCGGATTGTTCTTGTAGACTCTCTGCGGATTGTTCTTTTAGAAATATAATAGTCCAATTTAGAAAAAATGTTAGTACATGAAACCAACTTAGAGTTTTGAAATTTTTAATATAAAGAAGTCTGAAAGTAAATGAAAATATGACACTAAATAGTATGAAATGGAGAAAAAGGATTCATGTAGCCGACCGCACGTAGTGGGATTAAGGGTTTGTTGTTATTGTATCATCTCCACTTAAAAATTTTTATCAAGCATAATTTTACTTACTATATTATATCCTTAAGCTTAAGAGTTTCGAGTTTCTTAAGAGTTTCTTAAGTCTTATACTTTAAAAAGATCAGACGTGGAACCAATTTTTTATTAGGCACTAATCCTCAAGCTTCTCCTTTTCAAGTTTTCTTTTTTTTTCTTTTCTTTTTCTCTTTGATTTATTTTTTTTCTTTTTCAAACAATGATTATTATATATGGATAGGTCTTTAATGATTTTTAATTCCTCTCTTCCTTTCCTAAGGCAAAGAGTTGATATATTTCCTTTACTTAAAAACATAATAATAATTTTTAAAAATTACTTTCAATAAAAGAAATTTAAGTTTTGAAAATTAAATTCTAATTATTTTACATTTTTCAAAAAAATACAATTTCTCATACTAAATATAGTTACAAAATATTTATCAGATTCCACACAAAAAATTTTTAACTTTAACTTTTTCTTCATTACTATAAATTTTAACTAAATTCTCTTACTCATTTATATATTCAAAATTTTACTTCCCTAATATAACTTCATATACATCATCATTTTTCTTCAAATCAAAATCAAATTTATTTGAACTACATTTGAGAAATAAAAAATTTCAGGTTTTTAAAAAATTTGTCATCCCCCCAAAACTTAAATTCTTAATAAAATAAAATATTTTAGCATCATATATTAATATTGGCAGGAATGAAAACTAAAAATGAAATACAAGCAGAAATTTTTACATCCTAAATATACAAGTACAAAAATAAACAGGAGTAAACATTAAATTTTGATCAAATTTTAACTTAACATAAATAGAGTCATTAGACTTCTATGCAGTGGAGGATAACATAAAATAAAACAAACATACTAACAAACATTCACAACTACAACATAAAGAAAATATCTGGTAGTAAATTAAAAATTTTAAACATGAAGTTTTTAGTAAAAATTAGCAATATTCTAAACCTTACAAAAATTCAAAATTAAGTTCAACGTAGACTAACTAAAAATAATAAACAACACAGCTAAAATAATTACTACCAAAAAAACATAATAGTGACTCACAGAAACATAAATACATCGTAGCAGTGTTTTTGACCTCACTTGTGGTTGAGGTTTAGTTTTTTCTCTTTAGTAGCCTAGGGTCTAGCCATAGGACTTTCCTGTTGACTATTCCTAGAGGGATAGAAAAAGGAACCCTCACAATTAGAAACTCTAAACTATTCTTTTCTCAACTTGAAGTTCCACATATTGGTCCTAACCTCTGGCACTTAGTAGGTATGGTCATAATGGGGGAGCTCAAGGTGAGTCCCCATAGGACTGCTTGTCCTTAAGGTTGACCCTGAGTGTTGGTCTGGAGCTAGTTCATTCACTTACACTCACTTTCACTCATAACCCTAAACCCAAACTTAGTTGACTTTGATCCCTTGATCCTTCGGGAGACTCATGTAGATGGTCTTCTGGACCCGCTAGCCCTAGGTTGGGGTTTAGCTAGGACTACTTCTCAAAGGTGGAGTTCATTGGTTCATAGCTCTCACATGGTGGTTGACACCCCAATTCTACAAAAAATATCCAACTTGGCCTTTTGCCCCTCCAAATCTACCCAAATTACCTAAACACTCCCAAACCCTAAATTTGGCCAAAAATCCCAATTTCACCCAAAATACCCAAATTTATTAAAAAATAATTTCAAACCATTTCAAAATACTCAAATTTCCCAAAACCACCAAAAGTTACCAAAATACCCCCAAATTTGGCCAAAATTATAAAAATACCTTTGGTGGCCCAATCTTTCCCAAAACCTTCAAAATCATTTCAAATGTCTCGAAAACCAATTTGAACTCTTCAATTGAGCCCAATTTGACCATTTTGAAAAAAAGCCCATATTGCCCTTAAGAGCCCAATTTTCTCAAATTCACCTAAGATGTCCATCAATTTGACCCTAATATCCCCAAATTTCAATTTCAAACTCAAATTCATCATGCCTATGATCATTTCAAACCAAATTCAAGCTTAGTTGGCCCATGCTTTGAGCTCAATTGTGATCCAAACCAAAACCCCAATTTTGAACATATGACCCAATCTCACCCAATTGAACCCCATTGCCCACTTAATTGCCTTAATTTGGATCCCAAAATCTTCAAAAAACTTCCACACATCAAATTGAATCTTCAATTAGCCTTGATCAAGCTTCAATTCCACTCAATTTTAACCCAAATCCAAAATCCCCAAATTTGCCCTAATTTGATCATGTCTCCAATTGTCACCTAATTGAATGTCCAAACCACAAAATTGACACCCAATTGACGTTGAGAAATCTTCATGATACTCCCCTAGACCATTTCCAACCATCAATTTGGGCTTAACCCAACTCTAGCCCAACCTAAGCCCAAGTATAACCCAACACTCCTAAATTGATCACATGCCTAAAACCCCTCAAATTGAACCTCCAAATCAATTCAAAATCACTTCAAAACTATTCAAAACCCTTCATGAAAATCATCCACACCAAATTGATCAATAAATTGGGCTCAATGCCATGTCTAGTCTAACCCAAACCCAACTTCAAGCCAATTTGACACAAGTTGAACCCATGCACCAAAATTGACTTAGCCATGCCAAGATGATCAAATTAATGACACCACAGCCACCAAGTACACCCTAGTGACCATCCTAAACCCACCTAAACCAACCAAGGTGTGCTATGGACCAATGGTTACCAAAATTGAGGGATTTCATCCCATTTTTGGGTCTAAGCTAAAATAACTTTGCCATCATGCCATACCATTAAGATTAGGGCTGTCAAAAAAGCTCTTTGTTCGCGAACAGCTCGTGTTTGGATCGTTCATTAAGTAAACGAGCCAAACACGAACAAATTTTTAAAGCTCAAATTATAAACGAGCTGAACACAAACAGCTCCTTGTTCGCTCGTGTTCGGCTCGTTTTAGCTCGAAATTAAAAAAAATTATATAACTATATATTACATATATTATTTATATAATAATATATTATATATATTTATGTTTAAGTTTAAATCATAACACTTCATGTGACAATGTGGTTAGTGTATTCTTTTGTATATATGTGATTCAGGTTTGAATCTCACACTTTACATCTATTTTTTCTCAATTTAAGTTTAACGAGTCAAATTCGAGCAGAATACGAGCCGAACACGAACACAAATATTTTAATCAAGCCAAACACGAACACTGTTCATGAGTCGATTTTGAACACGAGCTGATTTCAAACATGAGCTGTTTCGAACGAGTCGAACACGAGCCAAGCCTAAATTCGCTCAAGCTAGGCTCGTTTACAGCCCTAATTAGGATTTAATCATCATTAAACCTCCCCTGACCTCCCTGAGCCAAGAAGTGACTATACCCTGGCCAACAACCACCTTAGCCACCAGAAAAAACCAGCCTAAAGGTGCTCTCATTGCCCAAAACCTAAAATTAAACCTCCCTGACTTGGCTCACTCTAATTGGATGCTTGAGCTTTTCTTCCCTCCACATCAGCAAGCTTTTACACCCATCAAGCCCCCCTGAGCTCTACTAGGCAGCCATGTCTTTAAATTGATCACTCCACGACCAAAGAGAGTTGTGCCAAAATTCTTGGGGAAACCCTGTCAAAATCTCACAAGAGCTTCTCAAAACCATCCTGAGTGCAATCCCCCTTTTCAAAGCCATTAAAAACCACCATTTAGGGCTAAGTTCATCACTAAGACTTTCTCTAAAACCAGAATAGAACTCCCCACACCTCCACAGTCCACTGAACTTCAATTAATTGTGCACACCATCCCCACAGTGAGAGCCACAGTGAGAGAAGTTGATTAGATTACCCACAAAAGCCCCCTCTGAAACAGCCTCTAGCATAGCTCTAAACCAACACCTGAAATTGATTTTGTTTGAAAACATTGCTAGACAATTCACTAAGGCCTGAGACTTCATCCAGAAATTTGTTGGACCCAATCAAAGCTACCAAAAACATCTGATTGAGGCCACCACTCTTAGACAAATGTATTGAGCTTTAAACCAAATCCGAGCTTATTTTGATTCTCTATGTGTAATGTCAAATGGTGGAGCACCGTGCGTAAAGTTTGGAGTGGACGAGGTTGAGGTGGCGCTGCGTGGATAAATAGAAAAATAGGGGGATTTTTTATTTATTTTAATTTTTGATCTTTGAAAAATAATAAATTTGTGTAGAAAAATCATAAAATCATAAAAATAAAAGAAAAATACCCTCTTACTCTGTAGAGGAGGAAAACGTGGAACAAAAATAAAAAAAAATTGCCAATAATATGATTTTTAATTAATTAAATACTCTCTGAGGTATTTTAATTCATTATGATTAAATACTAGTCACTATGGCTTGAAATTTTTAAGGTTGATTCCTTAAGACAAAGGGCATCTTCTCTGATTTTTCCAAAGTCAGAGAGCACCTCTGTGCTTCTAACCCTAATTTTTAAGCCTAACTAGCTATTTTGAATTTATTTAATCATATAAATTAAAATACTCCTCAAAAAATTATGGGATCAATTTTGTTAGGTTTCTTATGATTAGAGGAGCTTAAGAAAAATATAGTGATGATTTGAGAAATTTTGTATATTTTTGTTATTAATTAAATATTTTTACCTTATATTAATTTATTTAATTTAAATTTAATTCAAAATTTGGCAAAATAAATTCCACAATGTCCATAAAAATCATTTCAACACACTGTAAAAATTTCAAATTCATTTAAGTTGATTTGGCCATTAAAGTGGATTTTGTAAGTAAAAATAGTATTTTTGCACAAAATAAATTATATTAAATTAAATAATCTTGGAAAAATTATGAAAATTAGTTTTCTAAGTTCCTTGTGATTAGGGGCATTTAATAAAAATAAAATTTATTTTTGTGAAAATATTTTATTTTTGAAGTATATTTTGAATTAAAAATAATTAAAATGATCAAAATTTTCAAAAATACAAAAATAGTTCAAAATTTTTGCACTTATTACCTGATCACTTGCAACCCCTTAAAAATATTTTTCTTATTTTTCTAAATTAAAAATAAATTTCTAAAAGCCTAGAATGTATTTTTCTTATTCTCCATTAAAATAATTATAATAAATTCAAAATAAATCATAAAAATATAAAATTTGTTCCTTTGAGTTTCTTGGTCATATGATGGTTTAATAAAAAACTTAAAAGTGATTTTTGAAGATTAGAACACATTTTTGGTATTTAAATAATCATTAAAAAATGACCTTTAAATAGTTATAATAATTACCATATTATTCAAAAAATCATAAAATTTTGTTTAAGTATTCTTTTAACTCAGGAAAACCTCCAATAATTTTCCCATAAATTAAAACTTTATTTTGTTCAATTAAATAAATTAACATTGAAAAATCCCATTTTTGGGTTAAAATAATTATTTTAAATTAAATCAAATCATACTTTCCTCCCTGATATTTTAATTAATCCATGGAAGGGATGCTCAAGGATTTTCAAGGTCATTTTAATTTTGCTTGAAGAATTATAAGATAAGGAGCCCCAAAGGCAGGATAATAAATTTAGGCTTTGGTGTCTTAATCAAAATTTAGGATTAACCATCGGGGATGGGTAACTTTGATCCTTAATAAATATATCAAATGATTAAAATGCAATGGGTTAAAGGTAGAAACCAACTTGCCAGCTCTTCACAATATCAAAAAAATCACAATTTCCCTAATCTTCATGAATTGGAAGTTAATTAAGATCATATGATTCTTAAGTGGTAGGCTTAAGCTAGGAAGATGATAATTTACTTATGTTAAGCCTAAAATTGATGATGATGTGATATTTCAATAATAATATATTTCAATAATAATATATGTCACTTAAACCAAAATTCTAACCACCAACAATTTCCCCCATTATGATTGTTAAGGGCTTGATAGTGACCTAGGCTCAATGTCTAAACTCAAGTGATTGGATCTAGAAGATAATATGATTGGGGACTAATACCTCTTAAGCACTCCAAGCCCATTTGTGATGAGCACAAAATGTTTAATGACTTGAGCTTGCCTCAGAGGCATTCATCCACATAACTCTTAAATAAAGTGTCAAATTGACTAAGTATCCTATCCTTGAGATAATTGAATTGTCAAGTTTCGCTGGGCAACGGAGTAGTCACACTCTAAACTCGGATGATTAATGGAACAATATGATAAGTTTAGAAATGAACTCAAAATAATTCAAGAGATATTCAATGTAGTTCAGGGTCAAACCTTGAACATTTTGAAATCTTTGGATATCTTAAAGGACAAGTTGAACTTGTCATATTTTGTTCTAGCATCATCTATTAAGGTCTTTCGAGACATGATAAAGTCATAACTTGGTTGGATAACTATACCTTCATCTACTCCTGTAATTTAAATTCTTTACAAAATTATATACGATTCTTGCAAGTACTAACCATTCAGGTGGAGGAACGAGAAGAATCGACAGGTACGCCTTTTAAATTACTGGGTTTACCTTTCTGTACTTCTTGCTTCAAACTTTTATGTTAAACAACGATGTCACCCTGCATGAAAACCAAAACTGCTAGGATAAACACAAAATCAAAACAAAAATTCTAAAAATAAAAAAAGATAAAATTCACAGCCACAACATTCAAAATTTAAGACTCAAAATTACATTCAAAATTTAAGACAACTCAAAATTTAATCACAAATATCATAAAACAAAAACTGCAACTAAATTAAGATGTCTCTATCGGATTATCGGGAACCCCTCAAAGAAGGTAACCTATAGTTGCTAATGAGGTTTCCCATGTTCTAAATGAAAGTACAGAACTCATTGAGTTGAGTTCAGTAAATTCATTTGGACTAAGTGAATCTGAAAGAAAATAGTGGTGCCGGAACGAGGAAACCGTGAGATGCTAACCGGTGTCACTCTGGTCAACTTTAACCTCCCCCCATAATATTTAAATAACCATGACCCTTAAGAACATTTGATTTGACATCAAGACTCGACACATTAGAAAACTTAAACTTGCTACGACAAGGAGCTTGGAGTCAGCATTGTAGGCAGCACAACCATCTTCAACAGAAAAACATGTCTACAACAAATAAATCATTCTTTCTTTAGAATTAAACAATAAAGCCACAAGATTTTGAGGTTGCTGGTTCATGCAACTTATCTTTAGTCCTTTGTATAGCCTCTCTCTATAATATAAGCCCTAACTCACTTTAGGATTCTGAGGTTGTCGTTCATTACGACCTAAACCCTTATATCTTCCAGGCTATTTGCGTGATCGTTTCACACGAATGTAAGTCATAATTAATAAAACTGGCAGGATAAAACATTTGAAAAATTTTTCCTCCAAATTGAAGCCAAACTATTGGATAGCTTAGGAATTCACCGAAATGCTCCTCAGAATTCGTGACATCCCCTAGTTCTTCTTTCTTTGGATTCCACAATAAATGTTCCAAATTTGATTCATTCTCCTTTCACACCTCTTTGTCCGTTCTCTTTGAAAAGTCCTATTCCTTTGACCTTTTTAAAGATAATATCCTCTAATTTTTATTGAGAGTTATGTTAGGTGACTTCGGTTATCTAAGATGTAATTAACTATAAGGGCTTGCCTTTATAGGAAACTTTTCCAAACCCAACTTAATATAAACCCTATTTAATTTTTCATATTAAATAGGGGAACTTTTCGGCTTACAAATAAAAATGGTTTTCGTATATATATATTAAATGTCTTTCCAAAGCAGGCCACGAGATTTCGATTCCGGTGACCAACAGCTTCCAACGGGCAACTCCTCAACCAAGATAGTGCCAACACTTCTGGCGACTCCACTAAGGAATGGTTTCTCTCTTCATTTAAATCAAGGAATATTATCTTCATACATCAGTAAAGTGTTCATGTCCCTTATGGACCAAATTACATTTCTTTCTTTGATATGCTTCACCCATTTCTTTCTTGGGAAAGTGTGGTCAACTCTTTCGAACTTTAGGACAGTCTGTTTAACCACCTTTGAACAGAGAGGCTCAGAGGTTCATTAGGATTTTTTAATCTTTGTGTGGGGTCGGACACCCAATAGGTGTGTTGGTGGACTAGTTCTACCCAGGCATTGTGCGTTGTAAAGTCGGTCCCGCACTAGGTCCTTAACTTCATTTTTTCCTTTCGAGTTTGGTTTGTTATTTTGCAAATTAAATTGAATTGTGTCATGGTATGCTTGCTCCTTAAATTTTCTTATATTAATTAAATCTTTTCACTTGCAAAATATTTTACTAAAGTTTAAAATATTCACGAATTAAAAACTTACCCAGTTTATAGATTAACCTTTGTTGATTTTAGTGCTCACACTAGAATTGCGAGGTATTGGCCAAATAATTAACCCTAGCGCTTTCCTTTTGAAGCTGCTGCAAAAGCATTCCCAACACTCACTTTTTCGTGTAACCTGTCGACGAGCCGTAATGCCTGTAACGTTGCCCCGACCATCAAGTTTGGAGCTGGATCTGAAGATCTTGAGGACATTCTCGAGAAAGCTCCCTTCGTCATAATGAAAGTTGCTGCCCCGGAAGCTCAAGAGCCATCTGCTGAGTTCAACCTGAACTTTCTACAAAATTTCCCTTCTTACAAGAAGGTAAATACTACTGCCACCACAGCACCTACTAAGCCTGTTGTTCTCATTTCTGCTAAGGGAAAAAATGTTATGATCATCGAAGTCCAGACTGAAGGATTGGTTGTTCCGCCGTAGGTATTTGAATATGGATCGAGTTCGAGGATTGCACCATTAACCCGAACTCAAAGAAGGAACTACAGCCAAAAGATTTGGAAGGCTGCTAAAGCCCAAATTTTTGAAGAAATGTCTATTGATTAAATTCCTCATCAGGAGAAACCAAGGCTACTGGAGACCTATTTGCTTCTGCGAGGGAGTAGGTTCCATCTCTTAATGGACACTGATAGGTATGAGAGTATCCAGAAGATTATCGCTACCTTATTGTCACCTCATGGACATGGTGGGGAGAGGAAGAAGCTCACTCCTATCACCCGAGTCAGTACAATGTTCTAGAGATGAGCTGCGAAAGAAGGCTATTATGTGAGTGAATTTCTTAAACAAGTGGGATGTGCAATATCCCCTCACATGAAGAAAAAAATTCTAAGAGATGTCAGATCTGCTCGATAGTCTCAGTAATCAACTGAAGTTTTGCCAGCTCACATTTCAGTCAAATTCCATTTGGGAAGTTGAGTTGATACTAACATTACCACCATCGATTCTACTACTGTTGCTGCTCTAAGACCCGCAGGTTGTCGACCAAATAAGTCACATTTGAGTCCAAAAATTCTGCCAATCACTCATCATGAAGCTCCAAAGGAAAAAATGAAGAAGTTGCCTGGTACTGTATCTAATCCGCACCATGGGGAGCGTACTTCTTTTCAATGTACCGATGTTGAGACACCCCGCTAAAGACAACTTCACAAAAGAAAAAGGTATTGGTACCGAAGGTCGTTGTACTGATACGGTTCAGTGAGCCCATGGGGTAGGATCATAGAATGAAGTAAGGGTTCAAAATATCTGACATTATCATAGCTATTGCCATCGAGATGGATGAGCAAGTAGAGGATGTTTGGCAGGGTCCTTTAGATCTTAAGTAGATACATGAATCAATAATTGAAAAAAAGGTTGAGAAGCTCAAAGTTGAGATTTTTGAGTTAGCCTGAGAACATAGAGTTTCTGTTGATGATGAGGATGATGAAGATTTTGACTTTAATGATATTTATGTCATCAAAACTAGAGTCACTGCATTTACCCACGACACTCAGCCTCTCGTCAAAGAGAACACCTTAAATGATCTGCGTAGGGCTGTCTTCCTGAGGGATGGGCAAATCAGCCAAATGGAGAAAAGAATGGAGAGATGGCCACTGTCATGGCCGCTATGGCTTCAGCTCATGACAGTCTCAACCCTAACGGTTGGCTTCCCCGGAAGTTAATCTGCCAGAGATTTTACATATCACCGATGAAAGGAGGGAAGTTGCAGGAGGGAAGTTGCCTCAACAAACAGAGATGATCAACAGAAGAAGGATTCTCCATCGAGTGTCATACCAGAAAAGGAATTCAAACAAATGGTCAAACAAGTTTGGGAGGCCTTAGCCCACTATAAGGGTGGTGCATTGATTTTAAAGGGTAGATCATACCTGGAGGAGTTTGATGTTGTATCCTACCCTAAGGGTTTTGTGTCACCAAACTTTAAGATATTTAGTGGGACTAGAAATCCCAAGAAGCATATAGCACATTTCTGAGCTAGTTATGGGCAACACAAGAAGTAACGAGGCTTTAGTCTTCCGATAGTTTGTCAGCAGCTTGTCAGTGATAGCTTTTTATTTGTATGTTGAACTGCCCAACAGTTTAGTCAAGACATTTGTCAAATTAGAACAGTTGTTCATGAAGAGATTTTTTGGAGCTCAGCATCATGTATCTTTTGGAGATCTCATAATTGAGAAGCAAAAGCCCAACGAGACCCTAGTAGATTACATCTTGAGGTGAAGAAACCTTAGCATGAAATGTGAACCACAGCTACAGGAACATCATGCAATTGAGATCTTACTCAAAAGCATTCATGGGTCAGTGGCTTTCATGCTCAAGGGACTCACCATTAAGTCCTTTGAGAAGCTACTCAACAAAGCCAGCAATCTAGAAGAAGAAATTAAACATATAGATTCCCAGAAGAAATAGGAAAAGACCAGAGCAACTCGAATATTTGAGAAGAAGTCTAGGACAGTAGCAACGGTCGATAAGGGAAAATAATCAATGAAGATACATGCTGAAAATGCTCGTCAGGATTCTCGATCGTCATCACAACATGCTGAACAACAGACACAACAGTATGGCCAGTCTAGTCAGCAACCACATCAGAGAGGATCATACCGAGCAGAGAATATAAAAGGTCCATTCATGTTCTAACGAAGAAAAATGGTGTATTCCATCAAATTTAAAGTGGTACCCAAGATGTTCAGAAGTCTAATGAGGAAGTCCAAATTCAAATTACCAGATCCAAAGAAACCCAAAGAGGTCGACAAAAGGGATCAAACTAATTATTGCCCATATCACAGGATGCGTGGACACACTATAGAGGATTGCTTCGTCTTTAAGGATTGGCTTGAGAAGAACCTTAAAGAAGGGAATATGAAATTCCAGAAAGAATATTTAAAAGAACCTGAAAAAGGTTCTGTAAATATGATTTTGGCCAAACCAATCGCTCTGATAGACCCGTATTCAGCAGAAGATGGATGGAGTACAGTTTAGAACAAGTCATCCAAGAAGATACTGGATTAGATTTAGACCGCTTCAGCACAAACAGCGGTCTAGAGTCTACAACCTACTCAGCCCAAGATAGAAATTTTGCCAAAGAAATCGCTACAATAAGACAAAGAAAAGAATGACATTATGAAGACTGATAGCACCAGGGGTAGGATAGGGGCTACCTCTCTTAGATTGTTTGTTTCAGATTCGGGGAAGAAAATCCTCAAACCCTTGACCATGTATGATTATCTTTTTGCCCCACCGAGGTATTATGAATATAATGCTTATGATTTCGGCTACGTTTTTACTATTTCTGGTGATGACGTAACTGATTTTGCTCAACCTAACCTTGATCTTGATTCCCAAACTGATCCACAAATTGTACTTAAGTCCGATGGCGTGTTAATAAGATTGAAGAAGATATCGATGACACTAGTTACGATAACACAAGGAGAGAGGAGCCAGTCATCTAGCGTCATGGCACACCACTAGCCATAAATTTGGATCTTTTTGATGAAGAAGAGGCATTGAAAATTTTGCTTACAACATCTCATGAACAAGAGATTATAGAAGTAAACTTAAGGAGCGGAAATGTATTACCCCCAAGAACAGCTCCAATAAATAAAGGAAAGCAAGTAGTAGCTCAAGAAGAATTACCTCCACTTCCCCTAATGGAAAAAAACACATATCCAAGCAAAGGTTGGAGGATTGTATAAAGTGGATTATAACTTGCTAGCTGATCTTAGGAAGTTGTCGGCTAAACTAAACATCTATGACTCTCTAATCCTGTCAAAGGAGATGACAGAATCTTAGGTTTCAGCTTTGCTTAATCCAAAGATTTGCTTAGCTCAGTTGACCAACACATCCTCAGATGAAGTTTGCTTGTTAAAAGAACAACTTGGGGTAACATTCACAGATGAAGACTTATTGCTTGGTACCACTGACCATAATCGACTGCTCTATATCTCCGTTAACATCAACATATTCGTATTGTCCAGAGTTTTAGTAGATCTTGGAGCATCACTCAATTTGATGAGTCAACGGACACTGAATTATTTGGACATTGAGGCTCAGGAGCTTACGACCGACAAAATGATGCTAAGAGGATTCAACAAAAAGGGAGAAAGAGTCCTTAGATTGATTACATTGCTTATGAAAGTTGGAGAATTAGTAACAACCGCCAAGTTCCATATCATCAATGTCGAGACCTCTTTTAATGCTCTACATGATGGACCTTGGATACATGAACACAACATGGTTCTATCGTCTCTACACCAATGCATTAAGTATTACAAGAAAGGACAAGAGCATTGCATCAAGGGAGATTTACAATCATTTTTAGTTCATGAAGTTGGCATTCATGAAGATGTCGCTTACTATGCACCTATAAAGAAAATTGTCTTCTCTGGTGAAATTGTGACAAATGAAGTGGGAGATTCAGAGGAATCATAAAGAAGAGGTAATTCAACTCCGCTTCGACATTCTACTATCATCTCTTCACTAGGAGGTGGTAGAGGTTCTTTTAGCCCATATACCCTAGATTGAGGCCGAGGATATGGACGAGGAAGATTCAATACAATTGCTGGATGGACTTAGTCGGCCATCAATATTGATGATGAAGAAAGCTCCGAGGAAGAAATGATGATGATAAAATAGAGAAACCACAATATGAGATCTCCTTGGAAGATGTGTAGAAAAGCAAATACGAGACAATGTATGATCGGATCAACCACTATGTTAATTCCATGACCCTTACTCCGATTCTCCCTCTAAAGGTTGATCGTTTAGAGGTCAAGGAAGTTTGTAGTGTGGGTTCAAAGCCGATCAAAATTTACCATGCTTCTACTTCTACTAATCTTGAAAATCATGTAAATTTGGATGAGAATCCTGATAAATTAATGAAATTACCTTTTGGTCACTTTTCTCCTTATGTACAAAAGTTAATTCAACAAGGATATTTGCCAAAAAAAAAATGTTAAAAGATAAATTACTACTGTTTGAAAATCTATGGAATGTTAAAAGTCAAACTCCCAATTTGAAAGAGGGTCTTAGATTTGGTACAGTAGGACCAGTCGATGATTTTGAATTTTGCATGGTTCTTACTTATGAATCCGAGTGTATCGAAAGAGGATTGCCTCAATGTGGAGGATGAATCTACCGATCAGCTGATAAAAGATGCTCCGCCAGAATTTGAGAAAGAAATTAAATCAACTGTTGATGAATTGAAATAAATTAATCTCGGGACGGAAGAACAACCCCGACTAACATTTATAAGTTCTCTACTCGGCAATAAAGAATCTACAAAATTTATTAAGTTACTTTTAGAATTCAAAGATTACTTCGCATGGAGTTATGATGAAATACCAGGACCATCAACATAAGTCGCAGTTTATAAACTCATGATGGACAAAGATATAACCCCAGTGAAGCAAGCTCCCAGAAGGATGTGCCTCAAAATAGAGTAGCAAGTCATTGTCGAGGTGAAGAAGTCAATAGATGCTAACTTTGTAAGAGAAGAGCAATGTCCCGCATGGTTAGCTAATATTATGCCAGTTAAGAATAAAAATGGACAGATTCGTGTATGTGTCGACCTCAGGGATATAAATAAAGCATGTCCAAAAGATGAATTTCCATTATCAATACCAGAAATGATGGTGGACATTGCTTTAATAAACAAGATTTTCCCCTTCATGGATGGATCATTGGGATAGAACCAAATCAAGATGGCTCTAGAGGATGCATCACTTACATCATTCAAAACATCGATTGGGTTCTTTTGCTACACAGTAATGTCGTTTGGGTTAAAGAATGTCGGAGCAACATATCAATAAGCAATGATGAAGATTTTTGATGACCTCATTCACAACCAAGTGGAATGCTACGTGGATGATTTGGTCATCAAAGTAAACATAAAATATACCATTTGTACAATTTAAAGATCATGATCGAACGATTACAACAATATAATCTCAAGATGAATCCCTTAAAGTGAGCCTTCAGCGTCACCTCTGGGAAGTTTTTAGGATTCGTTGTCCGCCATTGGGGAATTGAGATCGACCCATATAAGATTAAAGCTATCTTGGACATGCCTCCTCACAAAACTTTGAAACAACTACGTTCCTTCCAAAGAAAGTTGGCATATCTGAGACGCTTTATTTATAATCTTTCGGGTAGGTGTCAGCCTTTCTGGGTATTAATTGAAAAGGACACCAAATTCATTTGAGAAGAGAAATGCAAGTAGGCCTTTGAGGATGTTAAGCAATATCTAATGAAACCTCCTATTTTAGTAGCCCCTATCCTGTGAAAATCGTTGATACTTTATATTGCGGTCTTGGATGACTCTCTCAGAGCTCTGCTAGCTTAAGTCAATGATGAGGGCAAAGAAAATGCACTTTATTACTTTAGTCACCGTCTAATACCGACAAAGGTAAAGTGTCTGCCCATTGAGAAGCACTATCTAGCTTTAATTTTTGCCGCCCAAAAAATTAGACATTACATGCTTTATCATAAGATTATCCTTATTTCAAAAGTTAATCCATTGCAATATTTAATGACTCAACCAACACTTTCTGAACGTCTAGCAAGGTGTCAATGATTTTATTGCAGTTCAATATAACTTTTGTTCTCCTTCGTGCTATCAAGAGAGAATTTAGTAGATATTATAAATGGATTGCCAGACGAACAAATATTACAAATGGAATTCTCCTGTATGCAACACTAGGAGATGTACTTAGATAGAACTTCATCAGCCAGAACAGACAAATGATCAGGGACAGTTATACCAGGCAAAACAGGGATCAGTCTAATTTTCATCACGCTAGAAAAGAGCATGTTGAGATTCTCCTATCACCTGACAGAGTCGTGCACCAACAATGAAGAAGAATATGAAGCGTTAATCACCAGTTTGGAGTTGAGAATCTCAATGACTATAACAGATATTACAATCTATGGTGACTCTCAACTTGTTATCCAAATAGTTGCCGATAATACAAGATTTTGAAACCAAGACTAGCAGAAAACTGATACACCTAAAATATATAGTATTTTTAGACACATTTTTATACCTATTTTTCAGATATTGTGCTTTAATGGAAGGTATTTGTGTGTATTTCTTTTCGATACAAATAAAAAGGTGAAAATTGCTTAAAGGAGTGAAAAAGGATAAAAATTGAAGCAAAAGGATCAAAATTGGAGCAAAAATGCAAAAATGGTGCGAAAGTGTTTTGGCGCCTAAGCGCCAGATCCAACACTTACGCTCTGGTGAAACATAGAAGGCCACTCCTAACCACCAGAGGCCACGTGCTTAAGTGGCTTAAGTGCCAGAGACCAGAGATAGTTATTTGATGGGTTAATTCATTTTGCCAAATTTTGAAGGAACATTTGAGGTTAATTCATTTTGCCAAATTTTAAAGGAACATTTGAGGCACCTATTGAATAAATAGGGTAGTTATGACCACTAGAAATAAAAATATGGTGAAAGGACATGTGAAAAGAGCCATCCCTTAGAAAATACATCAAATCAGGACACATTTTGAAGAGATACCAATGCACCTCTTGGAAAATTAGAAAAAAAGGAAGTTAAGAGAAAAGGGGGGGGGGGGGGGCCAAGGAGATGAAGAGAATGAGGGGGGGGGGGGTAGTCCTAAGAAGTTCCTGAAATAGTTTGTGGAGGAACTTTTGGAGTAATTTTTCAGGCACCACAAACTTACTTTATCCTTTTTATTTTTAGTTTTATTGTGAGAGTTAAAAGTGTTGTAAGAGAGAAGAGATTGAAAGGAGCTTGAAGAGTTTGGTGGAAGATTTGAGATAAGTTTTTATCTTTGTTTTTAAACTTTTTAAACTACTTTTTGTTTTAATTGAGACTTCTTGTTGGTTTGACAATGATTTCTACTTTTAAACTAAAGTGTGGTTTTGATTTTTCCATGGATTATGAGTAGTTTTCCTTATCTTTATTCTTAAAATGTTAAGTAATTAAAGTGTTGGATGGAACTTTTGGAGAGTATTGATCTTTAATGTTGGAAGAAGTTGTGATAATTTAATTCCAAGTACTTCATTTACTTCTTGATCTGACCCATTTAGATGTTAAAATTTGTTGTGAGAACATGTAAGAACCAGGCTTGTATTATCTCAATCAACAATTTAAAACAATTGGAAAGAATCACATGAGGTTGTATGAATGAGAATGTAATTCATATGATTTAGTGCAAATAAATAGGGAAATAATCTTTGAAGGGTGCAGAGTTAGAGGACTTTACAGTGGTAGGCTAAAGCCGTCAACTTGATTTATTATTTTAGGTTCTGATACAAGATGTTAGCCCCGAGGTGGAGGGAATCGAGGGAACTCTAGAGTGAGAGCTGATATCTTCCCTGCCTAGCCGGTCTTCAGAACTATTCAAACTTTAAACTTAACCAATGTTCATTATAACATCTTTAGTAAGGGTTAAGAATAATATTGCTCCTATTTGGCACAACACACTTTGTATACTTCTACAGCAAAAATTCTATACTTATTTTTGATTCATGATAAGGAGAAAGAAATTTCATATTCAGTGCTTTTCTTTAACGTAAACTCAATTTATATTTTGACGTTGTTTCTATTTTGTTAAAATATCAAAAATAACAAAAAGAATTTAATTTTAATTACTGTAAAAACATCTACAGTTTAAGCAATTATCTTTTTGAAATAAAAAGTTTATTATTTGAAAAGTGCATGTTGTGAATTCTCCCTGTGGGTTCGATGTTCGGTGTGGGTTCGATGGGCTTAATAAAAAAGTCCTATATTACTTGATAACGATACATATACTTACGTAGTATCCCAATATATATTAAAGTAAAAATTTAAATTCTTATTTTTTCCAGGATCAAGTTTTTGGTACTGTTGCAAAGTAAGGAAAGATAAGTGAAAAATATAATCAAATACATTGTTATATTGTTGCATATAAACAGTTGGGATCAAGTTTTTGACGTCGTTGCCAGGGAGGAATTGATTAAAAGAAAATTTCTAATTTAGAAAGTTTTATTTAAACTTCAAGAGTTATTATAGGAATATCTTATTATAGTATTTCATTTTTGTGTGTGTTTTATTTTATTTTATTTTAATGTATGTGTAGTTTAGGTTCTGAAGGACTAGTGCCCTAAGCTTCTGAATTAGAAAGAACTGTTAAGAAAATCAGAAAAAGCAAAAATAAATAATAAAAATTTTGAAAAATCTAAAAAAATTACAGAAATGACAAACCAAAATGATCAAAATGCTGAAATTCATCAAAAATTTAGATCTTTACAAGATTATGCTAACCTTATGGTAGATGAACTTCATTGTAGTATTAAAAAATCTACTATAGTGGCTAATTCATTTGAACTTAAACCTGTTATTATCCAAATGGTATCAAACAATCAGTTTGGGGGATCACGAACTGAAGATCCAAATTTACATCGTGCTAATTTTCTAGAATTATGTGCAACATTTAAATATGATGGTGTATCAGATGATGCCATGAGACTTAAGTTATTTCCTTTCTCATAGAGGGATAAAGCTAAGATGTGGTTGAATTTCTTAGCACCTTGATCTATTAAAACTTGGTGTGATTTAGCACAAAAAATCCTTGCTAAATATTTTCTACCATAAAAAATTGTGAAGCTTAGAAATGATATTACATCTTTTAATCAGTTTCAAGGAGAATCTATTTATGAAGCATGGGAATGATTTAAAAAACTCTTAAGAAAGTGTCCATACAATGATTTACCAGTTTGGTTAATAATTCAAACTTTTTATAATGGATTGGTTGGATCTCTTAGATCTATTATCGATGCCTCTGCTGGTAGTTCATTGATGTCAAAACCATTTCATGACGCTTATGCTATAATTGAAGAAATGACTACCAATAATTTTCAATGGCTTTCTTAGAAGGTGAATCCTAAGAAAGTAGCCAATATTCATGAATCTGATGCATTTACTATGTTAGCAAATCAAGTTGCTGCAATTTCAAGGAAGTTAGACCAATTTGGAATGAATTTTTCTCAACCAATTTCTATGATTAAAGAGAATTCACTAGGCAAAATGGTAGATTCTCAAGCATCATTAGAAACTTTGAAGGCCATAAAAAACAAGCAGAATAACCCATATTCAAATTATTATAACCCAGGTTGGAAGAACCATCAATCAGCAAGGGGGGAACACCCAAGTAAAACCATTGGGAAACTGGAACAACAAAGGGAATAAAAATTACAGGTCAACATATCCTCCAAGTTTCAACAGTAATCCACAATTTGAGGAGAAGAAGTTGTCTATAGAGGATGTGGTGTTACAAATGGGAAATCAGTTAGAAAGTCAAAGAGCTACAATTAGAAATATTGAGAATCAACTTGGACAAATTACAAATTCATTAAGTAATAGATCCCAAGGAACACTTCCTAGTAATACTAAAATAAATACAAAAGACCACAATAAAGAGGAAGTAAAAGCCGTTCAACTTAGAAGGAGAAGAGAGTTGGAAAGAGAGTTGGAAGGTAGGGTTAAACTTAGAAGGAGAAGAGAGTTGGAAGGTAGGGTTAAAAAAGAAACTGAGGTAGAGAGAGAAGAAATTGAAGGATGCTCTAAAAGATTCTGAAAAGATTCTGAAAGACCTATTTCTTTGCTAAAAATTGATTTGGAAAACCCTCCACTTCCATTTCCTCAGAGACTTCATCAACAAAAGTTGGATATGCAATTTTAAAAATATTTGGAAATTTTTAAGAAGCTTACAATTTTAAGAAGCTTACAATTAATATTCCATTTGCTAAAACCTTAGAACAAATGCCAAGCTATGTAATGTTTGTGAAAGATATTCTAAACAGGAAAAAGTAAGTTTGAAGATAATGAGGTTGTTGCACTTAGTGAGGAGTGCAGTGTAATTATTCAGAAAAAGCTTTCTGCAAGGTTTAAAGACCCTGGTAGCTTTACAATTCCATGTGCAATAGGAGACAAATTTTATGGGAAAGCTTTATGTGATTTAGATGCAGCATTAACCTTATGTCATTATCAATATTTAAAAGATTGAGATTAGGAGAAATAACCCCTACTTCTGTAACTCTGCAGTTAGCAGATCATTCGATAATGTACCCTAAAGAAATTATAGAAGATGTCCTAGTGAAAGTGGATCAATTTATCATTCCTATTGATTTCATTGTGCTGGATATGGAGAAAGATAAAGAGATACCTATCATTTTAGGGAGACCTTTCTTAGCCATAGGAATAGCAATGATATATGTGCAGAAAGGGGAATTAACTAAGTGTGTCAATGATCAAACTGTTACTTTTAACATTTCAAGATCAATGAAATATCATGAAAAGGTAAAGAGGATGAATGCTATAGAATGGATGTTATAAGATACCTGAGTGGATGTCATTTCAAACTAATTATGAAGAAAAATCTGAAGTAAAATATTTATAGCACGAGCAAGAAGAGGTATTAGATTAATGTGAAGATCTTCATATGGAAGATTCAAACTAAGTTTGAGAAAGTTTTGAAATTTGGACACGATAGAAAAAGATAAATCATTTTGTCCATCAATAGAAAAACCTCCAGAAATTGAGTTAAAGTTACTTCCTGATCATTTAAAATATGTCTTTCTAGGTGATTCCTCTACTATGTCATTTATAATTTCCTCAAAGTTAACAATAGAAGAAGAAGAAAAATTGTTGAAAATTTTGAAAAATTTTAAGAAAGCCTTTGGATGGACAATTGTTGATATTAAAGGAATCAACCCTTCAATTTGTATGTAGAGAATTCATATGGAAGAGAACTGCAAACCCAGGGCTGATCCTCAAAAAGGATTGAATCCTATTATAAAAGAAGTTATTAAGAAAAAAATTTTAAAGTGGTTAAATGTTGAAATTATCTACCCTATTTCAGATAGTGCATATGTTAGTCTAATTCAATGTGTTCCTACGAAAGCAGGAGTAACTGTAACTGTGATTGAGCATAATGAGTTAATACCTACTAGACAAGTTACAGGGTGGTGAATATGCTTTGATTATAGGGTGGCAAATATTCATTGATTATAGAAAATTAAATCTTACCACTAGGAAAGATCATTTTTCATTACCCTTTCTAGATCAAATGCTGGATAGACTAGTTGAGCATAAATACTTTTGTTTTCTGGATGGATATACTGGTTATCACTAAATATAAATAACTCATGAGGATCAAGAGAAAACAACTTTTACCAGTCCTTATGGTACATTTACTTTTAGAATAATGCCCTTTGGTTTATGCAATGCCCCTGCTACATTTCAAGGTATATGATGATAATTTTTTGTGATTTAATTGAAAAAGGGATGAAAAAGGGATTGAAGTCAATTGAAAAAGGGATTGAAGTCTTTATGGATGTTTTTTCAGTGTTTAGAACTTATGTTGACTCATGTTTAGAACATTTATTAAAAGTTCTTAAGCACTGTGAAGAAACAAATTTAGTCCTTAATTGGGAAAATGCCAATTTATGGTAGTAGGAGGAATTGTATTAGGACATCAATCAGAAAATGGAATAGAAGTAGATCTTGCTAAAATTCAAGTGATCACTAATTTACCTTATCCAATCAATGTAAACGGAAATTAGGAGATTTTTAGGACATAATGGATTCTACAGATGATATATTAAAGACTTCAAAAATTGCTAAGCCTTTATGTCATTTACTAGAGAAAGATGCAATTTTCAATTTTGATGTAGAGTGCCTAAAAGCTTTTGAGTTATTAAAAGAAAAATTAGTCACTGCACTAATTATAGTTTCACCAGATTGGGGGAAACCTTTTGAACTGATGTGTGATGCTAGTGATTATGTTATTGGAGCTGTTCTTAGGACAAAAATATGATAAAATTTTTAAAGTAATTTACTATGCTAGCAAACTCTTAATGAAACCCAAAGAAATTATACAACAACTAAAAAAGAGTTATTAGCAATACTATATTCCTTTGATAAATTCTAATCATATTTAATTGGAACTCATTGCATAGTGCTACAAATCATTCTGCTATTAAGTACTTAATTAAAAAGAAGGGTGCTAAACCAAGACTTATAAGATGGATTCTTCTTTTGCAAGAATGTGACTTTGAAATAGTAGATCGGAAGGGGACTGAAAATCAAATTACTGATCATTTGTGTAGGCTTGAGTTATAAAAATCACTTTGATCTTAAAAAGAAATTAATGAACATTTTTTAGATGAAAAATTGTTCAATATTAATGAGTGGTGTGTTCCGTGGTATGCCGCATTGTGAATTTTCTTGTTAGTGATATTATACTCTATGAAATGACATACCAATAGAAGAGGAAATTTATATCTGAAGCTAAGACTTACTTTTGGGATGACCCATTTTTATATAAATGAGGAAAAGATCTGATTATTTGAAGATGTGTACCTTTTGAAGAAACTTATGAAATTATCCAAAAATATCATAATTCTGATTTTGTGGGACATTTGGTGTTGATAAAATAAAATGCAAAATTTTACAATCTAGAATTTATTGGTCTACTATCTTTAGAGATGTTAATGCTTTTATTCAAACTTCTAATAGATATCAACGAGTAGGAAATATTTCTAGGAGAAATGAGATGCCCCTCAATTATATGCTAGAAGTTGAAATATTTGATTTTTGGGGATTAGATTTCATGGGACCATTTATACCATCTTTTAAAAATTTATATATATTGTTAACAGTGGACTATGTATCCAAATGGATAGAAGCTATTGCTTTACCTCGATTTGATGCTCAAATTATTACAAAATTTTTGAAAACAAACATATTTTATAGTTTAGGATGCTGAGAGTTATCATAAATAATGGGGGAAGTCATTTCAGAAATGCCATAATGAAGAAATTATTAAAGAAATATCATATAAACCATATCATTACTACTGCTTATCATCCTCAGACAAGTGGTTTGACTGAATTATCCAATCAAAAAATTAAAAAAATTATGGAAAAATCTATGAATCCAACAAAAATGAATTGATCAGTCAAACTTAACTATGCTTTGTGAGCTTATAGGACTTCATACAAAACTCCTATATGAATGTCCCCATATAGACTAATATTTGGGAAAGCTTGTCATTTACCAGTTGAACTTGAGCATAAAGCATATTGAGTGATTAAAGCGTTCAATTATAATTTGAAAGATGCTTGTAAGAAACAATTATTACAATTAAATGAGCTTGAACAGATAAGGAATGAGTTTTATGACAGTGCTAAGATTTACAAAAAAAAGATGAAGATGTGGCTTAATTGAAAGAACCTTACTAAAAATTTTCAGCCTGGGCAAAAATTTTTGCTATATAATGCAAGTTTAAGATTATTTCCAGAAAAACATAAGTCCAGGTGGATGGGCCCATTTGTTGTGTAAAAGTTTATCCTTATGGAGCTATGAATATCAAAGATCCTAAAACTGAGAAAGTATTTAACGTGAATGTTCATAGAATGAAATCTTATTTTTTAGGGGATCAATGTAAATTTAACGATCAAATGATATTGGGTCAGCCAGAATAAGCACTGGTTACGTCGGGCTGACGACGTAAAACCAAGCGCTTTGTGTGAGGCAACCCATAATTATCGGTGTGTTTTTGCTTTGATTATTGTTTGTGTTTGATTAAGAAAATTTTTGGTAGTATTTTCAAGACTATTATGTGTTAGTATTGATTTTAAAACATTATTTAGTGATCTAGACGTGCTAGAATGAGAATTTGAATGTTAAGTTGACAGGTGCAAAATTGAGCACTGGCGTTTAAGCACCGATATTCAGCGCTTGAGTGTGAATTTTAAAAACCATGTGTGAACTTCAATTTATAGAAGCTTTAACCTCTAATTGGTTAACTTACACATCCATGTCAGTTTTAGGACGTGCCTAGAAGTTATTGGAAGGATTTAGGCCTATAACTAGAAGGGTTTTGTGATGGAATTTCACCCCAAAATCATTTTTAGCCCTAAAAGTCTAAGAGAAAGAGAGATTTTGAGAAAATGGCTTCGTGGGAGATGGATTTGAAGAAAAAGGAAGAGGCCATGAGAAAGAAATTCATTAGTTAAAGTGCATAAGAAATGTATAACGGTTTCTTAGCCGTTAGTATTGAAGGAATAACAGAAAAAGATCAACAAAATTGAGACTAGCGTGGCTTTACTTGAGACAAAGGTAAATGAAGTTAATGCACATCTAGAGCATATTGAATGGCAATTAAAAATGCAATTTAGCCATATTAATTATGTAAAAGAAGCAGATATGATGATGTATCTTTAAAAGAAATGGATTGAAGAAGATTGTATCAGAGCTCATCACCACCGTCCATTTTATCAACTCTTTGTTTTGAATGCCCAAGGAGAGACTAATTAAAGATAGGAATTTGTTCCAATAAATGAAGAATGTGATTAAGTTCAGTGTTAGAGTTTGTTTGTTAGGAGTTGTTGTTTTTATGTGTTAGTGTTAAATCTTATTTTTATTTTTTATGTCTTTTATGTGTTTAATTGAGTGTGTTTCTTTAATGTTTGTATTTACGAAAATTTTCTCATCCGAGACTCTTTGGAATGAGAGTTATGTGTTGAATGTTGCTTGTAATAGTTTGTAAATGAATATATGTGTTTGTTTGTGTGAATATTTGTGTTATTTTAGCCTTGAATCGAACTAGTTATCTTGGAGAATTTTGAGAGAGAGGAGAGTTAGAGGAGAGTAAAATAGTCATTTAAGTGTTAGTCATTTAAGTGTTGGTCATTTAAGTGTTGTAAGACCATTTATGGGTGGTATACTTAGGCTAATAGTGCATTTTACTTACGTGCAAAAATATCAAAAATCGTGCATTGGCGCCTAAGCTCCATATTCTCTCACTTAAGCATGATGTAACTAGAGAGGCAGGTGCCTAAACGCCACTTATCCATGCTTAAGCGCTGGTTCACGAAAACTGGTCCGCAAATGGTTAAAAGTGAAAAATAAACCCGAAAATTGCCATTTTTACTTTTACCATCATATTCTTCCTTTCGATTCACGATTTTGAAGTTTAGGGAAGATTTGGAAGTTTAGGGCAAGTCTTTTTGCAAAGATTTCTTGGTGGATTTGAGCCAAATTTGCTAGATTTGGTTTTCTTAAGGTAAGGCTTCACTTCTATGTAAAAATTTTGAATTTTCACCATGTATTTTGAGTACATTTGGGAAAAACTTGAAAATCACTATTCATGGTGAAAAGTGAAAAAAAATCCATCTAAATTGCATACAAAGTGTAGTTTATGCTTATAGAAGTTAATTTTAGTAGATTAAACTTGATTTTTGAAATTATTGTGGAATTTAGTGAAATTTGTATAATGGCCCTAAGAATGAAGAGGAAGGGAAAAACCCACATTGATTCGAGCAAGTTTATGAGTTCAAAAGCTTAGGATAGATATAGTGATGCTCTACAATCACATAAATTGATTCCTGAGAACTGTTTCAAAAATCCAAGTGGATCTGTTCAAGATTTGATCGTTCGCCGACAATGGGAATGATTCTGTTGTTTTTCTATTGAAGCTGCGATATCTGTAGTTTGGGAGTTTTATGCAAACCTTCCTGAGGTGAAAGATAATTGAGTCATGGTCAAAGGAAAAGTGGTACCATTTTCATCGGAGGTAATCAATATGTTCTACCATTTACCTCCTGATACTTTGTGATTTTATGCAAACTATAGTCCGACATATTTGACTTTTGGAAGAGGACTCTAGAAAATTACTAATGAGAGGAGACTCAACTTTTCCACTTCAAATTTAAGTGCACCATAGAAGGCATGGCACTACTTTATTTCAGCTCGTCTATTACCGATGAATCATCTTAGTGAAGTTACGAGGGAGAGAGAAACGTTAAATTATTGTATTCAGGAAGGCAAGCTTATCAATATTGGAGCTTTGATTTATCAGACTATCATCAGTTCTGCTACAGCTGCTACTACTGCATGTCTAAGATTTGCTTCCTTGATCTTTTCTTTGTGTGAGCAGACTAGAGTGAGGTATGATAGCTGGGAAGAAGTGCTGCTACCTTTAAAGCCAATTAAAAGTTTAAATGTGAAATCATATTCTGAGCACTCTATTTTTGGTTGAAGAGGAGGATTTTCAAGAAGTTATGGATTATTGACATTTATTGCATCCACCTCTGCTGCTTCTACATTGAGACCATCTACCTCGCGAGCATCTACTTTTAGAGGTGAGTCTACTAAAACTCAAGATCAATTATTGCAGAGGATGATGAATAACATTAATTATGTCGTAGATAAGGTACAAATTTTAGAAAATTTTGTAGATCATATTGATGGGTATGCTAGAAGTATGCTAGAAGGTATGCTAGAAGGCATAGTGATTATGAGGTGAAATTTCACTCATCTTTGGAAAGCCTCATTAGGGGTAACCAAGTAGTGAAATTTCCTTGATATCCAAGATACCCTGATTATGTGTCTACAGATGTTTGGAATAACTGTGATTCAGACGATGATGAGGAGGACTAAGTTATTTTTATATTTGTAATATGTGATAGACTATGTGGTGTGAACTTGAGACATTTGATTTTTTGTACTTGTTGGACTATGTGATGTGTTCGGCTTTTTATTTAATTGTTATTGTGATGTTTGTGTTTTGTTAGTATTTTATTTTAAATTCTAGGGTAGTAATTGTTGTTGTATGTTGAGTAATGCGTTTTAGTTACTTAGGATTGAATTATTTCTATGTCTTATGAAAGTTAAAAATCTTGCTAGCTTTAATTTTAAACTTTAATTTCAAAAAATTGCTACCCTGTATTTTTTTATCTAGTTTGTGTGTTTTTTTTGTTTTTATGGCTGTACCCACTACTCAGAAGTCTAATGAATCTCTACACGTTGAATTAAAATTAAAATGAAAGAAAATTGATCAAAAATTAATTTTAATCCTGTTTTTAGTTCTATACTTTTATAATCTGGGTATAAAAATTCTTGTAAGCATATTATTTAATTTTCATTCCTGC
>NW_018164990.1:296640-322566 GCF_001263595.1 Phalaenopsis equestris | reverse complement strand
AATTAAGGGAGGAGAAGCTTGAGGATTAGTGCCTAATCAAAAATTGGTTCCATATTTGACCTTTTTAAAGTATAAGATTTGAGAAACTCTTAAGCTTAAGGATATAATATAGTAATTAAAATTATTCTTAATAAATTTTTTTTAAGTGGAGATAATAAAAGGATTAAATTCTATATTTGGAAAATCTATAATATTTTTGAATTAGATAGGAACTCATATTTTCATATTTCTTAACATTAAAAATTTCGAAACTTTAAGTTGGTCTCATTTACTAAATATTTTTTTTCTAAATATGACTACTATATTTCTAAATCTAAGTTTTAGTAACTTTTAAGGAAACACATATACATATCATACCTTTTTAGTTTTTAAAGATTGAAGTGTCACTTTAGGACAAGTAATATTTTAAGTTCGGGGGATTTTGATACACCTAAAATATTTAGTGTTTTTAGACACATTTTTTATACTTATTTTTGAGATGTTGTACTTTAATGGAAGGTATTTGTGTGTTTTTCTTTCAGGTATAAGTAAAAAGGCAAAAAATGCTAAAAGGAGTGAAAAAGGATCAAATTTGGAGCAAATGCAACAATGGAGCAAAAGTGTTTTGGCGCCTAAGCGCCAAATCCGACGCATAAGCATCGGTAAAATAGAGAAGGCCGCACCTAAGCACGAGAGGCCCCGTGCTTAAGCTCCATAGGCCCCGCGCTTAAGCGCCAGAGACAGTTATTTGAAGGGATAATTATTTTTACTGAATTTTGAAGAGACATTTGAGGCGCCTATTGGCTGAGGCGCCTATTGTCTAAAGAGGGTGGTTTTGACCACTAGAAATGAAAATATGGTGAAAGGACTTGTGAAAGGAAGCATCCCTTGGAAAATAAATCAAATCAGGATACATTTTGAAGAGATACCAAGGCACCTCTTGGAAAATTATAAAAGAAGGAAGTTGAGAGAAAAAAGGGGGGAGACCTGAGAAGTTCCTGAAATAGTTTGTGGAGGAACTTTTGGAGAGATTTTTCAGGCATCACAAATTTGCTTTATCCTTTTTGTTTTTAGTTTTATTGTGAGAATTAAAAGTGTTCTAAGAGAGAAGAGATTCAAAGGAACTTTAAAAGTTTGGTGGAGGCTTTGAGATAAGTTTTTATCTTTGTTTTTAAACTACTTTTGGTTTTAATCGAGACTTCTTGTTGGTTTGACAATAATTTCTACTTTTAAACTAAAGTATGTTTTTTATTTCTTTATGGATTCTGAGTAGTTTTCTTTATCTTTCTCTTTTAAATTTAAAGTAATTGAAGTGTTGGATGGAAAAGTGTTGGATATTGGATAGAAGTTGTGGAGAGTATTTATCTTTAATGTTGGAAGAAGTTGTGATGATTTTATTCCATGTACTTCATTTACTTCTTGATTTGGTCCATCTAGATGTTAAAATTTTTTGTGAGAACATGTAAGAACCGGGCCGGTATTGTCTCAGTCAACAATTGTAAAGAATCACATGAGGTTGTATGAATGAGAAAGTAATTCATATGATTTAGTGCAAATAAATATGGAAATAATCTTTGAAGGGTGCATAGTTAGAGGACTTTGGAGTGACATTCTAAAACCCCCAACTTGGTTTATTATTTTAGGTTCTGATACGGGATGTTAGCCCCCAGGTGGAGGGAATCGAGGGAACTCTAGTGTGAGAGCTGGTATCTTCCCTGCCTAGTCGGTCTTCAGAATTGTCCATACTTTAAATTAGCCAATGTTCCTTATAACATCTCTAGTAAGGGTAACGAATAATTATGCTCCTATTTGGCACAACACACTTTGCATACTTCCATAATAGAAATCTTATACTTATTACTGATTCATGATAAGGAGAAAAATATTTCATATTTAGTGTTTTTCTTTTACATAAACTCAAGTTATATTTAGAAGTTGTTTCTGTTTTGTCAAAATATCAAAAATACCAAAATAGAATTTAATTTTAATTATTGTAAAAATATCTATAGTTTAAGTAATTTTCTTTTTGAAATATAAAGTTTGTTATTTGAAAAGAGCATATTGTGAATTCTCTCTGTGGGTTTGATATTCGGGACTTAGTCAAAAAGTCCTATATTACTTGATAACGATATGTATACTTGCATAGTATCGCAATATATATTAAGTTAAAAAGTTAAACTCTTATTTTCTCCAGGATCAAGTTTTTGGTAGTGTTACAAAGTAAGGAAAAATAAGTGAAAAATATAATCAAATACATTGTGATACTGTTGCATATAAACAGTCGGGATCAAATACCATCAATATGCAATGAAGCTGTTAGAGTAGATTCCTAATGTGACTCTTTATCAGATTCCTCAGGGAGAAATTGTCCATGACAAAGCTCTAGCAAAACTTGCTAAGGAGCAAGCATGTCCTCCGGAGGATTCCATTGATATTATAGTACAAGGACAATGATTTTTTGTCTCGGATCGACCTCAACAATCTACACAAGCTTGAAAAAGAAGAAGGAAAGATGGCTTCAGTTATTGATATCAATGAAGATTTTTGTAAGCCATTAATAGAATATTTACAGACTAGAAAACTACCAAAGGACAAGTCTGAGGCATATCACATCACAAAAAGAGCTATGTCATATGCTCTAGTGGGAGAGATTCTTTACAGAAGATCATTCAATCAGATGTGGCTACAATGTCTGAGCAAAGCAAAAGCACAGAATATTGTCAAAGAAGTACATGCCAGATTGTGTGGTGCTCACCAGTCAGGGCCAAAGATAAAAATGAAGCTCAAGAGACTCGGATATTATTGGCCAGCAATGATGTCCAATTACATGGATATGGCCAGAAAGTGTCATCAATGCTAAGTGCATGGGGTGGTCTTACGCCAACCTCCGAATGTGCTACATCCAACCATCACCTCGTGGCCATTCGAGTATTGGGGCACGAACATAATAGGTCCAATAGACCCTCCATCCTCTAAGGAACACTGATTTATTCTCTTAGCTACGGAGCTACGGATTACTTCTCTAAACTTCTCTAAATGGGCAGAGGCAGTGTTGTTACGAGAGGTTACAACACAACACATCCTTCAATTCTTCAAAAGCCAAATCGTCTATCATTTCGGTATACCGCACAGAGTAATTTCTGACAATTGGACAACTATCAAAAGCACTAAAATCAACAACTTTGTTAAAAGATATGGGATAGACTGGAGACTCTATGATCTACTATCCCAGGGGAAATGGCCTGGCTGAGACCTTCAACAAAACACTGGTACAAATTTTGAAGAAGACACTGGACGAAAACAAAAGAGATTGGCATAACAGACTGTTAGAAGCTTTATGGCTCTATCGAACAACATTCAGAACTCTGACTCAATGTACCCCCTACACGTATGGGACTGCGACCGTACTACCATTAGAAGTCTAGACACCCTCTCTCAGAGTCGCCGTCACCAATCAGCTTACAACAGAAGAAAGTGCGAAGCTCAGACTTGAAGAATTAGATAATCCCGAGAGAAAGAGACTATAAGAGCAACAGAATTTGGAACTTCACCAAGCAAGGATGGTACATGCTCATGACAAATTGGTCCACTCGAGGAGGTTTAAGGTTGGTGATCTCATTCTTGTTCTCAAGAGGCCTATTCTTGCACACTGCAAGATAGGTGGAAAATTGGAACTGACTTGAGAGGGACCATTTTTCGTAGAAAGGGTCTATTCAGGAGGAGCCTACTAACTGGTGGATTTCCGAGGCAAAAAGCCTATGCTGCCAATCAATGAAGGATATTTGAAAACATATTATGCCAAGTGACATTATTTAAAATGAGATTTTGAGATCTGGATTGTTCTGGGTTTACTTATTTGGCCAAGCGTCTATGACTAAAATTTTGTAATAAGATTAATCTTAATGAAATGAAAATTTTTGAAGTTGCTCACTTCATTCTTTTTCTCTTCTATTTTGTCTTAATTTTAACATCTCATTAAAATTAAATAAGATAATAATAAAAAGCTTTTACCATTTATAAATTAAAATTTTGTCTAAAAAATGTTTTGTTTTTCTCTTGTTCCTGCTAAATTTCAGCGCACAAATGTTTTTCTTGTCATATGTAGAGAAAATGTCAGGACAGAAGCTGATTTTTGCCTTCAGGGATGGCTTGAATCTCGTACTCAATGAGGAAAGGGCACATCGGAGTGGCATCATATATTTTGACCTGGACTTTGGTCAGGTCAATGTTAACTATGAGGGTCCCCTGATGGACATAGTTAGCTAACAAGAAAGGGAAGAGTTATGTTCGCTTTTGAGAATTGGTGCAAAAGAAGACTCCTCTTCAAAGAGGAAGAAAGTAGTAACACAACAAAATCCAATGGAGGGAACTAGTCATTTACCATCCATGATAACCACTCCAGCCAAAAAATCTAGTCAGCACTGACAATGAGAGACTGCCAAATCCACATTAAAGAAGAACACAACGTCAAAATGCCAATTATCACAGACACAGAGTTTTTCTATGCGAAGAAAGAAGACGCCTGAAGAGACAAAAATTTTACTTATCCTGATTCCTGAAGTGAAAATCTACGACCCTTGCATGAGGGAAACTTCCACCAGTCAGCCTGCTACAAGGGATGAGTTTGAATTCCCTACGGAGCAAGTACAATCTGAAGTACCAAAGGAATTGTACAAGGGTTCCCAAATGTGCAACGTCGAAGTTCCTATTCAGCCATCGATAGAAGGGGCATTCGTGGAGTGCCCGACGTGCAATGTTCTACACTTAGACTACTATAGTTCATTTAAAGAATTCATAGCTATCGAGACGGGTCGTCAGGAGAAAACTTACTCAGATACCAAAACTTACATTCCATTACCTGTAGAGCCAAGTCAGACGAGGTATACTATAGATGTGGAGATGATAGATCCGCCTCAACAATCTCAAAGGATCCCTACAGTAGAATTGGAAAGGATTAATAAAGTTAAGAAGAAAAAAATTGAGTTTTATGAAGAAATTCGCGGAAATATTGTCAATATTTTGGAAGGCCTAGAGTTGTACACAAGAGTCTTCTCTGAAAGTGATGAAAGAAGAATCCTATATTGCATATTTGATGTAAGAGGCAGGGGTTGGGCTGGCTTGTTGATGGAAAGAACTTATTTAGAGTCATGAAAGTGGATGAGAGGAAAAGGCAGGATAACCATCCAATGCGGATGCTACTATATTTTTACTAAGGATAGACAAAGGAATCCCCTAAGCATTTTAAGAAATGATGAGGTAGTCCCCATGCCCTACGAGATAAAGTGGATGATCAAGAGAATGGTTAGATGGAGTATACTGCTGGCTGATTGCATTCCAAATAGTTGTATCATTAATATATACGATGAGGGAGATGACATTCCCCCACACATAGATCATCATGATTTTGTGAGGCCTTTCTGCACGGTCGTGAGGCCTTTCTTTCTGCACGGTCTCCTTCATGAGCAAGAGCAATATACTATTCAGAAAAGAAATTGATGTTATCGGCTCTGGGGAGTTTAGGGGATCCGTTGAGATTCCACTAATGATGGGTTCAGTACTGATTCTCAAAGGAAAATGAGCCAACCTTGCCAAGCACTACATCCCAAGGGTACGACACCGTAGAGTGTCTGGGACTTTCAAAAAGATGGACAACAACAAGATGTCATATAGATTCCAACAGATCCAGAGCTAGAGGAATTATGCCCGTACGAGCTTTGAATCTGGTATGGGCATGGCTTAGTAAGTCAGCTTGATCAGGGGCTCGTCCCACAAAGGGCAGAGAGAAAGTTCTTTTTATCACCATTTTGTATAGCGTCAGAGCAGCGTATATGATATATATATATATATTCAACATGTGATGTTCTAGATGCATTTAGAACGAGATGTTTCAGATGTACTTTTGATGCTTTCAACATGTATTCAGTCTGAAATGGTTGTTTTGAGCAGACCAATGAAATTTGTTTCAGATTGCAATCTATTTCTTGAATTGCCCTTTGTGCGATGAATCAAGAGCTGCCAAACCAAACGCTAGTTCTAAACTACAATGAACAAAGAACAAAATAATAAAACTTAATGATAAATGAATAAAATATTCTTTTTGAAAAATAAATCAACCAATGAAAACTAAAACTTTTTTTAAAAAAATTAAATATATATGTACTTTGATAAATAAATGTGATAAAAATAACAAGAAAAGAAAAATAAATTTTCCTGAGTTTGTTCCCCTCGAGTTTAAGGTCTCTTACTCTTTGCTTGTGCAACACAATTATTCTTTTATGCACCAACTTCTTCACATCTCTCAGAGTCTCATACTCTATACAAAATCTCATGATTTTTTTTCTCACCAATGTCAATCTTCACATGACACATATCTATGAGGTTAACGCAAAAAACTCTCTACACTAATTTCATGTTATTCTCAGTACCTAAATTCTGATTCCCACTTTGCATTTGGTATAGGCTTCTTTACACCCTATTCCCATCCTTACATTTGGGGTAGGCCTCTTTATGCCCTATTCCCATCCTTACATTTAGGACAGGCATCTTTACGCCCTATTCCCATCCTTATATTCGGGATAGGCCTCTTTACGCTCTATTCTTATCCTTACGATCGGGATAGGCATCTTTACGCTCTATTCCCATCTTTGCATTTGGGATAGGCCTCTTCACGCCCTATTCCCATCTTTGCATTTGAGATAGGCCTCTTTACGCCCTATTCCCATCCTTGCATTCGGGGTAGGCCTCTTTATGCCCTATTCCCATCTTTGCATTCGGGGTAGGCCTTTTCACGCTCTATTCTCATCCTTGCATTTGGGGTAGGCCTCTTCATGCCCAATTCCCATCCTTACATTCAGGGTAGGCCTCTTCATGACCTATTCTCATCTTTATCTCATCTTTACATTTTTACATTTGGAGTATGCCTCTTCAAGCCCTATTCCCATCTTTATATTTGGGGTAGGCCTTTTCAAGCCTTATTCCCATCTTTGCACTTGTGTCTTCTCTTGAGTTAGATGTGAGTCCTTGCACTTTCCACTCAATCTAGCTTCCTCAAGCATGATTCTATCCTCGAGATTCTTAAATTGAAATAAAAAATTGTAGTGAATTTTAAAATATTTAACTTTACTAGGACTATCAGTTTGCTTGATTCTTATTCCCGCAATATCCTTTATTTTCCTCAATGAGAGTATCTGTTACTCCTGCAATATCCTTTCTTTTCCCCAATGAGAGTATTTATTACTCTCATCTTTGCATTTAGGGTAGTCCTGTTCATGCCCTATTCCCATCCATGCATTTGGGGTAGGCTTCTTCATGCCTTATTCCCATCCTTACATTCAGGGTAGGCCTCTTCATGCCCTATTCCCATCTTTACATTTGGAGTATGCCTCTTCAAGCTCTATTCCCATCTTTACATTCAGGGTAGGCCCTTTCAAGCCTTATTCACATCTTTGCACTTGTGTCTCCTCTTGAGTTAGATGTGAGTTCCTTGCACTTTCCACTCAATATGGCTTCCTCGTGCATGATTCTATCTCTTTGAGATTCTTAAATTGAAATCAAAATTCAAAGTGAATTTTAAAATATTCAACATAAATAAACTCTTTACTGGGACTGTCGGTTTGCCCAAAGCTTATTCTCACTATATCCTTTCTTTTCCCCAATGAGAGTATCTGTTACTCCCCAGTAGAAAGAACTGTCCCTAAATTCTACTCTTCATTCTAGGTCTTTTGACTTAGAAATTTATGTTGATTTTGTTGATCTCGTCGGTCAATGTCAATACGTGCGGTGTGCTTGCCCGACACACCACATCTATTGGGGGTCCATTTGTTGACCTCACATTTGGTTGATGTGTTTTTTGTTTGGTTTCTCCTTTTTAGTAGCCTAAGGTCTAGCCATAGGACATTCCTGTTAACTACTCCTAGAGAATTAGAAAAAGGAACCCTCACCATAGAAACTCTGAATCATTCTTTTCTCAACTTGAAGTTCCACATATTGGTCCTAACATCTAGCTCTTAGTTGATGGGGTTAATATGGGGGAGCTCAAGGTGAGTCCCCATAGGACTGCTTGGCCTTAAGGTTGACCCTGGGTGTTGGTTTGGAGCTGGTTCACTCACTTTCACTCACTTTCACTCCATTTCACTCATAACCCTAAACCTAAACTTTGTTGACTTTGATCCCTTGATCCTTTGGGAGACTCATGTAGATGGTCCTTTGGGAGACTCATGTAGATGTTCCCCTAGACCCACTAGCCCTAGGTTGATATTTAGCTAGGACCAATACATATAGGACCTAAATGAGGATTCCATTGGTCCAAGGCTCACATAGAGTGGCTGGCACCCGAATTTTACCAAAATATCCAACTTGGCCATTTGCTCCCCCAAATCTGTGCAAATTACCTAAACACCCCCAAACCCTAAATTTGGCAAAAAATCCCAATTTCACCCAAAATACCCAATTTTATTTTCCATCTCAAACAATTTCAAAAACTCAAATTGCCCAAAACCACCCAAAATTGCCAAAATTACCAAAATACCCCCAAAATTGGCCAAAATTACAAAAATACCCTTGGTGGCCCAAGATTTCCCAAAACCTCCAAAATCATTTAAAATGTCTCCAAAATAAATTTGAACTCTTCAATTGAACCCAATTTGACTATTTTGACCAAAAGTCCCAAATTGCCCCTAAGAGCCCAATTTCCTCAAATTCACCAAGATGTCCATCAATTTGATCCCAATCTCCCCCAATGTCAATTCCAAGCTCAAATTCATCATGTCTATGATCATTTCAAATAAAATCCAAGCTTAATTGACCCATGATTTGAGCTCAATTTTGATCGAAACCGAAACCCCAATTTTGAACATATGACACAATCTCACCCAATTGAACCCCATGGCCTACTCAATTGCCTCAATTTTGATCCCAAACTCTTAAAAACACTTCCACACATCAAATTGAACCTTCAATTGGCCTTGATCAAGCTTCAATTCCACTCAATTTTAACCTAAATCCAAAATCCCCAAATTTGCCCCAATTTGGCCATGTCTCCAAATATCACATAATTGAATGTCCAAACCCAAAAATTGACTCTCAATTAATGCTGAGAACTCTTCATGATATTCCTTTAGACCATTTTTAACCATAAATTTGGACTTAACCCAACTCTAGCCCAATCTAAGCCCAAGTCTAACCCAACACTCAAAATTGTCCACATGCCCAAAATCCATCAAATTGAACCTCCAAATCAATTCAAAATCACTTCAAAACTTTTTTAAACCCTTTATGAAAATAAAATACACCAAATTGATCAATCAGTTGGGCTTAATGCCATGGATAGCCTAACCCAAACCCAAATTAAACCCAATTTGAGCAAAATTCAACCCATGCACCAAGATTGACTTAGCCATGCCAAGATGACCAAATTAATGATACCACAGCTACCAAGTACACCCTGGTGATCCGCCTAAACCCACCTAAACCAGCCAAGGTGTGTTATGAACCAATGGTTCCCAAAATTAAGGGATTTCATCCCATTTTTGGGTCTAAGCCAAAATATATTTGCCATCATGCCACACCATTAACCAGTAATCATCATTAAACCTCCTCTGACCTCCCTGAGCCAAGAAGTGACTATACCTTGGATAGCAACCACCTCAGCCACTGAAAAAAGCCAGCCTAAAGTGTTCTTATTGGCCAAAACCAAAAATTGAACCTCCCTGACTTCGCTCACTCTAATTAGATGCTTGAGCTTTTCGTCCCTCCACATCAACCAGCTTTTACACCCATCAAACCCCCTTGAGGTCCACCAGGCAGCCATGGCTTTAAATTGACCCCTCCATGGCCAAAGAGAGGTGTGTCAAAATCCTTAGGGAAAATCTGTCAAAATCTCACCAGAGCCTCTCAAAACATATTGAGTGTAATTCCCCTGCTCACAACCATTAAAAGCCACCATTTAGGTTAATTTCATCACTAAAATTTTCCCTTAAACCAAGACAGAGCTCCCCACACCTCCACAGTCCACCAAACTTCAATTAACTGTGCACACACCATCCCCACAATGAGAGAATTTGATTCCACATAAAAGCCCCCTCTCAAACAACCTCTACCATAGCTCTAGACCAACACCTAAAATTGAGTTTGATAAAAACATAACTAGACAATTCAGCACGGCTTGAGACTTCATCCAAAAATTTGTTAGACCCAATCAAAGATACCACAACCATTTGATTGAGGTATCTCCTCTCAGACAAAGGTATTGAGGTTTAAACCTAATCCAAGCTTATTTTGATTCTCCATGTGTAATGGCTTGAATTCATGCTTGATCAACTATATGGATAGACATGTCTTGAGTAGATGAAGATTTAGAAACAAACCCTATGTGATTTGGTTGAGTATAGATGAAAATCTTAAGGTTTTAGTGTGAACGGCTTAAGGGTTAGGTCACATGGGGACGATGAACGGATGTCATCCGATCGCACGTTTATTCCATGGACGTCTGAGATCACATTGGATGAACAGATGTAGCAAAAAGTGGGTCGCGGGGTAGCTGAGGTGGATGGCGGTGTCAAATGGTGGAGCACCGCGTGTAAAGCTCGGATAGGACGAGGTTGGGGTGGTGTCGCGTTGATAAGTAGATAAATAGGGGGATTTTTTATTTATTTTATTGCCTCATCTTGGAAAAATCATAACTTTGTGTAAGAAAATTATAAAAATAAAAGAAAAATATCCTCTAGCTAGTGAACAGAGGAGGAAAATGTGGACAAAAAATTAAAAATAATTTTCCAAAGAAATTAATTTTAATTAATTAAATACTCTTTGAGGTATTTTAATTCATTATGATTTAATACTAATCACCATGACCTGAAATTTTTAAGGTTTATTTGTCATGATAGAGGACATCTTCTCTAATTTTTTTCAAAGTCAGAGAGCACCATTGTGCTTCTAACCCTAATTTTCAAGCCTAAGTAGCTATTTTGGCTTTATTTAATCAAATAAATTAAAATATTCCTCAAAAAAATTATGAGATCAATTTTTTTTAAGTTTCTTATGGTTAGAGAAGCTTAAGGAAAATATTATGATAAATTGAATAACTTTTTATATTTCTGTTATTAATTAAATATTTTTACCTTATATTAATTTATTTAATTTAAATTAAATATAAATCAAAATTTGGCAAAATCAATTTCACATTTTCCATAAAAATCATTTCAACTCACTGTAAAAATTCAAATTCATTTAAGTTGATTTGACCATTAAAGTGGATTTTGTAAATAAAAATAGTATTTTTACACAAAACAAATTATATTAAATTAAATAAGCTTGGGAAAATTATAAAAAATAGTTTTCTAAGTTTCTTGTGATTAGGGGCATTTAATAAAAATAAAATCTTTTTTTATAAAAATATTTTACTTTTAAAGTATATTTTGAATTAAAAATAATTAAAATAATCAAAACTTAAAAATACAAAAAAATAGTTCAAAATGTGTGCAATTGTTCCCTGATTACTTGGGACCCCTTTTTCCTGATTTTTATAAAAAAAAACTAAATTTCTAAAGGCCTAAAATGTAATTTTCTTGTTTTCCATTAAAATAATTACAATAAATTCAAAATAAATCACAAAAAATATAAAATTTGTTCCTTTGAGTTTCCTAGACTTATCAGGCTTTAATAAAAAATTTAAAAGTGATTTTTGAAGATTAAAACATATTTTTGGTATTTAAATAATCTTTAAAAAAATAACCTTTAAATAATTATAATAATTACCATATAATTAAAAAAAATCAAGAAATTTTGTTTAAGTATTCTTCTGACCTAGGTAAACTTCCAATAATTTTCCCATAAATTAAAACTTCAATTTGTTTAATTAAATAAATTAACATTGAACAATCTCATTTTTGGGTTAAAATAATTTTTTTAAATTAAATCAAATTTTGAAAAATCATACTTTCCTCTCTGATATTTTAAATAATCCATGGATGGGATACTCAAGGATTTTCAAGGCCATTTGAATTTTGCTTGAAGAATTATAAGATAAGGAGCCCCAAAGGCAGGATAGTAATTTTAGGTTTTGGTGTCTTAATCAAAATTTAGGATTAATCATCGGGGATGGGTAATTTTGATCCATAATAAATATATTAGATGATTAAAATGCAATGGGTTAAAGGTAGAACACAACTTGCCACCTCTTCACAATATCAACAAAATCACAATTTCCCTAATCTTCATGACTTGGAAGTCAATTAAAAACGAATGATTCTTAAGTGGTGGGCTTAAGCTAGGAAGATAATAATTTACTTATCTTAAGCCTAAAATTGACGACGATGTGATCTTTTCAATAAGAATGTATGTCATTTAAACCCAAACTCTAGCCACCAACAATTTCCCGCATTATAATTGTTAAGGGCTTGGTAGTGACCTAGGCTCAATGTCTAAACTCAATTGATTGGATCTAGAAGATAATATGTTTGGGGACTAACACCTCTTAAGCACTCCAAGCCCATTTGTGATGAGCACCAAATCATTAAGGACTTGAGATTACCTCTGGAGCATTCATTCATATAACTCTAAAGTAAAGTGTCAAATTGACTAAGTATCCTATCCTTGAGATAATTGAATTGACAAGTTTTGATGAGCAACTAGGTAGTCACACTCTAAAATTGGATGATTAATGGAATAATATGATAAGTTAAAAAATGAACTCAAAATAATTCAAGAAATCTTCAAAGTAGTTCAGGGTCAAACCCCGAACCCTTTGAAATCTTTTAGATATTTTGAAGGACAAGTTGAACTTGTCATATTTTGTTCTAGAATCATCCACTAAGATCTTCTAAGACTCGATAAAGTCATACCTTGGGTTGGATAACTATACTTTCATCTACTCCTGGAATTTATATTTTTTTACAAAATTATATACATGTCTTACAAGTACTAGCCTTTCAGATGGAGGAACGAGAAGAATCGACAGTTCGCCTTTTAAATTGCTGTGTTTACCTTTCTATACTTCTTGCTTCAAACTTGCATTTTAAACAACGAAAAAAAACTAAACTGCTAGGATAGCCACAAAACCAAAATAAAAATATAAAAAATCAAACATGATATAATTCACCGCCACAACATTCAAAATATAAAACAACTCAAAATTTAATCACAAATATCACAAAACAAAAACTGCAATTAAATTAAAATGTCTCTATCAGATGATCGAGAATTATTTGGAGGAGGTAATTTACGGTTGCTAACAAGGCTTTCTACGGTCTAAATGAAAGCATGTAACTCATTGAGTTGAGTTTAGTAAATTCATTTGGACTAAGTGAATTTAAGAGAAAATAGTGGTGCCGGAACGAGGGAATCATGGGATCCTAACCGGTGTCACTCTAATCAACTTTAACATCCCACATAATATTTAAATAACCATAGCCCTTAAGAACATTTGATTTGACATCAAGACTTGACACATTAGAAAACTTAAACTGATTACGACAAGGAGCTTAGAGCCAGCATTGTGGGCAGCACAACCATCTTCAACAGCAAAACATGTCTACACCAACTAAACCATTCTTACTTTAAAATTAAACAACCAAGCCATAAGATTTTGAGGTTATTTGCTCATGCAACATAAATCCTCAACTTATCTTTACACCTTTGTATAGCCTCATTTTACAATATAAGCCCTAACTCGCTTTAGGATTTCGAGGTTATCGTTCGTCACGACCTAAATTCTCATATCTTCCTTGCTATTTGCGTGATGCTTTCACACGAATGTAAGCCCTAATTAAAAAAACTGGTAGGATAAAACATTTGAATATTTCTCGTCCAAATTGAAGCCAAATCATGGGATAGCTTGGGAAGTCACTGAGGTTCTCCTCAGGATCCGTGACATCCCCTAGTTCTTCTTCTTTTAGATTCCACAATAAACACTCCAAATTTGAGCCATTCCCCTTTCACACCTCCTTGTCTGTTCTATTTGAAAAGTCCTATTCGTTTAAACTCTTTGAAGATTATATCCTCTTATTTTATCTAATTTTTATCAAGATTTTCCTAGGCGACTTCAGTCGTCTAAGATGTAATTAATTATAAGGGCTTTCTTTTATAGAAAACTTTTCCAAACCCAACATAATATAAGCCTAATTTAATTTTTTATATTAAATAGGGGAACTTGTCAGCTAAGAAATAAAAATGGTTTTCGGAGACTAAACGGATGTCATATGTTTCTTAGTTTATTTGATCGATCCTCACCCTCAAGTCTTGTGTCTATCTTTTGAGATAAATACGTGGCTCAAGGTGTAGTGCTCTTTCATTTAAACCAGGAAAGATATGTATATATAATATTTTTCCGAAGCGGGCGACGGGATTCTGATTCTGGCGACTAACAGCTTCCAACGGGCAACTCGTCAACCAAGATAGTGTCGACAAGTGTCTAACAAAACAAAACACACATAAAACTAACAGTTTCAACAAATACAACTCAAAACACAACAAAAATACAGTATAACTGCACCATAAATAGTTCACAACAATACAAAAAAAAACTAAACTAAACTACAAAACCAGTCTAATCATCTTCTTCCTCAGCATCATTCTCATCACTATGCCAAGTAGTTGCAGGCTCATATGATGGATATCTTGGATATTGAAGGAACACTATACTGGAGTTACCTTCAATGATGGTTTCCATAAATGGTGGAATTCTTCCTTATAATCACTATGTTTCCTCATAAATCCATCCATATGCTCTGTAAATTTTTTTAAATTTAATACATTTTCAGTGGTGTAAATGACATTATCTAATATCCTCTGTAATAGTTTTGACTGAGAATCAGATCCAAAAGTCTGACCCTATGATGTAGAAGCACGTGAAAAGCACGTGAAGTGGAAGCTTGCCTATGATGTAGAAGCACGTGAAGTGGAAGCTTGAGATGTCGAAGCAGCTGAACTACTGAAAAATCCACCTCTCCAGCCAATAATCAAATGATGTGAATAAGACTTCACATTCACACTAGTAATAGGCTTGAGTGGTCGAAATATCTCCTCCCATCTATCAATTCTAACTCCAGTCTGATCGTATAATGAAAAGATCAAGGACGCAAATCCCAAACCTGCAATAATAGCAGCGACGACAGAACTGGTAATAATTCTATGAATCAAAGATCCAATGTTGATGGGCATGAATTGTTGAATACAATAGTTCAAAGTTTCTTGATCATGTGTCACTTCACTAAGATGGTTGGTAGGCAGTAGAGGAACATATATGAAGTAGTGTCATGCCTTTGATGGCGCATCTAACTTCAAAGTGGGAAAGCTGGCTCTTCTTTCATTAGTAATTTTTCATAATCCTCTTCCTCCAGTCAATGATTAAATAATCTCGTCTAACTCCTCCTCAGTTGGACTATAGTTTGAATAAAAACATAAAGTGCTCAGGGGAAAATGATAAAACTAATTTATTACCTCAAGTGAAAAAGGGACTATCTTTCCTCTAAGCATGATTCCTTCTTCTTTAGCCTCTGGGAGATTTGCATAAAACTCTCAAACAACAGAAATAAGTGACATAGCAAAAAAACAACAAAATCACTCCCACTGGTGGAGAACAATCAAATCCTCTACAGCTCCTCCCGAGACTTTTGAAACAAAGCTCAGGGATCAACTTTATTTATTGTAGTGCATCACTATATTGATCTTGACCTCTCACACTAACAAACTTGCCTAAATCAAATTGGGCTTTTCTCTTGCTCCTCTTCATCCTTGGTGCCATTTCTAAACATTATATAAAATTCACAATAAATTCCAAATTCAACTCTAAATCATTAAAATCAACTCCTAAAAGCCTAAACTATCAAATTTATGTATTTTCCATCACTTTTTCTCAAATTTTCACCATGAATAGTGATTTTTTGGTAGATCTATTATTAGCTCAAAATACATGGGGAAACTCAAAAATATTGAATTGAAGCCCTTACCTCAAGAAGATCAAATCTAAAAAAGTCTTCTCCAATACACCAAGAAATTTTCAAATTAGGGGAGAGATTGGGGATGACGCTAAGCAAAAGAAATGGACTTTAAACCGTTCGCGAACCAGTTCACGTGAACCGATGCTTAAGTCCGAATGGTTTGGCACTTACGAGATCGTCTCTCGGTGTAGACAACGCTTAAGTGCATGGTCTTAGCGCTCAGGAGCCAATGCACAAATTTTGATTCTTTGGTTTTGAAGTAAAATGCACTTCTAGTCTAAGTTAACCAACCCTACAAGGTCTCATAACTCTTTAATAAATATTTTCCTCCCTTTCAACTCTCCTCTTTTTCACGATTCACCAATATTAACTAATTTGGTTCAACACTAAATAACACAAAATTTCACACGAACAAACACTTATATTCATTCATGAACAATTACAAATACTTTCGATACATAAAGCCTCAATCCAAATAGTTTTGGATTAGAAAATTCCTAGCACAAACACTAGACAATCTTAACATTAAAAATGCACTAAACACACTTAAAATCAACAAATAAGCGTTAAACAAAGAACTTAATTCCACTCTCCATTTGGTGGAACCAATTATGGCCTATCATTAGTCTCTTCTTCAGCATTTAGAATGTAAATCTCATAAAACAAACAGTGGTTAATAACTCTAGTTGAATCTTCTTCCATCTATTCATTCCTTAGATACTTAGCCACGCCTGCTTCTTCTAAAAAATAGGTATGTCTAAACTGCATCTTAAGTTTCCATCTTATATGATCCAAATGTTCGTTAACTTCCATCACTTTTGCTTCAATTGAAGCCAAGTCAGCCTAAATTTTAGTGATTTTCTCCGCTATTCATTCGACACTAACGATGAGGAAGTCATTGTATAACTCTTGTGCACTCTGACTAACAAACTTCTTTCTCATTACTTCCTCCTTTTTCTTCAAATCACTCTCCCAAGATGACATCTTTCAAAACTCTCACTTCTCACTTAGAATTTAAGGTTAAAATTGAATTGTGGTATAAATCCTTACATAACCCTTCTATTTATTGGCTCCAAACTTCCCTATAACTCCTAATCACATCTTAAAACTGCTATCCCATCTTAATAACCAAATCACGATTAAAAATTCTAAAAACTGAAATTTGCATATGTTTTTAACTGCAGCGCTTAAGCGTTAGATATTGGTGCTTAAGCGCTAATGCTTAATTTAGCACAGGTTAACTTAACGTACCAAATACTCATTCTAACATGTCTAAGTCATCTTTTAAGATCTTAGAAAAATCATTAAATCATCATATATTTAAAATACTACCAAAATTTTCTAAATTAAACACAATAACATAACATCTAGAACAAACACACAAATAACTATGAGTTCCCTCCCACATAGCGCTTGGTTTAACGCTGTTAGCCTGACGTAACTAGTGTTTCTTCTGGTTGACTCAACAACATAAAATCATTCAATTTACGGTCACCTAAAAAGTAGGGTTTTAGTCTGTGACCATTCACTTCGAATATTTTATCAGTTTTAGGACATTTGATATCCACAACTCCATAGGGATAAACTTTCATCACAACCATCACAACAAATTCATCACAACAAATTGGCCCATCCACCTGGACTTAAATTTGCCTGGAAATAATCTTAATCTTACATTAAAAAACAAAACTTGTTTCCTAAGCACAAAATTCTTTGTCAGAATCCTCCGATCATGCCACATCTTCATCTTTTCTTTATAAGTCATAACACTTTCATAAGATTCATTCATTATCTCTTCAAGCTCATTTAATTATAATACTTTTTTTTTCACCAGCATCCTTTAAATTGTAATTAAATTCTTTAATAGCCCAATATACTTTATGCTCAAGTTCAACTAGTAAATGACAAGCTTTCCCAAATATTAGCCTATATGTGAACATTCCTATAAGAGTTCTGTATGCAGTCCTATAAGCCCACAAAGCATAGTCAATTTGACTGACCAATCCATTTTAGTTGGATTCACAGATTTTTCCATGCCAGTCGCCAAATTGAAAATTGTCGGTTGCCAGAATGGATATCCTGATGCCTAGTTTAATTTAATTTATATATATAATTTGGGAAAAAGTAGTATTTTAAATTTTGAAAATATAAGACCGGACCGATCTCATATCCTCAGTAGTTTAAATAAACAAGCCAATTAGCGAGAGCAATGCATTTATCCCAAAGGGTAGACACACTACTTATTGGCAAGGCTCAATTAAATAAACTAAGGAATTTATGACATCCCTTTAAGTCTGTGGAAAAAACTATTTTTTATGCTAACCAACAAGTTTTCCTATTTAATACAAAAAATTAAATAGGGTTTATATTAAGCTGGGTTCCTAAAAGTTTCCTATAAAGGCAAGCCCTTATAGTTAATTACATCTTAAATAACAGAAGTCACCTAAGAAAATTCTCGATAAAAATCAGGAGACATTGTCTTTAAGAATTTCAAACCGTAGGACTTTTCAAAAGATCAGACAAAGAGGTGTGAAATGGGAATAACTCAAATTTGAAACATTTATTTTTGAAACCAAAGGAAGAAAAACTAGGGGATGTCATGGATCCTGAGGATAATCTCGGTGACTTCCCAATCTATCCTATGGTTTGGCCTCAACTTCAAGGTGAAATTATGTGTGTCATCTTGCCAATTTTATTAATTAGGGCTTACATTTGTGTGAGACAATCACACAAATAACATGAAAGTTGTGAGAATTTAGGCTGAGACTCAGAATCCTAAAACAAGTTAGGGCTTAAATTATATAGTAGAGTCATACAAAGGTCTAAAGAAAAAGTTGAGGATTTATGTCGCACTAGACGGACAACCTCAAAATCCCATGGCTTTTTGTTTAATTCTGAGGAAAGATGTGATGTTATAGATCCTCATGTTGTTGTAGACTATTGTTACAGAAGGCTGCCCACAAAGCTAGCTCAAGGCTCTTTGATGAAATGACAGTCTTAAAGTTTATGGTTTAAAGGTTTAAAAAACAGGTTGAAGTTCAATCATGGGGGGAGTTAAATTCAATTAGAGCGACAAGTTTGGATCCCACAGTTCCCTCATTCCGGCATCACTATTTTTTTTTGGATTCACAGTCTAAATGAATTTACTAAATCAACTCAATGAGTTCCATACTTTCATTTAGACCGTGGGAAATTTCGTTAGCATCAGTAGGTGTCCTCTTCCGAGGGATTCCCGCATCAGATAGAAACGTTTTAATTTAGTTGCATTTTTGTTGTTGTTTTGTTTGTGATTAAATTTTGAGTTGTATTATATTTTGACTATCTTTGTGGTTAATTTTATGTTATTTTGATTTCTTAATTTTAGTTTTAGTTTTGCAGCTATCCTAAAAGTTTTAGTTTTGACATACAGGGTGACCTTGTTGTTTAACATACAAGTCTACAAGCAAAAAATAAGAAATGCAGAAAGGTAAATAAAAGTAAATTGCAGTGCAATATCGTAAAAGCGTACCTATCGATTCTTCTTGTTCCTCTACATGAAATGTTAGCTTTTGTAATATGTATATAATTTTTCAATAAATTTAAATTGCAAGAGTAGATGAAGGTGTATTTAATAGACCTCAAACTTATGACTTATTAAGTCTCATAAGATCTTACTAGGTGATTTTAGAACAAAATAAAGCAAGTTCAATTTGTCCTTCAAAACGTCCAAGAGATTTGAAAGTGTTAGGGGAATGACTCTGAACTACTTTAAAGATTTCTTGAAATATTTTAGTTCATTTTGAGCTTATCATATTGTTCTATTAATCATCTCAGGTCAATTTAAAATTACCCTACTACTCTGTGAATCTTGACATTTTAATCATCCCGAGGACAGCGCACTCAATTAATTTAATGATATTTCACTTAAAAGTTAAATGGGTGAATGTCCATAAGGCAAGTTTAGGTTATTAAAGATTATATACCCACCACTAAGGTTAAGCTTGTAGTGCTCAGAAGTGTTTATCATCAATAAATTTATACTTCAAAATCCCATTAAATGAATTCAAATATCAAGCCTAGATCACTACCAAGCCCTTAAAAATCTTAATGGGAAAAAATATTAACAAATGTTAGAATTTTAATTCAGGTGATATGGATTTTTCTTAAAAGGTCTGACCATCATTAATTATGGACTTAAAATAAGTTACATATCATCTCCCTAACTAAAGCCCATCACTTTAAAAATCAACTATTTTTTTATTAACTTCCAAGTCTTGATAATTTAACAAATTTCAATTTTATTCTTATCATGGAAAGGTAGCAGGTTGGTTTCTACCTTATACCCATTATGTTTCAATCATCCAAACATATTCATTAGGATAAAAATTACACATTTTTCCTTTTGGTTAATCCTACATTTTGATTAAGGCATCAAAATCTAAAATTATCACTTTACCCTTGAGGCTCTTCACCTCATAACTCATTAGTCATAATTCAAGTGACTTTAAAGATTTTAGAGTACCCTGCCCCTTGGGCAATTGAAACATCAGAGGAGAAAATGTTGTATTTTTCAAATTTTTTATTTAACTTAAATAATTATTTAAACCTAGAAAATAGGATTTTCAATATTGATTTATTTAATCAAGCAAAGTAGAATTTTTGTTCATTGGAAAAATTATTAGAGGTTCCTTTAAGTCAGAGAAAACACTTAGGCAAAATACCATGATTTTCCAAATCAAATTTTAATTATAATTTAATTATTTATTAACTTCAAAAGAATGTTTTAATTATTCAGAAAATATAATTTTTTTACAAATTTTTTTTTATATTTTTAGCAAACCTCTCTAAGCTCAAAGAACTGAGAGAAATGATTTTTTTTTCTTTTTTATGATTTTTAATTTACTTATTATAATTATTTTTAATGAGAAAATAAGGAAAATAGATTTCAAGCCTTTAAAAATTTTATTTTTAATTTAGAAAAATTAGGAAAAATATTTTAAAGAGACCTATGTGTTCAGGAAGCAATTAGGCACATTTTGAAATAATTTTGTATTTTTTAAAATTTTAACTATTTTTTAATTATTTTTAATTTAAAATGTAGCTCAAAAATCAAGTATTTTATCAAAAATAGCTTTTTTTTCTTAAGTGCTCCTGATCACAAATAACGCAGAAAACCACTTTTCATAATTTTTCAAAGTGTATTTATGTTAATAGAATTATTTTTGTACAAAAATACAATGTTTCTTAAAAAAATCAACTTTAGTTCTTATACTGAATCAAATAATTTCCAAATTTTCAAATTGGATTGAAGTTGGGTTTGGCTTGGGCTAACCATAACATTGGACTCACTTTATTGATCAAGATGATATAGTTGACTGTCAAAAAGAGTTTAGAAAAGATTTAGAGTGATTTTGAATTGATTTGGATGGTCAATTTGAAGGAATTTGGTCATTTGGTCAATTTTGAGGGTGTTTGGATAGACTTGGGTTTGAGTTGGGCTAGAGTTTTGCTAGGGTCCAATTGATGGTTCAAATTGGTCTTAAGGATTGTCATGAAGAGTTTTATATAGAAATGGAATGGATATTTTGAGGCTATGTGGTTCAATTTGGTTGAATTTGGGGGCAAGGCCAATTTGGGGGAAAATTGGGGGTTTTGGTCCAAGTTGACCTTGAGTAAAATTGGAGCTTGAACAAGGCCAATTGAAGGCTCAATTTGATATAGCAGAGTGTTTTTAAGAGCTTATGATTCAAATTTCTGGCACTTGGATAGATTTTGGGTTCAATTGAGTGAGATTTTGGTTTTGGGTCAAATTGAGGTTTTTTGATTTAGGTCAAAATTGAACTCAAATGTGGGTCAAATAGGCTTGAAATGGGTTTCCATCCAGCTTGAACATGATGAATTTGAGTTCAGAATTGGAATTTAAGGAGATTGGGATCAAATTGGTGGACATTGGGGGTGAATTACGGTAATTGGGCCTTTAAATGTAATTTGGGGCTTTTGCTCAAAATAGGTCAAATTGATTAAATTGAGCTCAATGGAGTGGTCCAAATTAATTTTGGGGACATTTGAAGTCATTTTGAAGGCTTTGAGACAATTTGAGTCACCAAGGGTATTTTGGTAATGTCTGCAAAATTTGCGGTATTTTGGAAATTTTAGGAAGTTTTTGGCAATTCAGTTGGTTTGAAATGGTTTGAGAAGATTTTTTTGGGCAAATTTGGGTATTTTGGGTAATTTTGGGAATTTCCGCCAATTTTGGGATTTCAATGGCAATTTGGTAGATTGGGTGCATTTGGGGGTAAATGTCTAAGTTAGGTATTTTGGTAAAATTGGGGTTTCAATCACCCTACATGAGCCATGAACCAATAGAATTCCCTACTTTGGGTCCTTCATGTACTGGTCTAGCTAAACCCTAGCCTAGGGCTAAGGGTCTCGGGGGCTATCTACATGAGTCTCCCAAAAGGGTTAAAGGATCAAAATCAGGTAAGCTTGGGCTTAAGGTAGTGAGTGGAAGTGTTATGTGCAAGTGTGTGTGTGAGAGCAACCAAGACCACACCATCAAAAGGCTAACCCTAAGGCCAAGCAATCCTATGGGAACTCTCCTTGAACTCCCCCATATTGGCCCCACCTACTAAGTGCTAGAGGTTAGGAATAATATGTGGAACTTCAAGTTGAGGAAAGAGGAGTTTAGAATTTCTAATGGTGAGGGTTCCTTTCTAGTCCTCTAGAAATAGTCAACATGAAAGTCCTCTTGTTAGACCCTAGGCTACTAAAGAGGAAAAACTAGACCTCAACCAAAAGTGAGGTCAACATTCCAACATTCCTTTAATTTTACGATTGGACAATTCAACAAAACCACTTGTCTAAGAATGATAATCTTAGCAATTTGATGGTTAATATGATATTTCTTTAATAACTTCTCCATTTTTGCAATTCTAAAATGACTTCCCCCGTCAATTATGATCGCTCTCGGCATCCCAAATCTATAAAATATGTTTGTTTTTAAGAACTTTGCAACACTTCAAGCATCACATCAAGTTAAAGCAACAGATTGTATCCATTTGGAAACATAATCTACTACTAACAATATATAAAAATTTTCGTAAGATGATATAAATGGTCCCATGTAATCTAATCCCCAAACATCAAATATCTCCACTTTTAATACATAATTGAGGGACATCTCATTCCTCCTAGAAATATTGCCTACTCATTGACATTGATCACAAGTTTTGATATAAGTGTTAACATCTCTAAAGATTGTAGGCCAATAAAATCTAGATTGCAAAATTTTGTATGTTGTTTTATCAACACTAAAATGTCCCCAAAAATCAGAATTATGACATTTTTGGATAATTTCATAAGTTTCTTCTAAAGGCACGCATCTTTGAATAATAACATCCTTTCCTTGTTTAAATAAAAATTGGTCATCCCAAAAATAAGTCTTAACTTTAGATAAAAATTTCCTATTTTGTTAGTATGTCATTCCATAGGGTATAATAACATTAACAATAAAATTCACAATATCAACAAACCATGGTACATGCCATTCATTAACATTGAACAATTCAACATCTAAAAAATGTTCATTAATCTCTTTTTTAAACAAAATGGTTTTCTAACTCAAGCCTAGACAGATGATCTGTAATTTGATTCTTAGCTCCCTTCCTAGCTACTATCTCAAAATCAAAATCTTGAAAATGAAGAATCCACCTTATAAGTCATGGTTTTGCATCCTTATTTTTTATTAAATACTTGATAGCATAATGATCAGTATGCACAAAACATTTAGTTCCAATAAAGTATGATCTGAATTTATCAAAAATATATACTACTGTTAATAACTCTTTCTTAGTTATGTTATAATTTATCTAAGCTTCATTAAGAGTTCTCATTAAGAGTTCTACTAGATAGTAGATTATTTTGAAAATCTTATCATGCTTTTGTCCTAAAATAGCTCCAATAGCATAATCACTTGCATCACACATTAGTTCAAAAGGTTTTTCCCAATCTTATGAAACAATAATTGGTACAGTGAATAATTTTTCTTTTAATAATTCAAAAGCTTTAAGGCACTCTTTATCAAAATTAAAAATTACATCTTTTTTAAGTAAATAGCATAGAGGCTTCGCATTTTTTGAAAAGTCTTTAATATATTACATGTAGAATTCAACATATCCTAAAAAGCCCCTAATTTCCTTCACACTTGTTTAATTTCCTTCACACTTGTTGGGTATTTCCTTCACACTTGTTGGGTAAGGTAATTTAACGATCACTTGAATTTTTGCAGGGTCTACTTCCATACCATTTTCTGAACTCTAATGGCCCAAAATAATTCCTCCTGCTAGCATAAATTTACATTTTCCCCTTTAAGGACCAAATTTGTTTCTTCACAAAGCTTAAGACTTTTGATAAATATTTCTAACATAATTCAAATAATGTTTCAAACACTGAAAAATCATCCATAAAAACTTCAATCCCTTTTTCAATTAAATCACAAAAAATAGCCACTGTACATCTTTGAAATGTAGCAGGGGCATTACAATAAACCGGCATTACATAAACCAAAGGGCATTCTTTTAAAAGAAAATGTACCATAAGGATTGGTAAAAGTTGTTTTCTCTTGATCCTTATGAGCTATATGTATTTGATGTAACCAGTATAGCCATCCACCAGTATAGCCATCCGTATAGCCATCCAGAAAATAAAAGTATTTATCCCTAGCTAGTCTATCCAGCATTTGATCTAGAAAGGGTAGTTGAAAATGATCTTTCATTGTGGTGATATTTAATTTTCAATAATCAATACATATTCACCATCCTATGACTTGTCTTGCTGGTGTTAACTCATTGTGCTCATTCATAGTCACAACCACTCCTTTTTTAGGAACGTAGTGAATCAGACTAACACATGCACTATCTAAAATAGGGTAGATAATTTCAGCATCTAACCACTTTAAAATTTCATTCTTAACAACTTCCTTCATAACATGATTTAGTCTCCTTCAAGGATCAGCCATGGGTTTGCAGTTCTCTTCCATATGAATTCTATGTATACAAATTGAAGGACTGATTCCTGTTATATCAGTAATTGTCCATCCAAAGGCTTTCTTGTAACTCTTCAAAGTTTTCATTAAACTCATTTCTTCTTCTTTAGTTAATTTTGAGGAAATTATAACAGGTAATGTTGAGCAATAACCTAAAAAGGCATACTTCAAAAGTTTAGGAAGTAACTTCAACTCAAGCTCAGTAGGTTTTTCAATTGATGGACAAAAGATTTATCTTTTTCTATCGTGTCCAAAACTTCAAAACTTTCTCAACTATAATTTGAATCTTCCTTTTAAAAATCTTCACATTGATCTAATTCCTCTTCTTACTTGTGTTCCAAATCTTTCATTTCAGATTTCTCTTCATAAGTGGTTTTTAAATGGCATTCACTTAAATATCTTATCACATCCATTCTCTAACATTCATCATCTTAACCTTTTGTAAAGTATTTCATTGATTTGAAAATATTAAATGTAATTATCTGATCATTGACATTCATAGTTAATTCTCATTTTTGTACATCTATCATTGCTCTTCCTATAGCTAGGAAAGGTCTCTCCAAAATGATAGGTATCTCTTTACTTTCCTCCATATATAGCATAATGAAATCAACAAGAAAGATAAATTAATCCACTTTCACCAAGACATCTTCTATAACTCATTTAGGATAGGTTATTGAATGATCTGCTAATTGCAGTTATAGTAGTAGGGGATATTTTTCCTAATCTCATTTTTTAAATATTGATAATGGCATAAGGTTAATGCTTGCACCTAAATCACATAAATCTTTCCTATAAAATTTGTCTTCTATTGCACATGAAAATTTGAAGCTACCAAGAACTTTAAGCTTTTCAAGGAGACTTTTCTAAATTATAGCATTGCACTCCTCACTAAGTGCAACAGTCTCATTGTCTTCGAACTTCTTTTTTCTATTAAGAATATCGTTCATAAACTTCACTGTTGACCTCATTTTTGGTTGAGGTCTAGAA
>NW_018164990.1:273700-296540 GCF_001263595.1 Phalaenopsis equestris | reverse complement strand
GCAAACCCCACACCAAAAATAGTGCCGACATTCACATAGCTTGGGATTTGTTATAAAGCTTCAGCAAATGGAATATTAATTATAAGCTTCTTAAAAATTTCCATAAAGTTAGAAAATTTTTTATCCAACTTTTGTTGATGGAGCCTCTGAGAAAATGGTGGTGGTGGTTTTTCCAAGTCAACTTTAATTGGAGAGTAAGTCTCTCTAAACCTTTTGGAGTATCCTCTTCAGGCTGTTCAATTTCTTTTCTCTGTACTTCAGTTTCTTTTTGAACTCTACCTTCCAATTCTCTTCCGCTTCTATGTAGAACAACTTTTACTTGTTCTTTATTTGGGTCTTTTGGATTTACTTCAGTATTATTAGGAAGTGTTCCTTAGGATCTATTACTTAATGAGTTTGTTATTTATCCCAACTGATTCTTAATAATTCTTATTGTAGCTCCTTGACTTTGTAACTGATTTCTCAATTGTAACACCACTTCTTCTATAGACAACTTTTTCTCTTTAAGTTGTGGATTACTATTAAAACTTGAAGGATAAGTAAGTCTATAATTAATATTCCCTTGGTTTTTACTGTTTCCCAATGTGCTTACTTGGTTGTTCCCCTATTGCTGATTATTACCACTCGAAGTATTACTCTAGTTAAAGTTGGGATGGTTCTTCCAACCTGGGTTATAATAGTTTAAAAATGGGTTATTCTACTTATTGTTTATGGCATTAAAAATTTCTATTGAAGCTTATGAGTCTACCATTTGGCCTAATGAATTCTCTTCAATCATTGCAAATTCCTTAGAAAAAATCCAAATTCTTAAGAAAAATTCATTCCAAATTGGTCTAAGGAATTAGCCACTACAATAGGTTTTTAAATACTACAGTGAAATTCATCCAACTGAGGGTTTGCATAATTTCTTAAAGGTCAAAATCCTTCAGCATTTTGATTATTTTGATTTGCCATTTCTTAAATTTTTTATTTTTTTAAGTAATTTTTAATTTTTTAATTTTTATAATAGTTCTTTCTTATTCAGAATCGTAAGACACATGTTCTGTGGAACTTGAACTACGCATACATTACTACAAAACACATAAAATAAAAAATAATAAACACACAAACAAGAACTTTATATAAAAACAACACTACAATATTCCTATAATAAGTCTAAAGTTTAAATAAGACTCTATAAAAATATAAATTTTGCTTTCTAAAAATTTCTTTAAAAATTTTGTAAATTATCCCCAGCAACGGCGCCAAAAACTTGATCCCGATGTTCTAGATAGATGTAAAATGTGATGTATGTGATTATATGCTTAATTTCCTTTTAATGATTCTCACTTTGCAACAAAGCCTACAACTTGAACCCAAGAAAAAGCTAGGTAACTTTTTTTCACTATGAAGCAAATAAAAATACATTTATAATATTTAAATATGGGATACTACACAAGTATACATATCATTATCAAGTAATATAAGACTTTTTTATTAAACCCCCGAATATCAAACCCACAAAGATAACTAACAATATGCAACATACAAAACATGAGAAATTAGATAACAAAATTTTACTTAGCAAAATATTCTTACTTAAAATCTAGATGCTATAATAGGAATAAAAATTCAACTCTTTTTGTAATTTTTGAAAATTGAAAATAAAGTAAGCAACTAATTAACTTAACTAAATACTTGTAAAATGAGGATAATATAAATAAAATATCATTTTCCTTATCATGAATTAGTAACAAGAATAGGAATTCTATTGTGGAAGTATTCCAATTGTGTTCTGCCAAACAGGAGCAATAATATTTTTTACCCTTACTATAGATGCTATAAAAAACATTGGCTAATCTATAGTTTGAATAGTCTTCTATAGTTTGCTAATCTATAGTTTGAATAGTCTTGAAGACGGGTTAGGTAGGGAAGATATTAGCTCTCACTCTATATTTACCTCTTCTTCTCCACCTGGGGGCTAAAATCTCATATCATAACCTTAAATTATAAATCAAATTGGAAGCTTTAGAATATCACTCTAAAGTTCTCTAATTCTACACCCTTCAAAGTTATTTCCCTATTTATTTTCTCTCAACCCCATGAACTACATTCTCATCCATGAAATCAAATGTGATTCTTACCATTTGTTGACTGAAATAATACCATTTGAGATCTTACATGTTCTCACAATAGGTATTAACATTTTAATTGGCCAAATTAAGAAGTAAATGAAGTGTAAGGTTTAAAATCATTACAACTTCTTCCAACATTAAAGTTTAATACTTCACACAACTTCCTTTCAATATTTAATCACTTATCATTTTAAGGAATATCATTTACTTATCATTTTAAGGAAAAAGATAAAGAAAACTACTCAGAATTCATGGAGATAGCACAACCACACTTGAGTTTAAAAGTAAATATCATGCATACAAACAAGAAGTCTAAATAAAAATGTAATGTAGTCACAAAGATAAACACTTATCTCAAATCTTCTCCACCAAATGTCTTGAAGTTTCTTTGTATTCTCTTCCTTCACTCACAATATAAATCAAAACTCAAAATAAAAGAAAAGGTGGCCGACAGCAGCGGTGATGGGTAGCGATGGTGGCTGTTACATTGGATGGATGCATGATGATTGGTTGGCCTCTTCCTTTGATGATCCAAGTGTTCTTTAGTAAAAATTCAAGGGGTGTCTTGGTGTCTCTTCAAAATGTGTCTCCATTCAATGAATCTTCTATAAGTTGCCTCCTTTCAAAAGCCAATTGAATGAATTTTCATGTCCATGAAGTATTTCCCATGTTTCTACCAAGGGTTGCTTAAAATGTCCAAATTCAATGAATCATCAAATAACTACTTCTGGCGCTTAAGCACGAGGTACCTGGGGCTTAGGCACAGCTCTTTCTATTTAACCGGCGTGTAAGCGCTAGTCTTAGGCGCTTAGGAGCCTTAGTTCATTTTTGCACCTTCTTCATTTTTGCTTCAAATTTGATACTTTTACACTCCTTTTATCATTTCATCCATTAGATTGTACTTGAAAGAAAAACACACAAATACCTTTCATTAAAGCGCAATATCTTAAAAATAGGTTTAAAAATGTGTACAAAAAAACTATATTTTTTAGGTCTGTCATTCACCACCTCATCATACTATGTTTGCTTTCTTTTTCCTTTAATTAATTGTATGCCTAGATATTTAAGGGGGTAATCAACCTATTTAAATCCAGTATAATTTCTAATCCACACCTTAACTTTTTTGCTCAATTTGTTTACTAGTCAGAATTTGACATTTCTCCTTGTTAAACACCATACTTGCCATCTCTTTAAAATAATAGAGTATATTAATGGTTTTCCTCACTGCCTATTTACACCCATTGGTAAATATGATCACATCATCAGCATATGCAACTACATAATTTGATCTATGTTGATATATGATACAAGAAAAGTTTTAATAAATTTTTTTGAGCATTCTAGATAGGTAGTCAAATGCCAAAATGAAGATAGTAGGTGAGAGAGGATCACCATATTTAATCCCTCTACTAGCTTGGAAAAATCCATGGCAGTCCCCATTTATAAGTACATTATAGTGAGTATTGGAGAGCTGCCTCTTGGTTGAGTTGCAGAAGTCCCTACTAAACCACCCGACTGCTAAGACTTGTAGACTAGATTCCCAACTTATTATGTCATAAGCTTGATTTTTTTGGGTCGAATTTTTGGATTATGTTATTACCCCTATAAGGTTTATTAATATCCAGCAAGATCTTTTGTGCTAACAATATGTTATCATTTATGCATCTTCCTTATACAAAAGCTGATTAGTTTTCAGAAATCAGTCTATTATGCATGGTGATATTCTCCACACCAGTATTTTGTTGATGATATTTTGGAATAGTGTCTGTGAAGTTGATTGGTGAGAAGTCACTCTGATGTTCTTTTTCATTTTCCTTAGGTATCACGACAATTGTTGTAATTGAGAAATATTTAGGAAGTTGACACACATAAGAATTACCTACTTTTTCATATATATTTTATGCTCAATTTTAATGATTTTTAATGATATTAAACTTTAAAGGAACACATTTTTCATATTTTTGGTTTCACGTATAAGAAATGGAGTTTTGGAGAAAATGAAGCAAAACTAGTGCAATTTGGAGTAAAAACGAGCAAGGAAGAAAATTCTGACTAGACACATTTCGATATGATTTTTTATGATTAATATAATTTTCATTTCTCACATATTTTTGAATAAAATTACACTTTAAAGAAAGGTTGTTTTCATGCTTATTTTTAGGTATATCTGCTAGGAGCAAAATGCAACTGAAATGGGGTGAAATAGAGCTGAAACAGAGCCAAACGGAGCAAAATGATAACGTTGATGTAGGCTGGCGCTTAAGGTACCAAAATGGAGCCTGAGGCGCCAAAATCCAGTAAACTGGCACCTGAAGTGCTAGAGACAATATAAGACAAATTAAGGCGGTTCAGGATGAATTTTGAGCGGATTTTGAAGGCTCTAAATGATTCAAGCACTCCATGGAGGGATTCAATGCATCTAGACACTTTGGAAGGCTCTTTAATGAAGGATATGTCTCCTAAAGGAATGGACATGTCTTTTGGGATTCAAATGGTGTGACTTTTGGAGGGAATTTGGGAGGGAATTTTGAATCCTTTTTTAAAGGAGGCAACCCCTAATTAAAAGGGAGAGGATTCTAGGGCATGAGGGTGGCGTGAGAGTGAGAGGAAGTCTTTGGAGAAGAGAGGATTTACTTCTAGAGTTGTAAGAGGAGAGGGAAAGTGAGAGATTTCTTCTTTATTATATTTGTAGGAGAGAATTGAGTGTGATTGTAAAGAGAGAAAATGCTTAAAGGGAACTTCTAGGGATTTTCTTGGGATGTGTTCTTTTCTTTCTTTATTTTGTAAATTGGTTTTATATATAAAATCTGTGTTTTGTCGTATCCTTCTCATGAATTCTAAGTAGTCTTCTTTATCTTTCTCACTACAATGAGATTTGGTTCTGTGAAGAATTGATTTTGTTTCATACAGTTTTAAATGTCAATAATTTGTGATGATTCGAACTCTGATCTTTATTTACTTTTTTATTTAGCCAATTAAAAGATTAAAATTTGTTGAGAAACATAAGATCCAAAAGGATTATGCTTTCTACAACAAGGTAAAAGTCAAATTCAATTCCATGGGTGAGGATGTTATACATGGGGTTGAGTGCAAAAAAAGATGGAAATATACTTTGTTGAATGCAGAATTGGAGATTTTTAAGTTGACGATTAAAATCCTCAAGTTGATTGAAAACTAATGCAAGATTGTTAGCCCTCAGGCGAGGGAGAAGTGGGAGCTCTGGAGTAAGAGCCCGTATCCTCTCAACCTAACCACATAATTAGGGATCAAACTCTGGATTAGTCAATATTCTTTATGCACTTGAAAGAGGTTAAAGAATAAGATTGCTCCTATTTGAAACAATACAATTTTATAAATAATTTTAAATGATTTTAATTGCTTAACTAACCATATACTCATTGTAAAGGGGAAAGATGCTTTATTAAATTTAAATTCTTTGTTACAAAACTTTATTTAGTCTTAGTAAATTTAACTTTGAAGTTTATAAATTAGTTTAGTAAACTTAGTTCTTTTAATTACATTTTTGTTAGCATTAATTAGACCCGTTTTAACTTGTCTTTCTTACTTTAACTTTTATAGTTTGAATAATGTGATTTATGTTATTATCATAAGAATTTTCATCTTCTAAACTAAGACTTGATAGTAGTAGACTAGAATTAGCCTAAGGGAATTCTTGCTGCGCTTCTCTGTGGGAATACTTGAAGTGATATGTGCACTTGCGCAGAACCCCTAGTGTGTGAACTATTTTATATAGTTTATATAAAATTTTGATTTTTTCACATTAAATACTTAATATAAATTGGGTTAAGATTTATACCATATTTTTGGAAGCTAAATTACTTTGTAAGTTTGGGATGGATCAAGTTTTTGACACTGTTATCGGGGATTTAAATTGACATAAAACAAGCAAAAAATAGCACACACTAGAGGCACATCATGTTTTTGGCACCGTTGCCAGGAAAGCTTTAGTAAGAACTTTAAGAGAATTTTAGTTAAACTTATAAGACTTAGATTTAGAATTTATAGTATTATTATATAGTGTCTTTAATTATTATGTGTTTATTTTAAGGAAAATCCAAAATACCAAAAATGTTTTTTTTATCTATCCTATTAGTTGTCTTTAGATTTGTATACGTAGTTCAGAAGCTGCAGACCTTAAATTTTACAAGTCATATTTGGAGAGAACATTTGGGAGAGATTTGAAAAGACTCCATGAATTTAATGTAGAAATGGTTGCAGATATTGAGAGGTAGTTGGATCAATATATAAAAAGATATCCTCAAGGAACCCCAATTATTGAGGAAAATTCATTTTGACAATGGATTGAAACTAGAAGTGAGATACATAATTCTTATTATGATTATTATAATCCAGGTTGGGAAAATCATTTGAAATTTAACAAGAATAATAATTTTAGAGGAGAAGACCAATTTTGGGAAGATAATCAATTTAATCGAACATGTAGTAAGAATAATCATGACTATTATAATAATAAACTTTCTTTTCGTCATGGATTTAACTCCAGCCCACATAATCAGGAGGAGTCATTATTAGAAGAGGATGTGATTCAATGGTGGGTCAGTTGGAAAGTCAAAAGAGTGAGCTCGAAAATCAAGAGGTTGCAATAAGGAATATGAAAAACCAACTAGGCAAATTATTAATGCAATTAATAGTTCCCCCACAGAGATTTTACCTAGTGACCCTAAGATAAACCCTAAGGAGATGATTGATGAGCAATTTAAAATTATCAAACTAATATTTTGAAGAGAATTTGAGGATATCAAAAGAACTTTAAGTTGAGAAATGAGGATAAGGAGATTGAAAGACCAATAAAAAAATCCTAAGGAATTAGAAAAACATATTTCCTCAACTAAGATAATATAGAAAGACCACCTCTACAATTTACTCAGTACCAAGGGAAGAATTGAAAGAAAACCTTGAACAAAATAGTAACCTAAAAGAATTTGATTCAAAATTTGAATTATTTAGAGAGAATCTGATCCAAAATTTGGGAGATCATGAAGTATCTTGTAAAGATCCATTTCTTATAAAATTTAAGGATGATATTAATATGAAAATTGAGAAAATCACTAGATGAATATTAGTCTAGAAAGAAATATGAGGAACAAGAATATGAATCAATCTGAAAAGCAAAAATCAAATCAAACCACTAATAATACAAACATCTACCAATCATAAATCAAATTGATCAATCCACAGTAAAGCAAACACAGTACAACACTAACAATCATAACTCTCAAACACACTAAATCAAAACACACTGATAAATATGGGTTGCCTCCCATAAAGCGTTTTGTTTAATGTTGTCAGCCCGACAAATGATTCCACCTAAATCAAAATTCCATTTAAGTAATCCTTGATCAATCACCTAATCTTTTCCAAATACAGGGATTCCTATAAAGTCTTCAAATTTAAAATTTTCTTTCAGCTCTTCCTTTTCAGATTGATTCATATTCTTGTTCCTCATATTTCTTTCTAGACTAATATTCATCTAGTGATTTTCTCAATTTTCATATTAATATCATCCTTAAATTTTATAAGAAATGGATCTTTACAAGATACTTCATGATCTCCCAAATTTTGGATCAGATTCTCTCTAAATAATTCAAATTTTGAATCAAATTCTTTTAGGTTACTATTTTGTTCAAGGTTTTCTTTCAATTCTTCCCTTGGTACTGAGTAAATTGTAGAGGTGGTCTTTCTATATTATCTTAGTTGAGGAAATATGTTTTTCTAATTCCTTAGGATTTTTTTATTGGTCTTTCAATCTCCTTATCCTCATTTCTCAACTTAAAGTTCTTTTGATATCCTCAAATTCTCTTCAAAATATTAGTTTGATAATTTTAAATTGCTCATCAATCATCTCCTTAGGGTTTATCTTAGGGTCACTAGGTATAGGGTCACTAGGTAAAATCTCTGTGGGGGAACTATTAATTGCATTAATAATTTGCCTAGTTGGTTTTTCATATTCCTTATTGCAACCTCTTGATTTTCGAGCTCACTCTTTTGACTTTCCAACTGACCCACCATTGAATCACATCCTCTTCTAATAATGACTCCTCCTGATTATGTGGGCTGGAGTTAAATCCATGACGAAAAGAAAGTTTATTATTATAATAGTCATGATTATTCTTACTACATGTTCGATTAAATTGATTATCTTCCCAAAATTGGTCTTCTCCTCTAAAATTATTATTCTTGTTAAATTTCAAATGATTTTCCCAACCTGGATTATAATAATCATAATAAGAATTATGTATCTCACTTCTAGTTTCAATCCATTGTCAAAATGAATTTTCCTCAATAATTGGGGTTCCTTGAGGATATCTTTTTATATATTGATCCAACTATAGTAGTTGATATTGATCCAACTATTATATATTGATCCAACTATAGTAGTTGGATTGACAAGTCCTCTACACTCGAGTTTCACTCAAACTTGGATTTTACAAGAGACATCATGAACTTTAATAACAACAACTCCATTTCAATTTTGTTACTTCTTTTCTCTGACTTTGTTTTCATTTGATAAGAGTAGCAAACTTATTTGATGAGTAGCATGTGGATGACTTTACACTATCCTTATAACGGCTAGAGGTGCTTAATTTTTTGAGATAAGGTGATGCTTGAGGTTGGTAAATGTGAACCAATATATCAGGGATAATTTTATCTTTGGGATTAGAATCTATAAAATCATTTATAAGTACACAAAATATCTGTGTAGTGATTCCATTAGAAATTAAAAGTAATTTAATGGGATGCAATGCGTTAAAGGAAGAATTTGTCTCATTTATCATGTGTGTTTTTTTTTGTGTTACAATAATATAAAGATTTAGAGAACACATAAATATATATATTCCTATACAATACCTGTTCTGCTTGTTAGATCTTTCTTTCCATTTTATCGAGCATGTTTTTGTTTAGACTTACTTTCTATTGCACAATGTTTTGTCATGATGAATACTTGTAGATGTTTGTGATAGATAAAATTTATGAACTATTTTTCTTCCTACTTGTATTTTCTGCATTGAATGTTATACATGTTTAAAATCAAGTTTGGGGGTAGGAAGAAAAATAAATTTTAAAGTTAGTATACTTCCTTTTAGTTTAATATTATTACAAGCATGTTTTAAGCTAGATTTACTTTCTCTTATAGTCATTTTATCCTGATTATGCATGCATATGAATTTGATAGGATGTTGTAGTAGTTATTATATTCAACTTTTAATTTTTCGTCCAGCTACATTTTATGGAATTAAGTGTAAAATATTTAAAAATTCAAGTTTGGGGGAAATAAAATTTTCTTCTATACGAACTAAACTAAATTTTTTTGTCCTCAATTAACTATATTTTTAAAATTAATTTAACATGACCTTGGATATTAGAGTTTAACTTTAAATGACTATATTTATGTTTGTAAATATTATGGTAAATTTAAGTAAAAGTTTTTAAAAACAAAGGTCAATTATAAAGTTAGAGATACTTGGTATGAAAGGATAAGACTACGTTATTCTATTTAAAGTAAAGGAAATTGTATTTTTAAAGTACTAATAATCTTAGAGTTTCCTATAAAAAGAAAAGAATGAGACTTTATGAAAAATCATCAAAACTAATATGAATTTATAAAATGAAGAAAACTAAAAAGTTTTAACTTTAAGAAGAGGACAGTGAAGTTCAAAATTATTAAAAACTATCCAGATATAGTAATCATCACTTATAAAAAAAAGAAAAGAAAGTATTGAAAAGATCCCGAATATAAGAAAAAAGAGAGTAAAATAAAAAGAAAAAAAAATGTGAGGAGAAACTTGAGGAGATATCTAATAAAAAATTGGCTTCACTTGAATTAACTTGAGGAAAAGGCTTTATTACATTTTCTAAACTTGTATTTAAGTATTAACACCCTTAATAGTAAATGTTTCATGAAATTCTTTTTCATTCTAAGTATCCTTGATATAACAAATTACAGTTCTTCTTAAAATGAATGGAGATTTAGAAATCTTATATTTGATAGAAATCTTATATTTGATTAGAAATCTTATATTTGATTACTAAGTTTTCTTATGCTTATAGTTTTTGTCTAAGTTATTAAAAGTTTTTTTTAAATTATACAATTTTATTTATTAAAATAAAGTATAGAAGTTTATAAGTTAATCTCTATCCTAAGTCATATTTTTTATGTAGTAAAAGAGTCACTTAGAGACAAGTAACATTTAAGTTTGGGGGAATTTGACACGCCTAAAAATTACCTACTTTTTCATATATATTTTATGCTCAATTTTAATGATTTTTAATGATATAACACTTTAAAAGATGATATTTTGCATATTTTTGGTTTCAGGTACAACCAATGGACTTTTGGAGAAAATGATGCAAAACAAGTGCAATTTAGAGTAAAAAAGAGCAAGAAAGAAAATTCCAACTTAACAAATTTTGATATGTCTTTCTATACTTAATGTACCTTAGATTTCTCACATGTTATTGAATAAAATTACACTTTAAATAAAAATTTTTTTCATGCTTATTTTGTAGGTATATCTGTTAGGAGCGAAACACAACTAAAACAGGGAGAAATGAATCTTACACAGAGCTAAACGGTTGGGCTCTTACAGAGTGGCACCCAAGGCGCCAAAATCCAGAGAACTGGCTCTTGAAGCACTAGAGATGATAAAATAAGGATTAAGGCAGTTCAAGATGAATTTTGAGCAGATTTTGAAGGCTCCAAATGATTTAAATGCCCCATGGATTGATTCAATGTATCTAGATATTTTGGAAGGCTCTTTAATGGAGGGATATGTCTCTTGAATGAATGGACTTGTCTTTTGGGATTCAAAAGGTGTGACTTTTAGAGACAATTTGGGAGGGAATTTTGAATTCATTTTGAAAGAAGACAGCCCCTAATTAAAAAGGAGAAGAGTCTAGGGCATTAGTGTGGCGTGAAAGTGAGAGGAGGGCTTTGGAGAAGAGAGGATTTTCTTCTAGGGTTGTAAGAGTAGAGGGAAGGTGAGATATTTCTTCTTCATTACTTCATTACATTTCTAGATTACATTTCTAGGAGAGAATTGAGTGTGATTGTAAAAAGAGAAAGTGCTTAAAGGGAACTTCTAGAGAATTGAGTTTGATTGTTAACCCTCAGGCGAGGGAGAAGTTGGAGCTCTGGAGTGAGAGCCAGTATCCTCCAAAACTTACCATAGAATTAGGGACCAAACTCTGGATTAGTCAATATTTTGTATGCATCTGAAAGAGGATAAAGAATACGATTGCTCCTATTTGGCACAATACAATTCTATATATAATTTCAAATGATTTTAATTACTTCACTAACCATGTACTCATTGTAGTGAGGAAGGATGCTTTCTTAAATTTGAACTCTTCATCACAAAACTTTATTTTGTCTTAGTAAATTTAACTTTAAAGTTTAGAAATTAGTTTAGTAAACTTAGTTCTTTTAGTTTCATTTCTATTAGCATTAAGTAGACCCATTTTAACTTATCTCACTTCAATTTTTATAGTTTGAATATTGTGATTTATGGTATTATCATAAGAGTTTTCATCTTCCAAACTAAGACTTGATAGTAGTAGACTAGAATTAGCCTTAAGGGATTTCTTATTGCGCTTCTCTATGGGATTAATATTGGGGTTTTTAAATAAAACCCTATATTACTTGAAGAGATACATGCTCTTGCATAGAACCTCTAGTGTGTGAGCTATTTTATATACTTTATATAACATTTTGATTTTGCACATTAAATACTTAATATAAATTGGGTCAAAATTTTGACCATATTTTTGGAAGCTAAATTATTGCGTAATTTTGGGACAGGTCAAGTTTTGGCACTGTTTCTAGGAATTTAAATTGACATAAAACAAGTAAAAAATAGCACACACCAGGGGTGCATCAGAAGTTCTGCCGCTAGGAAGAAACTCTGAATTATTGAAATTACTTACTTCTTCACAACATCAAATGCTTTTTTGTATAAATCTAAGGTGAATCCATCAGAGCCTGCAATTTTACTACCATCAATAGTATTTAGTGCCATTATGACCTCCTCTTCATCTGAGACTTGTGTGTGATTTATTGTATTCGTATTGACTCTTTCTAAGTCCGATAGAGCCTAAGAAACCTTCTTATACTCAGAGGGAGTATGTGCTACAAGCTTTTCAAAGAACTCCACTACACTCTGAGAAATTTGTGGGAGATCTGTCAACCATACACCTTGACTATTTTTTATCCTTAGAATAGTAATTAGTTTTCTTTTGTATTTAATCACAACATGATAGTACTTAGAATTCCTATGCCCATATACTAGTATATTGTCACCAGCCTTTTTTCTTTAGAAATTGTTCTTTCTGATCGATGGCTTTGAGAAGTTGTTGGTTTGCCTCAAGGATCTCCATTTCAGTACCATTTCCTTTTAGTAACACTTCCTCCAATACAACTGACGGTGTAGATTCCCAAAAGATTTTGATTTTTATTTCTTCAGCTCCTTTGCCAATTTTTTTTGGAGTTTCCAAAGTTTGTACATAGGGCCTTCATTTTCCTCATGAGGTTTAGAGATCTAAACTCTTTTAACAACATTTAAAAACTCCTTATGTTATAGAACAGGCATTATAGTACCTGAAATAAGGCTTTTAGACTTTATCGATGAGTGAAATATTCAAAATGAGAGGGGTGTGGTCTAAGCTTGTCATTGGCAAGTGTTTAATATAAGATTGAGTGTGAATATCCATCCACGGCTATTAATAAAAAATCTATCTAGTCTTTCACACTTCTCTAAGTAAATGGGTTACTCTTAAAGCCTAAGTCAAAAAGACTTGCTGCACAGATATTATTTGAAAACTTTAGCATGTTGTTGAGATCAGGTGTTCTGCCACCAATTTTCTTACTTGGGTTTGCAATACTGTTAAACTCTCTTCCAATGATCCAGTTTCCTTGCATGCTTCTAATGATGTTAATTTGGTTGAACCATAACTCTTCCTTATCATAATCAAAGCAACCTATATATATGAATGTGTCATATCCCATAAACTGTTCCAAGGTAAAGTCTATATGGATAAATTTTGGATTATTAATGATAAATCTAAAACTAATCTCCTTTATGCGCAAAAGCCAAATTTTATTTGTTAGTATTTGCACAAAACCAAAAGCCTTGAAACTTCTTAATGATATGCTTCTGGTTTTTATGTACCATAGGTTCCAAAATATACATGATCCGACATTTATACGCCCTGTTCAGTTGAAGTAATTTGTTAAGAGAGTTAGGCCTACAAATTCCCATAACATTCCAAATTAAGATGTTAATCAAGGTAGGAGAATTTCCCTACTATAGTAAGCTTAGAGAGGGAGGTAGCCTTATGATTATAAATAGAGCCCTCAACCATTATAATGTAATCTTCTCATAGGTATCTAGATTCTAATGTAGCTTATCTTTTTCTTCTTATTTTCTAAACTGGTCAATCATCCTCTAGTGATTGACTCACCTCAGTAATTAAGGTTTCATTGACGTTAGTAATTCTAAAATTGGTATTATTTGTTATCTCAAGATAATTCATCACTTAAGGAATTACTTCCAATTCAACCATTGTTTCTCCAGCATGTTTAGTTTGATTTGTAATTAACTATTCCATAATAATTCCCATCCTATTAGATTGTTCCTTATCCAAAGAATTCTCACCCAAAATGGCATGTTCATCATTGTTAATACCCACCCTTCTGTGATCTAATGTCAAGTGTTATCCCCTCTCCTTTAAGACTTTGATCAGTTACATCTTGTATTTTTTTTTTATCCCTAACCTATGAATCTATATGGATGGGGACATTAATCTTTAGCTTAAGATGATGTCTGAAACACTTTTCATGCTTATGTCCAAACATTTTGCAATTTTCACAATATATAGTCCTTTGCTACAAAATAATAGGTTATTGGTAACCATTATGTGTTGTACCCAGCCAAATCTCCTCCACATCAGAAAGGGTAAAATCCCTTTCCACAAGGATCCTTATAGCATAAGTGATGGCACCCAAAGCTCGCATCGTCCATTGCCGCCAATTCCCATCATCATGTCGTTGGTTTGGTGTTGTTGTTTGAAAGGAGTCGCCACTCTGTTTATCTATTTTATTTCTATAATCTCCAAGTAACTTATTTTTTTGAATCATGTGAAAAATTCTCAGATGTTAAGAAACTAGGAGAAGGAAAGAAAGGGGCAAAAATAGAAAACATGAGAAAAAGAAATGTCAGGATGATTTTCACTACGATAGACATCATAGAGAAAATGATTTCTTGTATAAGGAAAACCACATGAAAAGCTTGATAACCAGAGATTTAGGTATATCGCCTGTTCTAATTTCTTCTTTCTTTTATAAGAGCAAGCTTCTGCAGCAAATTATATCTTAGATAGTCAAAACTATCTAAGAAAACTCCTAATTAAAGTGAATAGTCATTCTTCTAAGAAATCTCAAGGTCAAGGAAATAAACATCAAATGTTTATTCCTAGGGTATTAGATTTCTAAGAATCAGATTCTACCCCAATGGTTTTATTTTTTTTTTTCATGTCATTTTATTTGGTTTTGTTGTTTTTTTTATTTGTCATGTCAGGTCATTTTATTTTATTTTTTTTTTGTCTGTTATTTCATGTCATTTTATCTTATTTTATTTTGTCATTTTATTTTGTCATGTTCTTTTCATATTTCATTTCATTTTTTTTGTTTTGCTCTTTTGAGGTTCACATTTTCTTCTTCAGAATGTCTTCCTGCAAATTAGAGTTATCACACCCTAAACATGCAAAGTAAATCTAAAGCACGATTTTATTTCATGTATTTAGTAAAACTGCAAAATAGAACACGATTAGTATGAAATCATGTTTAATTTTGTCAATTTAGTGTGTTGAATAATTTTTAAATGATCGGTCAAGATGTCTATGCTCCGTCATCCTGGGGCCCTAAAGTTTTCAAATCTACTTAATTTGAACAGTGTTTAAAGGACCGGAAGATTTTTGTCAGCAACCACAAAGTACGTCATCCAAAAAATCTTCATAGATTTGAACACAACCATTCAAGTTGTGTTCAGTGATCTTTCTTCATTAGGGTTGAATTTAAGTTTTAATGTCTTTTTCGGATTTTAGGGGTTGGAAAATTTTAGGTTGTCTATGATTTATTAACTGATTATGTTTTGTCATTTTTGTTGTTTTGTTTTTGTTTGGAATGAACCAATTAGGATCTCATGGTTTCATCATCCCAAGTCATTATGTTTGCGGTTTGATTAGCCATAAATGGCTGGAAGATATTTTGTTAACAACCATGGGTTACCTCCTCCAAAATACATTTTCAAACCTAGTTGTATTTTTAGGTTTAAGTTTAAGTTTTAATTACTTTTAAAGTAGATTTTATGTCATTTGTGTTTATGACAGTGCCTTTTCGTTTATTTAAGGTTTGATGTCAATTAGACCTAATGAAGTTTGATTGAAGTCTAGTGGCTTAGACCTAAGACCTAGGTTTAATGTCGGTAAAACCAAAGGATTGATGTCGTTCAGATTCAATTTGGATAGATCCTAAGGCATGAAGATGATTTAGGTTCAATGTTGGCAGAACCAAAAGTTTGAAATAGTTTTAAATCCGATGTAGGTAGAATTTAAAATTGATTTAGGTTCAATGTGGGTAAAGCCTAAGGTATGAAATATTTCTAAGTCCAATATAGGTAGGACTTAAAAATTGATTTAGGCTTAATGTAGGTAGAATCTAAGGTTTGAAATATTTCTAAGTCCAATGTAGGTAGGACTTAAAATTGATTTAGGTCCAATGTAAGTAGAACCTACGGTTTGAAATATTTATAAGTCCAATGTTGGTAGGACTTAAAAATTGATTTAGGTTCAATGTAGGTAGAACATAAGGCTTGAATTATTTCTAAGTAGGTAGGACATAAAATTGATTTAGGTTTAATGTAGGTAGAACCTAAGGTTTGAAATATTTCTAAGTTCAGTGTAGGTAGGATTAAATTGATTTAGGTTTAATGTAGGTAGAATCTAAGGTATGAAATAGTTCTAAGTCCAATGTAGGTAGGACTTAAAATTGACTTAAGTTCAATGTAGGTAGAATTTAAGGTATGAAATAGTTCTAAGTTCAATGTAGGTAGGACATAAATTGATTTAGGTTCAATGTAGGTAGAACCTATGGTTTAGAATATTTCTAAGTCCAATGTAGGTAGGACTTAAAATTGACTTAAGTTCAATGTAGGTAGAATTTAAGGTATGAAATAGTTCTAAGTTCAATGTAGGTAGGACATAAAATTGATTTTGGTTCAATGTAGGTAGAACCTAAGGTTTAAAATATTTCTAAGTCTAATGTAGATAGGACTTAAAATAGATTTAGGAACAATGTAGGTAGAACCTAAGGTTTGAAATACTTCTAAGTCCAATGTAGGTAAGACTTAAAATTGATTTAGGTCCAATGTAGGTAGAACCTAAGGTTTGAAATATTTCTAAGTCCAATGTAGGTAGGACTTAAAAATTGATTTAGGTTCAATGCAGGTAGAACCTATGGTTTGAAATATTTCTAAGTCCAATGAATGTAGGACTTAAAATTGATTTAAGTTCAATGTAGGTAGAACCTAAGGTTTGAAATATTTCTAAGTCTAATGTAGGTAGGACAAAATTGATTTAGGTTCAATGTAGGTAGAATCTAAGGTATGAAATAGTTGTTAGTCCAATGTAGTTAGGACTTAAAATTGATTTAGGTTCAATGTAGGTAGAACCTAAAGTATGAAATAGTTCTACTTTCAATGTAGATAGGACTTAAAATTGATTTAGGTTCAATTTAGGTAGAACCTATGGTTTGAAATAGTTTTAATTCCAATGTTGGCAGGACTTAAAATTGATTTAGGTTCAATGTAGGTAGAACCTAAGTTTTGAAATAGTTCTAAATCCAATGTAGGAATGAATTAAAATTGATTTATGTTCAATGTAGGAAGAAGCTAAGGTTTGAAATATTTCTAAGTCCAATGTAGCTAGAACCTAAGGTTTGAAATATTTCTAAGTTTAATGTAGGTAGGACTTAAAATTGATTTAGGTTCAATGTAGGTAGAACCTAAGTTTTGAAATAGTTCTAAATCCAATGTAGGAATGAATTAAAATTGATTTATGTTCAATGTAGGAAGAAGCTAAGGTTTGAAATATTTCTAAGTCCAATGTAGCTAGAACCTAAGGTTTGAAATATTTCTAAGTTTAATGTAGGTAGGACTTAAAATTGATTTAGGTTCAATGTAGGTAGAAACTAAGGTTTGAAATATTTCTAGGTCCAATATAGGTAGGACTTAAAATTGATTTAGGTTTAATGTAGGTAGAACCTAAGGTTTGAAATATTTCTAAGTCCAATTTAGGTAGGACTTAAAATTTATTTAGGTTCAATGTAGGTAGAACCTATGGTATGAAATAGTTTTAAGTCCAATGTAGGTAGGCATTAAAATTGATTTAGGTTCAATGTAGGTAGAACCTAAGGTTTAATTTGTTTTAGGTTCAAATTAAGTTAAACCTAAGGGTTTTAGGTTCAAGTTGGGTTGAAACTAAAGGTTTGAGTTGACTTAGGTTCAAGTTGAGTTGAACCTAAATGTTTGATTTTACTTAGGTTCACTAAATGTTTGAGTTGACTTAAATCTATTGTAGTTAAAACTTAAGGGTTGATCAGACCTAATTTAGATTAGATCTAATTAGGTTTGAAAGTTAATTAAACCTAACATGAATAAGGTTTAATTAGTTTTATTAGGTCTGATTAGGTTATTACCTAATTGGGGTTTAAGATGAATTAAGCTTAATGTAAGTAAGGCTTAATGTGGTCAATTAAGTCTCAATAGAGTTAAACCTAATTGTGGTTTAAGTTGAACTAAGCCTAATGTAAGAAAGGTTTAATGTGGTCAATTAGGTCTAATTATTGTTAGAAGTAATTAAGGTTTAAGTTGATTAAGCCTAATGTAAGTATGGCTTAATATGTTAATTCCGTATAATTAGGGTTAGACCTAATTAAGATTTAAGTTGATTAAGCCTAATGTAAGTAAGGTTTAATGTGGTTAATTAGGTCCAATTAGGGTTAGACCTAATTGTGGTTTAATTTGAATTAAGCCTAATTTAAATAAGACTTAATGTGGTTAATTATATCTAATTAATTTTAGACCTAATTGGGTTTTAAGTTTAATTAAGCCTAATGTAAGTAAGGCTTAATGTGGTTAATTATGTCTAATTAGGGTTAGAACTAATTGTGGTTTAAGTTAAATTAAGCCTAATGTAAGTAAGACTTAATGTGGTTAATTAGGTCTAGTTAGGGTTAGACCTAATTAAAGTTTATTGAGTTAATCCTAAGGTGATTAAGGCTTAACTGGGTTTAATCAGGTCTAATGGTAATTTACACCTAATTAGGTTTTATTGAGTTAAACCTAATGTGATTAAGGTCTAACTGTAGTTTATACCTAATTAAGGTTTATTAAGGTAAACCTAATGTGATTAAGGTATAACTGAGTTTAAGTAGATCTAATTGTGGTTTAGACCTAATTAGGGTTTATTGAGTTAAACCTAATGTGACTAAATTCTAACTAGGTTTAATTAGTTCTAATTGTGGTTTAAACCTAATTATGGTTTAATGTGTTATGTTAAATGTGATTAAGGCTTACAAAAGGTTTATTAGGTCTAATTAAGGGTTATACCTAATCAGGGTTTAATGTGTCTTAAACCTAATTTTGTTAAGGTCTAAGGTGATTAATTAGGTCTAATTGAGATTTATACCTAATTAGGATTTAACTATGTTAAGCCTAATGTGATTAAGGCTTAATGGTGTTAATTAGGTCTAATTGTGGTTTAGAACTAATTGTAGTTTTGGTGAAGTTTGGGTTCATCTAAACTGAACCCAACTGTCTATATTTGGTCTATCCTAGATTTAGATTAAGTCTAAGGTGTCTAGACCTAAATGTCAAGAGAATTTGATTTCAACATTTGGAATTTTGACTCCGAGTCTATAGGGATTAGACCAAATAGTCCTGAGGATTTAAGTAGACCCTATGTTGATCAAGGTTTGGGCTCACCTTTGATCTAGATTGGAGTTTAGATCTAAGGGTTTAGGACTTGGTCAATCCCCTAATCGAGTCAGACCATGGAAATAATTACAACATTTTATAGAAATTAGAAAGTTAGATCATTTGGAATTTTCCTAACCTTCGAAAAATCAGAGGATATTCCTAAGGACTTAAATGTTAATCCCTAAGATTTTCAGATTTTTTGGAATTATAAAGAACTTTTAATAATTAAATTACTCTAGAGAGTAATTAATTAATTAAAATTTAAATATAATTAATTAAATTTTAATTTCACTTCCATAATTTTCTCCTCATTTTCTTGAATCCAGGGGTATTTTTGTCATAATTTTGTTATTTTTCTTATCAAGATATGAACTTTTGAAGGTCTTAGTTATTTTCTGAAATTAACTAATTCTAAGAAACCTATTCATCTACTTATCTGACGTGGCGTAGAATCGAACATCGGATGCGTCAAAAGTTATTGTGGCAGCGCGCGATTAGAAGCACTTTACACGTGGCATCACATGTAGCCTGTGGTTCTGTTTGTTTCATATGAATAGAACCATGGTCTGACTCGATTAGGGGAGTCCATTTTTGGTACACGAAAATGGACGACATCGGTTCATTGTCCTAAAGGGAGTTGAACTGAGAGCTGTTCATGGTCTTAGATTAAGATCTACCCAGCTCTTGCACCAAACTCAAAAGTTTTTTTTTCTAAAGCATCATCTCAATATGGTGAACACATTCATATTGATCATTAGCCCTGAAGTGAAGATTCTCTTCACAATGTCTGAAAAATGAGATGAAATTAGGGTTTATCACCATACCTTGGCCTTAGTGGATAGAATTTCATTTAGATTGGTTCCAAAGCTTTGCCTTGAGCTTAAGTAGACTCAATTTGAGTTGAAATTGGGTCTGAGTAGGAGTTTGATGAAAAGGGTTCACGACTTCACTGAACAGTGGGTTGGAGCTATAGGGAAGGCCAATTTTGATTGGGATTATCTCCTTAGAGCGAAGAGAAGATTTTAGAAAAACTAATTGGGGGTTTTGATGAGGTTTATGTCAAACCCAAAATTTTTCCTAGAATTGGATTCCAAAATTAGAGCACATAAGTGGATGTCAAAGGCTAATTTCATGGGGGATCAAATCTTCAAAGTTTGGGGAGCAAGTTTGGAGTTATGGGTTTATGGAACTGAGAACTATCAATCGTTCTCTATTTTCTTAAGCTCTTGGGTTAGCCTATTTATAAGCTTGAGGAAGATGTGGCTGAGCTAGGCTTCATCTGGGGAAGAAGCTATCAGCTGTATAATGATTGTGGATAAGTATCCTGGCCAAGGATTAGCATGGATGTACCTCCCAAAGCATTATCCATATGTGATCTTTCATTAGGATGAAGCTTGGGTTCTTGTTTTGGCACCTCTCCATTCGCTAGCTTGGGAGGTGGATAAGCCTACTCAAAAGAACTTGAATCAGCCTCCCCCATATGGATTCATTGGTCATTCAATAAATTAGGGAGGGGATGACACATATCCCTCTTCATTCCCAATTTTTATGCTTTTGTCATGATGACCCTAATCATGTGTTGAATAAGGTTTTAGATAGTCTTTTCTTTCATTAGATGAAGGTGGAGGTGAATGATGAGCTCACTACATCTTCATTCCAAATTTCATGAAAGAATTCTTCCCTACATGATGTTTTCATAATGAATTTTGTTTTGAGTCAATGGTTATGACTCATGAGTCATTTATGCATGTTAGTCATGTCATGGTGTGTGTCATGGGTCATGGGTGACCCATTAGCAAATTGTCATGTTGTGAATTTAGTATAAAATATGTTTTTTGGGTGGTCATGGGTTTGAACCAATACTTTAAACTTAAATCCTAAGTATAATACTCCTTAATTTCACTCTCTTTAATTATTTAAATGATTAATTAATTAAGAGAATAAAATAATTTGATGAAAAGACCTAATTTTGACCGAAAACAATAATGTTGACCAAGTTTGATGAAGTTGACCATGGTTGACTAGGGTTGATCTTGGTTGACCAATTTAGGTCTAGGGTTGACCAGAATAACTTACTTGACCATGTCATGGTTAGTTTAGTCATGGGGTCATTAGATTTGGTGGTATGACCTAGGTTTAACCAAGGTAGACCAGGATGGTCAAATTGACCATAACCATATGACGATCATTTGGGTCTATGGATGACCAAATGTTCAATGTGGTGACCATGAGGTTCAAAAATGACCATTTTGACCAAAGTTTGACCAATGGGGTCCAAAGTTTGACCAATGGGGTCCCCAATGGGGTCCATGATTGATATAATGGTCAAATTTGACCAATTTGGTGTTTAAGTTGACCAAATAGTCCATTTTTACCAATTTGGTATCTTGATTGACCAAATGGTTCAATATGACCCAATTTGACAAAAGTTGACCATTTTGACCAAATTTAACCAAGTGGGTCAATTGGATGTCTGTACTGACCAAATGGTCATTATGGTAACTATTGGGTCAGATTTTGATGAAATTAAGGTTTGTCATAAATGATCTGTTCATTTTGGTGTATCATCCTGGTTTGGACCCAAAAAAGGTATATTGGCAGTTAATTTAATTTTTAGGGTTTTTGAGACCCTAGGTAAGTTTAAAGGGATCAATGTTGGTAGGCATTCTCCTAAGATTAAACTTCGTGATCATGATGATCATTTCCAATTCTTTCTGAAGATTATGAATCAGTATGAGTGATTCGAGATACATCTTTTCTATGGGTGTCAAGTCAGGGTCCTCACAAAAGTGAGGTCAACAAGAAGGTCAAGACAATTTGAATCTAGGAACATCTAATTTCATTGGCCTTCCAAAAATAACTCTTATGGAGAACAAAACTTCATGGTTGTATGAGTGTACCTTTAGTCCAGGTAGTTTAATCCAGAAAAGGACAATGGGGGGTTGTTGATTAGGGTCAAGGTCATTAGACCATCTAAGAACTTTCAAATACATCCCATCAATTTTCATATATTCTTTGGAGAATACTCTTGAATAATCTTCCTCCTTATGGAGTTGTAACATAACATGCCTTCCATCAAAGAGCCCTACTTTCCATGATCCTACTAGCTTCATGTTTTCAAAAACCTTTCTAATTTTTTCCATCTTAGAATGTCCAAATTTAGAAATTTCCAGCCACATTGAACCTACAATTCTCAGCTAAACTTATCACATCATTCTCTGAAAGTATAATATCAGGTTTTTCCCCCCTTTTGAAGCCTTTCTAACAAGTGGATAGTTTGCTTTACCTTTAAGGGAATCATGATAACTATGTGGAAACAACAAGCTATCTGCATTTGCAGTACTAAAACCCAAATTGTTTCTGACAATGTCAGCAAAAGAAGCATGACCCGCAAAATTCTCCCCAATAAAGGGAATAATTGAGCCTATATCACCAATGAAATAGTAACACAAATTCAAAATGTATGGAGCTTGGGAAGTGTAAAAACTCCAAAAACATAACCAAAGTAGTGAGGGAAGGCAAAAAGCAACAAGAGGAGGGCACCAACTACCTCAAAACTGCCTCCATTGATCAATGAAACCCTAGAAGTTGAAGAAGGAGCATTGCTAGCTTCATCACACACACACACACACACACACACACACACACACACAC
>NW_018164990.1:241965-273624 GCF_001263595.1 Phalaenopsis equestris | reverse complement strand
TATATATATATATATATACACTTCTGTGGAGGTGGTGGAAGTTAGGGATGTTGAGCCTATTTGGGGATCTGAGGAGAATGGGGGTGTTTTTGTTGATGAGGAAATAGAATTGTAGGGCTGAAGGTTTAAATCTCAGATGTTGAGATCAAACTCTATAGACCTAAAGTCAAAATCCCAGATTTTGAGATCAAATTCACATTAAAATTTTGGCATGACCAATTTAGACTTAAGCTAAAATCTGAATCCAGTTCAAATGAGACACAAACTTTAAGTTTAATCCAGGTGAACCAACTCTTCACTAAAACCCTAATTAGGCCTAAAACACAAGTAGAACAAATTAAACCTTGTTAAGCAATCCCTAAAATTAAAGATGTGTAAAATTAATAAAGTTGACTCCGCTTTCCAGCGACGCCAAAAATTTGGTTTGTTATTTGTGAATAAGAAATTAAAGCAATTAATGTTGGGATTATACGCAAGTATACGTATCATTATCAAGTAATACAGGACTTTTTGTTTAAACCCCAAATATTGATCCCATGAGGAAGTTTTAAATTTGATATGGTAATCTAAATTAGGAAATTACAGAAATAAAATGACTAATAAAGAAAATCTACTATACTAATTTTGAATTTTTAAGATGTTATCAGAATTAAATTTTCAACTACTAGCAAGATTGTAAAGTATAGTTAAACTATAACTACCAAACTATGTTTCTGTGATGAGGTTATCAAATATGAGAAAGCATCTTTCTCACTTTAATGAGTTTTTGCTTAAATGAGAGAGATAAATTGTTTGAATTTCTATTATGCCAAATAGGAGCAAATTTAATTCTCAATCCTTAGTCAAGTGTTATAGAGAATCATTGGCTATTCTCAAATTTAGTCTCTAAATCCGTGGTTACGCTGGGAGGATACTGGTTCTCACTCTAGAGCTCCTACTTCCCTTATCCTGAAGGCTAACTCTCATTTTAGTTCTTAAACACTAAAACCAAATTGGGGATTTTAGTCAGTCACCCTAAAATCTCCATTTCTTTGCCCAGTAATATATATATATATATATAACCCAATTCTATGAACGAAACACTCCTTCATAGAATTGAATGTGATTCTCACCTTTTTGTAGAACTCATACTCCATTTCTCGAATCATATATTTCACAACAGATTTTAACATTTCAATTGACCAGATCAAAAATTAAATTAAGAACGGAGTGGAAAAATCATCACAATTTATTTTTATTTTAAAACTAACACATCCAAATTATCTCTTCATTTCACCATATCTTAAAGTAGTGAGAAATACAAAGAAAACTACTCGGACCTCATGGGGAATATACAACAAAATATGAATTTCATAAATAAAAGAAAGTTTATACAACAATAATAAACAAACACCACTTATCTGTAAATCTTCCTTTAGGCAAATCCTTTATAGCATCTCTTAGACTCTTTCTTTCTTTACAACACTCTTGACTTTCTCTTTAAAGATGCAAGGAAGAAGATATCTCTCACTTCTCTCCCTCTCTAACAACTCTTAGGAGAAATCACTCTTAGACTCACAACACTAGACAATAGAACACTCTGGTAAACTCAATTACACATTACCCCCTCTAACCACCACTTTTTCTGATAATTTTTTTGCTCTAAATAAAGAATAATGTCAGTTTTCCAAGAGGTAACTCCAATAACTCTTCAAAAAGCATCCAAATTCATCAAATCTTCTAGAATTTTGCCAAGCACCGACTTTGGCGTCGTCGGCGCCCGTGGTCAGAATTAAATTTTGTGCTCTCTATTTAATGACGCCATCAACACCCAATTTGGCGTTGTTGGCACCCAATCTGGTTCCATCGACACTAATAAGGTTCTGAACTCCTTTTTCATGCTTTCATCGTCGGTGTCCTTGCTGGCGTTGTCGGCACTGAGTATTTTTTTTTTCCAAAACGCGATTTTGACTCTATTCCATCCTTTTTGCTTCAAGTCCTAAAAATCATCAACCTACAATAAAACATGAAAAATACATTCCTTTAAAGTGCACTATCACCAAAAATGAGTATAAAATATTGGTCTAAAAATACATATATTTTTTGTGCATCAAAATCCACCAAACTTAAATGTTATTTGTCCTCAAGTAACTCATTTACTACATAAAAATATGACATATGGCAAAGAGTTTTAACTTCAATATTTCCAAATTTTGGTCTGCTAAATATAATATCATAACTTAAGAAAAATTTAAAATAACTCAAGTTAATACTAAAGATATCAGAATATCTAGCAGTCAAGTCAAAGATTTCTAATTCTCTATTCTTTTCAAGGAAAATTGAAAATTATCATATTAAAGCCACTTAGAATATCCATATGAAAATAAAATTCATGATTTCTTTATTAGAAAACATTCTAATACTTAAATACAAGTTTAGAGAATGTAGCAAAGCCTTCTTCCTTAAGTTGATTTAAGTGAAGCCAATTTTTGATTAGGGATCTCCTCAAGCATCTCCTCACATCTTTTTTTCTTTTCTTTTCCTTCTCTTTTCTTTTAGGATCATTTTCAATCCTTTTGCTTCTCTTTTTTTCTTTTTCTTTCTTTTCTTTTTTTTATGTGAGGATTACTATATCTGGATAGTCTTTACTGACTTTGAACTCCATTATCCTCTTCTTAAAGTTAAAAACTTTTCACATTCCTTAACTTTATAAATTCATATTAGCTTTAAGTTTTTTCTTATAAAGTTTTATTCTTTTCTTCTTACATGAAACTCAAAGATTCTTAATACGTCATAAATACAAATTCCTTTACTTACCATGGAAAAACATAGTCCTATTCTCTCATACCAAAAGTTTTAATCTCTAGAAGTACCCTTTATTATTAAAAGTTTTTTCTTAAGTTTACTATATATTTAGAAACAAAAATATAGTTGTCTAAGTTAGGTTCTAATACCAATGTTCATGTTAAATTAAAAATTTTAAAATATAGATAATTGAAGATAAATAAAATTAAGTTTCTTTTTTAAAAAAGGATTTTTTCTCTCCCCCCCCCCTCCCCCAAACTTAAATTTTTAAGAGATTAAGCATGAAAAACTGAAAATACATGGTCAAAGAAAATAACTAACACATAAGGAAAAGACATACCTGTTGAAGGTTTTGATTTTTGAAACTTAACTGTGAAATATTGCATGTGCTAATATGAAAAGCTATAAGACTTAAAACAGTAAATAACATATAATATATATATATATATATATATATAAATATTTGTTGAGAAAGAGTTAACTAAATAATTAAAAAGTATAATAAATTAAAAAATAAAAAAATAACAGTATTAAAATAAATTTCAACTTTACAACATTTCTACAAATTAAAGTTCACAACACAACATTTGATATAAATTTAAGTTTCACACTTAACAATTAAACAATAACAATAACGAAATGTAACAAATAATAAACTAAATAAAAGATCAAGACTATGACTAAGTAGACTTCACCACTAATCATCATCTTCTTCTTCTTCTACATCAAAATTCTGCTGCTGATAAGGAGTAAAGATAGGGTGACTAGAGAACTATATTGAGTGGTTGCTTCTCATGTATCTAACCATAACATCATCATAAGTAACATCATATTCAAACTTCTGTCTTTAATTCATCATTATGTGCCTCTAAATTTTCAATCCTGCTCTCCATTATTAAAATATCTCCCCCGTTGGATCATCATTTGTTCTATACGTCCCTAGAGAGTAGGAGTACTAGAAGTAGAACGAATATCTCTACTCCTACTCCTCGATCTCTATTCAATATGAGATTCATAGGTTTTTATGTTTGTTGGCCCAATGGACTAAAGAGGTTCAATCCTTTCCTCATCAATTCTAGAATCAACTCTTGACTGTTCACATAATGTTGAAATCAAGGTAGGGTGTGTTAATCCACCAGTCGTCTCACCCATAACAATAGAACAAGTTTTTCTATAACTAATAGAGCCAACATCTATCCTGCTCATTTGTTGGATACAGAAGTTCAGGATGGCTCTGTCTTTAGTAACTTCGCTATGGTGGTACGTAGGTATCATTCTGGCCGATATAATGTAATGTCAGGCCTTGGAGACTACATTTAACTTAGAAGTAGGGAAGTTTACCTTAATGTTATTCTTCACCTTCCAAGCTCCTCTCCCATCAGTAAGAAATGAAATAACTTCATCCAAGGCCTCATTCATTGTAGAGAATGTCTTGTACTGACAGTTATATGCTTCCTGCAACTGATAAAATTCATTAATTCTCTAGGGGTAAATTCAATCATTTTACCACGAACATAGATGTGGTCATCAGAAGTCTTCCTAAAGGTGGCATAGAAATCCATGATTACACCAATAATAGCCTCAACAACAAAGTAATAGAAATTCTCCCATTACGGAACAACAATCAATCTCTCGACTTCACCACTTGGACTTTTGAACTCTCGCTTTTGAATTACTTTCTTCGTTGTAAGTAGACTATTGAAATAGTTTCTAGCTTTGAAATTGACAATTTTTTTATCATCAAAATCCAATTTACTTTTCCCTTTCCTTATTTATCCTTAGTTCCATAGCAATTTTTTAGAAAAATGATAAAATCCAAATAAATTCCAAAAAATCTGAAAATTGTAATGTGGAACGTTTTAAACTTAAATCTACTAATTAAGAGTTCTTCACCAAAGGCTTTTCTCAAAATCTTCCTAAAAGTTTTAAAATTTTGGATCTAGGCAATGTAGGAGAAATCCTTGGTGAAAATAAAAAATTTTTAGTTCAAAGTGTAGCTCTTACCAAGAGAAGATGAAATTTAAACTTCTTTTTCTCTCTAATTGCCTCAAATCCAAGCGCTAGCAAGATCTAGGGGTGTAAACTGAAGGTTGAAGATGACCAAAGGAGTAAAAATGGTGTTTTTACGGTGCAAATTGCAAATTTTAAGGGATTTAAGAACTTTTGGGTCTCGAGCGCCGTCGACGCCAGAGCCAAAAATTTCAATATTTCTCTTTTTTCAACCTAAGTTGTTTCCAATTCACTCCAACATCTATTTAGTCTTTTTAAACAATAATATTCATCCTTAAATGGTCCACACACAAATGTTCTTACAAACAACACAAAACTAACATTTATATATGAAATTCTAAACTCTTACAAACATGGATCTTTAATCACACTCACACATTCATAAATCAAATCACACTATAATTCAGCGTTGAATTCAAACCACAACACTAGAACGATGAAAACTAAACTATACATACAATTAAAGTTTTATGAGTTTAAAGCAAAGCAAATTGAACACAATCACACAAAATTTTAAAGTAAATCCAAAACAGTTAAATTAAAAATATAATTAATTTTAAATAGAGAAAGTCCAACTTCTTTAATTACTCCTCTTCCTCTTCAGTATTGTCTCCTCCTCTAATATCTCCCATAGATTGGTAATGGACGTACAAATTGTAGAAGGGTCAGTAAGGGAATTGATCAATCAAATTTTCATCAATCCATTCATTCTTCTTGAACATCTGCACCAAACCTGCTTTAATTATTCCAGTATGATCAAAGTGTTCCTTCATCCTCCAATCTAAGTGATCAAAACGATAATTAAAATTTCCTATTACATTCATGATACTCTAAAGTTTTCTTTCTATTTTCTTTATTTTCTTCTCCAAAACTATTGAACTTTCAACTGTATAGGGCATTAAGGGTGTCAAATCTTGTGATGTTTGATCCAAGACAATATCCAACACTTCATTTCCACTTTCTATAGAGTTTCCATCAATAGGATCCATGTGCTCCCAAGGTAATAACACTTCCTCCCAACTTTCATATGGCACTTGAGATTGACTGCAAAGTAAGAAGATCGTAGATGGACCCCAGTCCACATATAGGCCCATTCATTATAATACTCATAATAGATTTAAAACTACTTGATCCCACATCAATGGGATTTCCCATTTGAATGCAATAATTTAAAATTGCACTTTCTTTGGTAACTCTACTAATTTTTATTTTAGGGAGTAGTTTTGCAGAGATGAAGAAATGTCATTGTTTAGATATCATATTAAGTAGTGAAGCGGAGAAACTGACGTACCCCTCATCTCTGATTTCCCAATTATCATTTTCACCCGTTAAAAATCAGTATACATCATACATCATATCCTTTGTTGGTATAAAATTCTTATAATGACATATTAGCACACTTTCTATCATAAACTTATCACTTATTTGTGACGGAGTAAATGGTACACCCTTACCTCAAACAAAAATGGCTCCTTGGTTAATTCCATGTAGGCTGGCATAGAATTCTTTTACTACTGGAACAACTACTGCAGCGGTTGTGTAACATAGAACTTCCTAACATCTCTATACTATGATTTCTCAATCTGTGAGCTTGGATTACTTAATCCATGATTGACAAATCCTCTCTTCTTAGTGATGACTTTGTCAAATAATCTCTGCGCGTCAAAATTGATGAACATTCTTCAAATGAAAACTCCATATCTTGAAGTGTTTCTAGAATTGGAAGACATGGATTTTGAAATCTGGAAGTTTCTGGTTGTCCAAAATAGTTTTCATGCTTTTCAAAAGACCTCTAGGCATTTATTTTGAAATAAAATCCTGCTAAAGTCCGCTAAAGTCTCCCTGAACTGTTGAAACTGCTCTGGCGTTGTCTGCGCCTCCGCTGGCGCCGTCAGCCCCTCCGCTGGCACCGTCAGCCCCTCCGCTTGCGCAGTCAACACCCATCTTGGTGTCGTTGATGCCATAGTCATAGTTGCATCTGTTTTGTCTTCGGTTCAATTCATTTCCAAATTTTCTTCCAATACCAATATTTTTATTGATTTATGATATATAAGATTGTGTATGATTCTAAAGTATTATTATTTCCTAATACTTAGAACAATTATTAAACAAACTAGATATATATATATATATATAATATATATATATATATATATAGCCTTCCACAATGCGCTTAGTTTAATGTTTTCAATATGATGTACCAATGTTTAATTAGGATAATTGAACATCAAAATTTATTTAAATTGTGGCATATTTCCTTCATAACAATGTTTCAATCGATGCCCATTAAATTTAAATATGTTTTCCATTTTAGGATCTTTAATAATAACAGTTTCATAATGATAGACTTTGATCACATTGAATGGTCCGAACCATCTAGATTTTCGTTTTCCTGGAAATAATCTCAGTCTAGTATTATATGATAGAACTTCTTGTCTAGCTTTTTATAATCTTCCAATCATGTCATATTTTCATTTTCTATTTATATATTTTTGCATTATCATATGCTTTGTTTCTAATCTCCTCAAGTTTATTAAGTTGCAATAATCTTTTCTCACCAGCAGTCTTTAGATTAAAATTAAATTTATTAATTGCCCAAAATTTTATATGTTCCAATTCTATTGGTAAGTGACATGTTTTACTAAAAATAAATCTATATGGGGACATTCCAATATGATTCTTATAAGCAGTTCTATATGCCCTTAGTGTAGTATCTAATCTAGCAGACCAATCTAATTTATAAGGATTTATAGCTTTTTCTAAGATTCACTTTATTTCACGATTTGATATTTTTGCTAGACTGCTTATTTGAAGATGATAACCAGTAGAGAATCTATGCATAATATTATATTTTCTAATCAATTTTTTGATCATCTTATTCCTAAAATGGGATCCTCCATCTGTAATAATCACACTCGGCATTACTATCGGCATTCCATATCTTGTAAAAATGTTTTTATTTAAAAAGTTTGAAACACTCCAAGCATCAAATTTAAGTATAGCAATAACCTCAATCCATTTGGACATATAATAACCAAAAATCAATATATATAAATTTCTAAATGAAGGCATAAATGGTCCCATAAAATCTAATCCACACACATCAAAAATTTCAACTTCCAATGTGTAATTCAGAGGCATTTCATTTCTTCTAAAAATATTTCCTACTCACTGACAACGATCATATGTTTTAATATATTCATTAACATCTCTAAAAAGAGTAGGCCAATAAAATGTAGCTTGCAAAATTTTATGTGTAGCTCTATTAATTCCAAAATATCCTCCAAATTTAGAATCATGATATCATTCAATTATTTGTTTAGTTTCTTCATAAGGCACACACCTTCTGATAATTAAATCTTTACACTATTTATATAAATGCGGGTCATCCCAAAAATATAATTTTGAATCATTAATAAATTTTTTTAATTGTTTATTCTTTATATCTGTTGGTAGAATATCACTCATATTATAATTTACTATATCGACATACCACGATATATTCTTTATATCAATATTATACAATTATTTGTCAGGGAAAGTTTCCAAAATTTTATTTACAAAATCAATTAATATTTCTTGTTCTAGTCTAGACAAATGATCATTTATTTGATTTTCATTTTCCTTTCTTTCTACTACCACAAAATTGAACTCTTGCAGCAGAAGTATCCATCTAATTAATCTTGGTTTAACATCCTTCTTTTGCATCATATATATGATAGTGGAAGGATCTGTATGCATTTTACATTTAGCTCCAATTAAGTAAGGTATAAACTTATCAAAGGCATAAACAATAGCTAATACTTCTCTTTCAGTAGTTGTGTAATTAATTTGAGCATCATTTAGAGTTTTACTAGCATAATATATTACTTTAAAAACTTTATTATATCTTTGTCTTAAAACATCTTTGTCTTAAAACAAAACAACTTCAATAGCATGATCACTCGCATCATACATTATTTCAAATGATTTATCCCAACTAGGTGGAACTATTATAGGAGGAGTGATTAATTTTTCTTTCAATAGTTCAAATGCTTTCATGCATTCCTCATTAAAATTAAATTTTGTTTCTTTTTATAAAAGTTGACATAAAGGCTTACTAATTTTTGAAAAATCTTTTATATAATGTCTGTAGAAACCAGCATGTCCAAGAAAACTTCTTAACCCTTTAACCGTAATTGGTGGCGGTAATTTTTCATTAACATGAATTTTTGCAGGATCTACTTCCATGCCATTATTAGAAATTATATGCCCAAGTACAATACCTCCTGCAACCCAAGTACAATTCTTCTCGCAACAATAAATTGACATTTTTCCCAATTTAATACTAAGTTAACTTTTTCACATAGTTCCAGAACTTTTTCAAAATTATTACATAATTCAAATGAAGTTCCGAATACAGAAAAATCATCCATAAATACTTCCATTCTATGATCAATTAAATAGATAAAAATTGACATCATACATCGTTGAAATGTCGTAGGTGTGTTACATGGTCCAAAAGTCATTCTGTGAAAAGCAACTGTTTCATAAGGGCTTGCATATGTTGTTTCCTCTTGATCCTTATGAGCAATCAGAATTTGATGATACCTAGTATATCCATATAGAAAGTAGTAATATTTGTTTCCAGCCAATCTATCCAACATTTGGTCTAGAAATGGTAAAGGAAAATGATCTTTCCTGGTGGCAATATTTAATTTTCTATAGTCTATAAAAATTTGTCAGCCAGTAACTTGTCTTATAGGAATTAATTCATTTTTCTCATTTACTTCAACTGTCACTCCTTTCTTTAGAACACAGTAAATTGGACTTACCCAAGCACTGTATTAAATAGGATATATTATTCCAATATCTAACCATTTTAGGATTTCTTTTTTAACAACTTCTTTCCTTATTGGGTTTAATCTACTCTGAGGATCAGCTTTAGGTTCGTATTGTTCATCTAATAGAATTTTGTGCATACAAATTGAAGGATTGATTCCTTTTTTATCTGCTAAGGTCCATCCAAAGGCCTTTTTATATCTCTTCAACATTTCTACTAATTTTTGTTCCTAAATTTCAGTTAAATTAGAAGATATAATAACATGCACTGTAGATGAATTTCCTAAAAACACATTTTTTAAATGGACAGGTTGTACTTTCAGTTCTAATTCAGGTGGTTTAATACTTAAAGAATAAGATTTTTATTATCATTTTCCAAAAGATTTAAAATTCAACTTTGCTCTGAACATATTCTAAATTCTCTTCTTTTATTCCATTCTCATTCTCAAAATACTATTCTTCCCTTAATTTTTCTTCAAACATTTCCTTAAATTGCTCATTACTTAGATAATCAGTAACTTCCATTCTAAAACATTCATTATCTTTTTTCTATCATAGAATATTTCATAGCTTTTTCTATATGAAATGTTACTTCTTGATTATTGACTCTTATTTTTAATTCTTCTTCTTACACATCTATCACAGCTGTCCCTGTTGCAAGAAATGGTCTCCCCAAAATAATAGGAATCTCTTTATCTTCCTTCATATCTAATACAATAAAGTCTACAGGAAAAATAAATTTATCCACTATCACTAATACATCTTCTATAACTCCTTTAGGATAAGTTATTGATCGATCGACTAACTGAAGAGTTATAGTAGTAGGTAAAATCTCTTCTAAATCTAAATGTTTAAAAATTGATAGAGGCATAAGATTAATACTACCTCCTAGATCAAAAAAGGCTTTTCCAAAATAAATTTCACCAATAGCACAAGGTATAGTAAAACTACCAGAATCCTTTAACTTTTTAGGAAGTTTTTTCTGAATAATGGCGCTACACTCTTCACTGAGTGCAACGGTTTCATGATCTTCAAACTTCCTTTTCTTATTTAGTATATCCTTTATAAATTTTACATAACTTGATATTTGTTCTAAAGCCTCAATGAAAGGAATATTTATCGTTAGCTTCTTAAGGATTTCCAAAAATTTTGTAAATTATTTATCTTTATTCTTCTGCTTCAATCATTGAGGAAATGGAGGTGGCAGCTTTTCTAAAGAGATTTATATTGGTTTATTTTCATCATTGTCGCTTTCAATTTCTATCTTCTCTTCCTCAACTTCAGTTTCTCTTCGGATTTTTGTTTCCACTTTGTATTTGAATAGCTTTAATATGCTCCTTATTTTGATCTTTTTGATTAACTTCAATAGTACTAGGAAGAATTCCTAAAAGTCTATTACTAAGTGTAGTAGTAATATGTCCTAACTGATTTTCAATATTTATAATTGCAGCCACTTGATTTTGTATTTGATTTCATATGTTCAACATTACTTCTTCCATAGTCAACTTCTTCTCCTTAACTTGTTTGTTATTGTTAAATTCAGGAGGATAATAAGGTCTATAGTTAAGATTCCCTTGATTATTTGAATTTCTTGAGGGGTTCACCGAATTGTTATAATTATTTCAACTAAAATTAGGGTGATTTTTCTATCCAGGATTATAATAATTAGAATAGGGATTATTGTTTGCATTATTTATAGAATTCAAAGTTTCATAATATGATTGAGTAAATTATTTATCCTAGTGAATTTTCCTCTGACACTGGTGGTATTTGAGAATAGTTCACTCCAATTTGATAAATCTTCTTCAATATAGCGGTCATTTGAGATGCTAAAATAGACATCGCATCATAATCATGAATACTAGCTACTCTCTTTGGATTTACTCATTCAGAGGGCCATTGAAAATTATTATTAGTCATTTCCTGTATTAAGGAATATGCTTCATCAAAAGGTTTTGACATTAATGATCCACCTGCAGCTGCATCTATAATAGATCTAAATGATCATACTAATCCATTGTAAAAAGTTTAAATTATTAACCAATTTGGTAAAGCATGGTGTGGACATTTCATAAGAATATCTTTAAATCTTTCCCAAGCTTCATATATCGATTCCCCTTCGAATTGACAAAAAGATGTAATATCATTTCTAAGCTTAGCAGTTTTTTAGGGTGAAAAATATTTAGCTAAAAATTTTTGTGATAGTTCTCCCCAAGTTCTGATGATCCAAGTGCTAATGAATTTAACCATGCCTTAGCTTTATCCCTTAATGAAAAAGGAAAATGTCTAAGCCTAACATCATCATTAGACACCCCATCATATTTAAAAGTAGCACATATTTCAAGAAAACTAGCAAGATGTAAGTTAGGATCTTTAGTAGGTGTTCCTCCAAACTAATTATTTTGTAACATTTGCATAATTACAGATTTAAGTTCAAATGAATTAGTAGTAATATCAGGATTTTGAATAGTCAAGTGAAGTCCATCTGTTGTAGGATTAGCATAATCTTTTAAAGGTCTTTGTCAATTTTTATTCATTTGATTATCTAAGTTATTCACCTTTTCGTTCAAATTTCTAATTTCCTTTTGTTGTTTCAAACTTTTCTAACGTGCATTCTAATTTTGAAAGTAAGGTACTAAACCTTCATATCCAATACTACGCACAAACAAATACAATAAGCAAAGTAAATTTTCAATAAAAGTACACTTAAAAAAGGTATTTAATAATAATTTTTTGAGATTTTTGAACTTTTTAAATTTTTTTATTATTTATTTATTTTATTATTTTGTCACTAAATTTCCTAATTTACTAAATCTATTTAATTTACCATTACTTTCGCTGACAACAACTTGATCCCGGAAATTATAGATGTGTAAAATTAATAAAGTTGACTCCGCTTTGCAACGACGCAAGAAATTTGGTTCGTTATTTATGAATAAGAAAATAAAGCAATTTATATTGGGATTCTACGCAAATATACATATTATTATCAAGTAATACAGGACTTTCTATTAAAGCCCCAAATGTTGATCCCACGAGGAAGGTTTAAATTTGATATGTTAATCTAAATTAGGAAATTCACAGTAATAAGGAAAATCTACTATACTAATTTCAAATATTTAAGGTGCTATCAGAATTAAATTATCAACTACTAGGAAGAATGTAAAGTAAAGTTAAACTACATCTACCAAACTATGTTTCTGTGATGAGGTTATTAAATATGAGAAAGCGTCTTTCCCACTACAATGAGTTTTTCGTTAAATTAGAGAGATAAATTGTTTGAATTTCTATTATGCAAAATAGGAGCAATTTTAATTCTCTACCCTTAGTCAAGTGTTATAGAGAATTGTTGGATAATCTAAGGTTTAGTCTCTAAATCTGTGGTTAGACTGAGAGGATACTGGCTCTAACTCCAAAGCTCCTACTTTCCTTCCCCTAAAGTCTAACTCTTACTTTAATTCCTAAACACTAAAACTAAATTAGGGATTTTAGTCTGTCACCCTTCTTTGATCTAGAACTCATACTCCATTTACTGGATCATATGTTTCACAATAGATTTTAACATTTTAATTGGCCAGATTGAAAAGTAAATTAAGAGCGGAGTGGAAAAAATATCATAATTTATTTTATATTTTAAAATTGGCACATTAAAATTATCTTTTCATTTCATTATATCTCAAAGTAGGGAGAAAGATAAATTACTCAGACCACATGAGGAATATACTACAAAATATATATTTCATAAATAAAAGAAATTTTATACAACAATAATAAACAAACACCACTTATCTGTAACTCTTCCTCTAGGCAAATCCCTTGTAGTCTCTCTTTGACTCTTTCTCTCTTTACAACAGTCTTGACCTTCTCTTTAAATATGTAAGGAAGAAGAAATCTCTCACTTCTCTCCCTCTCTAACAACTCGTAAGAGAAATCCCTCTTAGACTTACCAACTAAATAGTAGAAGACTCCAGTAAACTCAATTACACACTAGCCCCCTCTAACCATGTCTTTTTCTGATCAATTTTTGCTCTAAATAAAGCTTAATGTCGGTTTTCTAAGAGGTGCCTCCAATAAATCTTCAAAATGTTGCCAAATTCATTGAATCTTCTAGAATTTTGCCCAGCATAGACTTTGCAATCGTCGACACCCACGATGGCGTCATCGGCGCTCGTGGTTCAAATTAAATTATGTGCTCTTTGTTAAATGGCACCATCGGTGCTGATAGATTTATGCACTCCTGGTTCATGCTGGTGTCGTTGGCGTACTTGCTGCTGTCATCGACGTTGAGTATTTTTTTCCAAAACGCCATTTGGACTCCAAGTTCCATCATTTTTGCTTCAAGTCCTAAAAATGATCAATCTGCAATAAAACATGAAAAATATCTTCCATTAAAGTGCAATATCACTAAAAATGAGTGTAATATAAGTGTAAAAATGCATATATTTTTTGTGCATCATTAAGCCTTAATCGCATTAGGTTTAACACAATAAACCTTGATTTGTCTAAACCATAATTAGACCTAATTAAACCCTTTTAACCCTTAATCACATTAGGTTTAACAAAATAAACCCTAATTAGCTATAAATCATAATTAGACCTAATTAAACCATGTTAAGCCTTAATCACATTAGGTTTAACACAATAAACCTTATTTAGGTCTAAACCATAATAAGACCTAATTAATCTCTGTTGAGCCTTAATCACATTAGGTTTAACACAATAAACCTTAATTAGGTCTAAACAACAATTAGATGTAATTAAACCATGTTAAGCCTTAATCATATTAGGTTTAACATAATCAACCTTAATTAGGTCTAAACCCTAATTAGAGCTAATTGATCTTTTTAAGACTTAACCACATTAGGCTTTTTAATTAGGTCTAACCTCTAATAGAACTAATTGACCTTTTTTAATCCTTAACTATATTAGGCATAAGACAAATAAACCCTAATTAGGTCTAAACCTCAATTAGACCTAATTAACTACCTTAAGCCTTAATCCTATTAGGCTTAGGTATACTTAAATCTCAATTAGGTCTAACCCTAATTAGACCTAATTAACCACATTAAGCCTTACTTACATTATGCTTAATTCAACTAAATCTCAATTAGTTATAACCCTAATTAGATCAAATTAACCACATTAAACCTTACTTACCTTAGACTTAATTCAACTTAAACCTAAATTAGGTCTAATCCTAATTAGACCTAGTTAACCACATTTAGCCTTACTTACATTAGGCTTAATTCAACCTAATCTCAATTAGGTCTAACCCTAATTAGACCTAATTAACCAAATTAAGCCTTACTTACATTAAGATTAATTCAACTTAAAACTCAATTAGGTCTAACCTTAATTAGACCTAATTAATCGCATCAAGCCTTACTTACATTAGGCCTAATTCAACTTAAAACCTAATTAGGTCTGACATGATCCCAATATTTTTTATATATAAGGATTTGAAGTTGACACCACTAGTTGAAGATTTTTAATCCCCGACAACGGCGCCAAAAAATTGATCCTAAGTAAAGTACTATTTCAATTAAAGTTTTAAATAGTAATGATTCTACGCAGGTATACATATCGTTATCAAGTAATATAGGGTTATGTGATTAAGCCCCAAATATCGATCCCACCGAGATCAAGATTAATCATGGCGGCTTTCAAGAGAAGCTCTAGTCTAGAATAACATGCCCTAGCATGTAAGGTCGATAAAGGTTTGGTTTTCATTATATCCTATAAGTATCACTACAATACTACTTATACTCTTAAAATACTTAGCAAAAATCAAAAAATAGGATTTGATATATTTAAAGTACCCTTCCTCATGCAATGAAATTTGTGACATATGTAAAAGTAAAACAAGTAGAGAGAAAGATTGTGACAAATAAGAGCAATTATATTCCTTACACTCGGTCAAGTAATATAAAGAACATTGGCTAATTCATAGTTTAAGAATCCTAAAGACTGGTTAGGCAGGAGAGATATTAGCTCTCACATAGAGTCTCCTTGTCCCCTCACCTAAAGACTAACATCTAGTATTAAGACCTAAAACTAAGAATCAAAATGGGGGCTTTAGCCAGTCACTCTAAAGTCTTCTAATTCTACACCTATCAAAGATTATTTCCCTATTTATTTTTACTTCACGATATGGATTACATTCTCATCCATATAATCCCATGTGATTCTTCCACAGTTGATTGAGACAACATTATCACAGATCTTATATGTTCTCACAACAGATTTTAACATGCAAGGTGATCAAGTTTACATATAAATGAAGAAAAAAGTAAAAACATCACAATATATTCTCACTCTACTCAATTATATATCCTTCACATGCATACTAATTCATTGTAAGAGGGAAGAGTAAAGAAAACTACTCACTACACATGCAGAAACAACAACAACTTTTCATTGAACAAGACTTTGAAACCATACAAACAAAGTACTAGATTCAAATCAAAATACAATGAAAATATTTATCTTTGACAGAAATCAAACTCTACATGTAAAGTAAATGCGATCTCCTTACAATCCTCTCTAAGAACAAAGTGAAAAGAAAAGAAGATATTCTCACTCTCTCTATCTCCCTCACCATGGTGCCCCACTTATGGCTCTCACCCAGGCCTTCTTCTTCTTCTCTAATCCTTCTTCTCCTCTTTCAATTAGTTCAAGAGTCCAAGAGTCATTTTAAAAACATTTCCAAGCCTTATTTATAATTTCCCAAGAGATGCTTAAGTGTCTCCTAAAAAATGTCCATATTCAATGAATCTTCAAAATAGGTGCCTCAAGTGCCTCTTTAAAGTCATCAAAATGTCTATACCTCTCCAAATCCTTCTAGAAAGTCTCTTTTATCATTTACAATAAATTCTCTATGAGGCATATGATATGTTGAAAACCATTTTTGGTGCTTAAGCATCAATTTTGAGTGCTTAAGTGCCCTCCTCTTTGTATGGTGGCTCCTAAGCGCTATTTTGGGTGCTTAAGCACTAAGCATAGGCACTTTAGTGCCCGGTTATGGCCCCATGGCTCCAGCGTGCCCCGGTTTGACCCTGTTTGCTCTAATCTGCTCTGTTTTGGTCCATTTTTGTTTCTTTTGCTCTGATCACTCCAAATTCTTTAATTTGATGTACCTACAACCAAAAATACAAGAAAATATACCTTTAAAGTGCAATATCATTATAAAATATAACATGAAAGGCAATACATTTTTAAACACATCAAAATCCCCCAAACTTAAACATTAGTTGTCCTCAAGTAATACTACATTTTTAAAATAATTTATGTAGAATAGAGTTAACGAGTCATCCTTTAGAATTGTTGAATTTTTGTTCTAGAAATGTGATAGTTCAAATTAGAAGAACTTCTACTGAATCAGACTAGCCCAGGGTCTAAAATATTTATCATCAAACTTGGAGATTTATTTTCTTATATAATTTAGAAATATATGCACATTTTTTAAACTTCAGATCCTATGAACTTTACTTACTAGACTGAGAACTCTCTTAAAATTTATTTTTACTAATATAAGTATAAAAATCAAGCTTAGGGTTGTTCTAAGTTCTTTGCTCTAGAAAGTCTCATGTGAAACCAATTTTTGATTACAACCTCTCCTTAAGCATCTACTCACTTTTTTTTTGCATTCTCTTTTTCTTTTTCAGGATCTTTTTGATCCATTATTATTTTTTTCCTCTTATTTCTTTTTTTATATATGTGAGGATAACTATATCTAGAGAAGTCCTTAAATAATTTTGAATTCCACTATCCTCCTATAAAGTTAAAACTTATTACTTTCCTTCACTTAAGAAGATGTATTTTTTCTAAATACTTTGTAAAAGAGCCTTAAATGTTTGAAAAAAAAAATTCTAAGAATCCTTAATTTTTCAAATATAAAATTCTTCCTACTAAGGATAGTTATTCATTTTCTGAAGTTCTCCACTAAATATCCTTTTCTAGGTTCACCCTTTTCACTAAAAATATCAACTAAGTTTCCCTACTCCATTTCTATACTTAAAACTCTAACATTCTTAAGATGACTCCACAAAATAATAATCATTAGAAATAAAACACAAATTTATTTGCAGTACTTTTGAAAACAAGTAAGGTTTAAATTTGAAAAAAATTTTCTTTTCCCCCCAAACTTTAGCTTAAACTTGTGTAACAATGAAGTACAAAAACATGCGGCAAGGAAAGATCACTTTTACAATTTACTACACATCCTACAAAAATATCAACAAATAACACATGGTAGAATATCACAGTAGAAAGTAAATTAAGCTTAAGCATGCTTGACAAAACACTATAAAGGAATTTTAATTACTAGAACATGTACAAACTGAAGATTAAAGAGGAACACATTTTAAGCTTTATAAAGGAAATGATGGATGCTAATAAGTTTAAAATATTGAGATAATTTTTTCATCTCTAATGACTCATTCAACTTGACTCACAAGCATAGACACAAAAACTCCAATACATATACTCAAGATTCATGAACAAACAACAACTGAGGTTAACTCGATCTTCCTTCTACTCACATTTCACCTTCTTACTTTCAATTTGTAACAAAAAAAACTACACTAATAATGTGGGTGTATTATAAAAATTTATATGGTTATCACCCATGAACCAAAATTCCCTCATGTGTTGCCAATTTTAGGGTTATTCTAACTCTAAGGTATACACAATCTCGTAAATAAAAATAGTGCAGTTCATCCAAATATTGTTCAAATATTGTTCACTAAGTACACTAAGTAAGTTCATTACCTTACTTAGTGAAGACAAAGTTGAATAAATGAAGTAATAGATTTGACATGGAGTGGTCCAAGCCCAAATTCTACTGCTTCAAGGTAATGCTCAGCTTCGGTTGAGAACTAAGTTGTAACTGACTCATCAATCTGCTACTACTAGAAATCATATACAAAACTAGTTATCACGAAGGAATTACCTCACAACCTTAATCCAATCCACTCTTACATATTAAACAAGAATCAAAGTCCAACATCTCACTATTACCCAATCTAACATAATAACAATCTCACTAAGCAATTAAAAAAGATAACCATGGGCTGCCTCCCATGAAACGCTTGGTCTAAGATCGACGACCCGATGTTTCCAATGTTTACTCTGGTTGCCCCAGCATAAGAATCTCATTCGTTTTTACTATATACCATGGAAAATTCCATTTAATGATTTTGAATAACTCATTCTTAGGAGATCTTTTACTAATTTCATCATTCAATTCAGGTTCTTCTTGTGATTGAGTCGAATTTGAAGATGTAAATACCGGTGGTGTAGATGAATTCTTTAAATATGTAGGCTTTAAAATTATATGGGTACGTTCATCTTAAGTTCATGAGATTTTCCAACATATAGAATTAAAAATTTACTATTTTCGGTAACGTCCATCATTTTGCACCTCTCTTGAACATACATACAATCTTTTTTAAATAACATTTTCAACTCATCATGATAGTCCATTTTAATCTCATCTATTAACTTACTCTCAAAACTTTCTTAGAAAAGGCCTTTACTTAGATAAACAATTTCATCCAACAAAAAATAACATCATATTTTCTCTTAGTCAGATATTTAAGTCTTTAACACATAAAAAGTGACTTTTGTGTCATTAATATTCACAGTCAACTCTTATTTTTGCACATCTATCATAGCTTGTCCAAAAACAATAAAAAGTTTCCCCAAAATAATTGGATTTTCTTTATCTTCCTCCATATATATTACAATAAAATCCATAAGAAAGATAAATTTATCCACTTTAACAAGCACATCTTCTATAACCCCATTTGGATAAATGATAGATCGATCAGCTAACTGAAGGGTTACAGTAGTGGGAGAAATATCGGCTAAACCCGACCTTCTAAATATAGATAGAGTCATCACATTAATGCTCGCTCCTAAATCACATAAAGCTTTTCCACATAATCTTTCTCCAATTACATAAGGAATTGCTAAGCTACAAGGATCTTTAAGTTTATGAGCAAGCTTTTTCTAAAGTATAGCACTACACTCCTAACTTAGTGCAACTGTCTCGTAATCCCCAAATTTCCTTTTCTTGTTTAATATCTCCTTCATAAACTTTGCATAATTTGGCATCTATTCCAAAGCTTCAGTGAAAGGAATATTGATCGTTAACTTCTTAAGTACTTCCATGAACTTTGAAAATTGTTTATCCAACTCATGTTGTTTAAGTTTTTGAGGAAATGGAGGCAGTGGTCTTTCTAAATTGATTTTCGTTGGAGATATTAATTTTTCTATATCCTTAAAAACACGTTCTTCAAGCCTTTTAGTTTCCTTTGTTTCTCTCACAACTTTTATCTTTTTTTCTAACCACATCCTTTATCCCTCTTCCACTTCTTAAATGGACAGCTTTGACTTGTTCAATATTGTTCTCTTTAGGGTTGATCTCAGTGTTGCAAAGAAGTGTTCCTTGGGGTCTACTGCTAAGTGAATTAGCAATTTTTCGTAGTTAATTCTCTATATTTCTAATCGTAGCATTTTGACCTTGTAACTGGTTTCCCATTTGCAATACCACTTCCTCTATAGACATCTTCTTATCCTCAAATTGCTGATCAATGTTAAAGTTCAGTGGATATGAAGGTTTATAGTTTATGTTCCACTAATTATTCCAAACCATTAGGATTTACATGATTATTTTTTCATTGTTGATTTCCACCCCCAATAGTAAGATATCAGTTAAATTTAGGATTGTTCTTCCAAACTAGGTTGTAAAAGTTAGAATACAGGTTGTTTCTGGTATTTAAAGTCTCATATGATAAGTTAGAATCAATCATATGCTCTAACAAACTTTCCTTACTTACTGGAATAAATTAAGGCTGGTTCATTCCAAATTGGTCTAACTTCATTGATATTATAACAACATGAATCGCAAGAATTGCAATCACATCTGATCTTGAGCACTGGCTACCTTTTTAGGATTTACCCTTACATAGGGCCACTGAAATTCATTTGTAACCATTTCTTCAATTAACACATATGCTTCATTAAATGGTTTTGACATTAATGATCCATCAGCAGCAGCGTCAATTGTAGACCTAAGGAATCCAACTAACCCATTGTAAAAAGTTTCAATGATTAACTGATCTCAATATTATTTTATATGTAGAATTTAAGAACTTGACACCACTACTTAAAGATTTTAATCCCCGGTAATGACACCACAAAATTGATCCCAAGCAAAGTAAGATTTCAATTATATTTCTAGGGATTCTATGCAAGTATACGTATTGTTATTAAGTAATATAGAGCTTTCTGGTTAAGCCTCGAATATCGATCCCACGGAGATCGAGATTAATCACCGCGGCTTTCAAGAGAAATTCTAGTTTAGAAAAACACACCTTAGCTTGGAAGGTCGATAAGAGTTTGATTTTCATTTTATGTTACAATTATAACTACAATACTACTTCTACCTCTAAATTAAAATACTTAATGAAAATTAGAAAGTGGGGTTTTTAATATATTAAAAGTACTCTTTTTTTAATATATTAAATTTTAATATATTAAAAGTACTCTTCCTCATGCAATGAAATTAGTGACATGTGTAAAAGTAAAACATGTCGTGAGAGAGATTATGACGAATATGAGCAATTATATTATTTACCTTTACTCAAGATGCTATAAAGAACATTAGTTAATCTAAAGTTTGAACAGTTCTAAAGACAGGTTAGGCAGGGAAGATACTAGCTCTCCCTCTAGAGTTCCCTCTTATCCCTCCACCTGGAGGCTAACATCTCGCATCAAAACCTAAAACAATAGACCAACTTAGGGGGCTTTAGCCTGTCACTCTAAAGTAATCTAATTTTACACCCATTAAATATTATTTCCTTATTTTTTTTTCAGTCAACCATATGGATTACATTCTCATCCAAACAATCCCATGTGATTCTACCACAGTTGATTGAGACAACACCATCCCAGATCTTACATGTTCTCATAACAGATTTTAACATGCAAGTTGATCAAGTTACATGTAAATGAAGAAAAAAGTAAAAGCATAACAATATATTCTCACTCTACTCAATTCTATATCCTACACATGCATACTAACTCATTACAAGAGGGAAGAGTAAACAAAACTACTCACTACACATGGAGAAACAACAAGAACTTTTCATTGAACAAGACTTTGAAACCATACAAACAAAGTACTAAATTCAAATCAAAATGTAATGAAAATACTTATCTCTAATAGAAATCAAACTCTCCTTGTATATCAAAAGCAATCTCCTTACAATCATCTCCAAGAACAAAGTGAAAAGAAAAGAAGAAATTCTCACACTCTCTCTTTCTCTCTCACCTTGCCACCCCCTTGGGGATCATGCCCAAGCCTTCTTATTCTTCTCCAAGTCTTATTCTACTCTTATAATTGATTCAAGAGTATAAGTGTTATCTTAAAATATTTCCAAGCCTTGTTCTTATAATTTCCCAAGAGATGCTTAAGCGTCTCTTCAGAATTGTCCATATTCATTAAATCTTTTAAATGGTGCCTGAAGTGCCTCTTAACAACTCCAAATAACCACCAAAAATTCTTCTAGAAAGTCCATTTTTTCATTTCCAATGAATTTCTTGAGTGATTCATGAAGCGCTGCTTCAAAAATTATCCAAATCTGACGTATATTCTAGAAGATATGTTGAAAACTGTCACAGGCACCTAAGCGCCAATTATGGGACGTGTAAGCGCCTCCCTCTCATTTTGGTGGCACCTAAGCGCCATTTTGGGTGCTTATGCACCAGACACAGGCACTTAAGTGTCCAGTTTAGGTCCCCATGGCTCCGGTGTACCCCGATTTGACCCGATTTGCTCCGGTTTGCTCTGTTTTGGTCCATTTTAGTTCCTTTTGCTCCAATCACTCCAAATTCTTCAACTCCAAATTCTTCAACAATCACTCCAAATTCTTCAATTTGATATACCTACAACCAAAAAGATAAGAAAAAATACCTTTAAAGTGGAATATCATTATAAAATTAAGCATAAAAAATAGTACATTTTTAGGCGTATCAAAATCCCCCAAACCTAAACATTACTTGTCCTCAAGTAATCTAAACATTACTTGTCCAAACCTAAACATTACTTGTCCTCAAGTAATACTACATTTTTAAAATAATTTACATAAACTAGAGTTAATGATTCATCCTTTAGAATTGCTAAAATTTTGTTCTAAAAATGTGATAGTTAAAATTAGAAGATCTTCTAATGAATCAGACTAGCCCAAGGTCTAAAATATTTATCATCAAACTTGGAAACTTTTTTCCTATCTAGTTCAGAAATATATGCAGATTTTTCAAATTTTGGATCATGTGAATTTTAATTTATAGAATTAAGAACTCTTTTAAAAATAATTTTTACTAATATAAGTATAAAAAGCAAGCTTAGGATTGCTCTAAGTTCTTCTCTAAGTTCTTTACTGTTCTTTACTCTAGAAAGACTCAAGTGAAACAAATTTTTTATTAGGACCTCTCCTCAGGCTCTCCTCACATTTTTTTCTCTTTTCTTTCATCCTTTTTTTCTTTTTTTTTTTGGGATCTTTTTGATCCATTTTTTATTTTTTATTTTTTTATGTGAAAAATACTATATCTGGAGAAGTCCTTAAATAATTATGAATTCCACTATCCCCCTCCAAAGTTAAAACTTATTATTTTCCTTCACTTGAAAAGATGTATGTATATAAATATATATATACACACTTTCTAAGAGAGCCTTAAATGTTTTAAAATAAAATTTCTAAAAATCCCTAATTTTTCAAAAATATAATTTTTTCTACTAAAGATAGTTATTCATTTTTCCAAGCTCTCCAATAAATATCCTTAACTCTAAGTTCACCCTTTTCACCAAAAATATAAACTAAGTTTTCCTACTCCATTTTTATACTTAAAATTCTAACATCATTAAGATGACAATAATCATTAGAAATCATTAGAAATAAAATACAAATTTGTTTTTAATACTTTTGAAAACATGTAAGGTTTAAATTTGAAACATTTTTCTTTTCCCCCAAACTTAAGCTCAAACATGTGTAATAATGAAGTACAAAAATATGCAGGAGGGAAAGAACACTTTTACAATTTACTATACATCCTACAAAAATATCAACAAGTAACACATGGTAGAACATTGTAGTAGAAAGTAAATCTAGCCTAAACATGCTTGACATAACACTATAAAGGAATTTTGAATAATCGAATAGGTACAAAGTGAAGATTAAATAGGAACCTTTATAAAACTTTATAAAGGAATTGCTAGATTCTAACAAGTTTAAAATATTGAGATAAGTTTGGTCATCTCCAATCACTCATTTAACTTGACTCACAAACATATACATACAAACTCTAATATATAGACTCACAGATTCATAAACAAACAACAACTACTGAGGTTAATCCAATATCCCTTCTACTCAAATTTCCCCTCCTTACTTTCAATTTCTAATGGATGAAACTACACCAATAATGTGGGTGTATTATAAAAATTTATATGATTATCATCCATGGACCAGAATTCCCTCATGTGTTGCCAATTTTAGGGTTACTCTAAGTCTAAGGTATACACACTCTGATAAATAAAAATAGTGCAGTTCATCCAGATGATGTTCACTAAGTAAGTTCATGACCTTACTCAGTGAAGACAAAGTCAGATAAAGGAAGTAAAATAGTTGACATAGAGCGGTCTAAGTCTAAACTCTACATGCTTCAAGGTCATGCTCAGCTCTTATTGAGAACTAAGTCGTAACAGACTCGTTAACCCGTTACTACCAAAAATCATATACAAATCTAGTCATGACGAATGAATTACCTCGCAACATTAATCCAATCCACCCTTACACATCAAACATGGATCAAAGTCCAACATCTCACTATTATCCAATCCAACATAACAACAACACATAACAACAATCACACTAAACAGATAATAAAGATAACCATAGGTTGCCTCCCACGAAGCGCTTGATATAACATCGACGACCGGACGTATCCAATGTTTACATTGGTTTCCCGAGCATCAGAATCTCATTCATTTTGTCTGTATACCACGGAATATGCCATTAAATGATTTTGAATTACTCATTCTTAGGATATCTTTTGACTGATTTCATCATTCAATTCAAGTTCTTCTTGTGATTGAGTCAAATCTGAAGATATAAAGACTGATGATGTAGATGAATTCCCTAAATATGTAGGCTTTAAATTTGTATGGGGTACATTCATCTTAATTTCATGAGATTTTTCAACAGATGGAATTAAAAGTTTACTTTTTTCAGTAACGTCCAATAACATCCATCATTTTGCACCTCTCCTGAACATACATATAGTCTTCTTTAAACAACATTTTCAGCTCATCATGAAAGTCCAATTCGATCTCATCTATTAACTTACTCTCAAAAATTTCTTGGAAATGGTCTTTACTTAGATAATCAATTTCATCCACCTAAAAAGAATCATCATCTTTTTTCTCAGCTAGATACTTCATAGCCTTTAAAACATCAAAAGTGGTTTCATGGTTATTAATATTCATAGTCAACTCTCTTTTTTGTGAATCTATCATAACTTGTCTAGTAATAAGAAAAGGTCTCCCAAAAATAATTAGATTTTCTTTATCTTCCTCCATATTTAATACAATAAAGTCCATAGGAAAGATAAATTTATCCACTTTAACAAGCATGTCTTCTATAACCCCTTTTGGATAAATGATAGATCAATCAACTAACAGAAGGGTTACGGTAGTGCGAGAAATATCGGCTAAACCTAGCCTTCTAAATATAGATAGAGACATCACATGAATGCTCGATCCTAAATCGCATAAAGCTTTCAACATAATCTTTCTCCAATTGCACAAGGAATTGTTAAGCTTGAAGGATATTTAAGTTTCTTAGGAAGCTTTTTCTGAAATATAGTGCTACACTCCTCACTTAGTGCTACTGTCTTGTAATCCCCAAACTTCCTTTTCTTGTTTAATATCTTCTTCATAAATTTTGCATAACTTTGAATTTGTTCCAAAGCTTCAGCGAAAGGAATATTTATTGTTAACTTCTTAAGTACTTTCCTGAACTTTGAAAATTGTTTATCCAACTCATATTGTCTAAGTCTTTAAGGAAATAGAGGTGGTGGTCTTTCTAAATTGATTTTAGTTGGAGATATTAATTTTTCCAGATCCTTAGAAACATGTTCTTTAGGTCTTTTATTTTCCTTTGTTTCTCTCACAACTTCTTTCTTTTTCTAACCACACCCTTTATCTCTCTTCCACTTCTTAATTAGACAGCGTCTATTTGTTCATCATTTTTCTCTTTAGGGTTGATCTCAGTGTTGCTAGGAAGTGTTCCTTGGGGTCTATTGCTAAGTGAATTGACAATTTATCCCAGTTGATTTTCTATGTTTCTAATCGTAGCATTTTGACCTTACAACTGGTTTCACATTTGCAATACCACTTCTTTTATAGACATCTTCTTATCCTCAATTTGTTGATTATTAAAGAGTTTGGTGGATATGAAGGTCTATAGTTTGTGTTCCTCTGATTATTCCAACTTCCATTAGGATTTGCATGATTATTTTCCCATTGTTGTTTTCTACCCCAATTAGTATGATACCAGTTAAAATTAGGATGGTTCTTCCAACTTGAGTTGTAAAAGTTAGAATACAGGTTGTTTATGGTATTTAAAGTCTCATGTGATAAGTTAGAATCAAGTGATAAGTCATGTGATAAGTTAGAATCAATCATATGCCCTAATGAACTTTCCTCACTTATTGAAGTAAATTGAGGTTGGTTCGTTCCAAGTTGGTCCAACTTCCTTGATATTGCATCAACCTGAGATGCAAGAATTGAAATAAATTTCAAATGTATCTGTATCATGAGCATTGGCTACCTTTTTAGGATTTTCCCTTGCAAAGGGCCATTGAAATTCATTTGTAGCCATTTCTTTAATTAACACATATGTTACATTAAATGGTTTTGACATTACGGATCCACCAGCAGCAGCGTCAATTGTAGAACTAAGGGATCCTACTAACCCATTATAAAAAGTTTGACTGCTTAACCAATTGGGCAGAGCATGGTGTGGACACTTACTTAGGAGTTCCTTAAATATTTTGCAGGTCTCGTATATTGATTCCCCTTTATACTGACAACATGAGATAATATCATTTCTAAGTTTAGTAGTCTTTGAAGGTGGAAAATACTTAGTTATGATTTTTTGAGTTAACTCCTCCCAATTTTTAATAGAGCTAGGTGTTAATGAGTATAACCACATTTTAGCCTTATCCCTTAGTGAGAAAGGAAGAACAGCATCATCTGACATGCCGTTATAACAAGATATAGCACAAAGTTCTAGAAAATTTAATAAGTATAAATATGGATCCTCTGAAGGAGTTCCCCCAAACTGGTTGTTCTGCACTAGTTGGATAATCGATGGATTTATTTCAAACGAGTCTGCTTCTACGACAAGGGTTTGTATACTTGAGTGAATTTCATAATCTCTCAATGATTTATGATGATTTTCTAAGTTATTATTTTGAATGTTTTTCATTTTCATTTCTAGTTTTTTAAGTCCTTTCTATTTTTTGATTTTTTTTTCTTTTTTTCTAACTCAGATCATAAGACACAAGTCTTACAAATCCTTTATTTTTTATACGCAACACAATAAACAATACATTAACAATTAAACAAATAAAATAAAAAATATATTCAACACTATAAAATATTTTCACAAACACCTCATTTTTCACACAAACAGTTTTTTTCACAACTCTTTTCATAAAAAAAACACTTTTCACACAAAAATAGTTTTTATGACATTACAGTTTCCAAGTCTAAGCTTAATTACTTCAACTAAAATTCTCCTAAAAGCCAAGATCAACTGTTGAGATCCCCGGCAATGGCGTCAAAAACTTGATCCCGAATATTCTTTTTTATGTAGAATTTAAGAAGTTGACACCACTACTTGAAGATTTTAATCTCCGGTAATTTAACTAAAACTTGATCCCAAGCAAAGTAAGATTTCAATTATATTTCTAGGGATTCTATGCAAATATATGTATCATTATCAAGTAATATAGAGCTTTCTCATTAAGCCCCGAATATCAATCCCACGGAGATCGAGGTTCATTACAGCGATTTTTAAGAGAAATTCTAGTTTAAAATAACACACCATAGCTTGGAAGGTCGATAAAAGTTTGGTTTTGATTTTACCCTATAATTATTACTACAATAATACTTCTACTTCTAAATTAAAATACATAGTGAAAATCAAAAAGTGGGTTTTTAATATATTAAAAGTACTATTCCTCATGCAATAAAATTAGTGACATGTGTAAAAGTAAAACAAGTAGTGAGAGAGATTATGACAAATAAGAGTAATTATATTCTTTACCCTTACTAGAGATGCTATCAAGAACATTAGTTAATCTAAAGTTTGAATAGTTTTGAAGACGGGCTAGGCAGGGAAGATACTAGCTCTCACTCTAGAGTTCCCTCTTATCCCTCCACCTGGAGGCTAACATCTCGCATCAAAACCTAAAACAATAGACCAAATTAGGGGACTTTAGCATATAACTCTAGTCCTCTAATTCTACACCCATTAAAGATTATTTCCCTATTTATTTGCACTCAATCATATGTACTACATTTTCATTCATATAATCTCATGTGATTCTATCACAGTTGATTGAGACAACACCATCCCGAATCTTACATGTTCTCACAACAGATTTTAACATGCAAGTTGGTCAATTTTACATGTAAATAAAGAACAAAATAAAATCATCACAATATATTCTCACTCTACTCAATTCTATATCCTACACATGCATACTAACTCATTACAGGAGGGAAGAGTAAATAAAACTACTCACTACACATGGAGAAACAACAAGAACTTTTCATTGAACAAGACTTTGAAACCATATAGACAAAGTACTAAATTCAAATCAAAATATAATGAAACTACTTATCTCTGATAGAAATCAAACTCTCCTTGTATAGAAAAAATAATCTCCTTACAATCCTCTCTAAGAATAAAGTGAAAAGAAAAGAAGAAATTCTCACACTCCCTCTTTCTCTCTCACCTTGCCGCTCCACTTGGTGCTCACGCACAAGCCTTCTTATTCTTCTCTAAGTCTTCTTCTACTCTTCTAATTTATTCTAGAATCTAAGAATTATTTTAAAACATTTCCAAGCCTTTTTCTTAAAATTTCCCAAGAGATGCTTAAGCGTCTCTTCAAAACTGTCCATATTCCTTAAATCTTCCAAATGGTTCTTGAAGTGCCTCTTCAAAACTCCAAATAACCACCCAAAATTCTTCTAGAAAGTCCATTTTCTCATTTCCAATGAAATTCCTTATAGATGCACGAAGCATCATTTCAAAAATAGTGCAAATTCGACATATATTCTAGAAGATATGTTGAAAACCGTCACCAGCGCCTAAGCGCCCCCCTCTCTGTCTGGTGGTGCCTTCTCTGTCTGGTGGTGCCTAAGCTCCATTTTGGGCGCTTAAGAACCGGACACAGGCACTTAAGTATCTAGTTTAGGTCCCCATGGCTCCAGTGTGCCCCGATTTGACCCGATTTGTTCCTGTTTGCTCGGTTTTGGTAAATTTTTGTTCCTTTTGCTCCAATCACTCCAAATTCTTCAATTTGATGTACCTACAACCAAAAACACAAGAAAAAAATACCTTTAAAGTGCAATATCATTATAAAATGAAGCATAAAAAATAGTACATTTTTAGGCGTATCATTAACCAATCGGGTAGAGCATGGTGTGGACACTTTCTTAGGAGTTCCTTAAATCTTTCCCAAGCTTCGTATATTGATTCCTGTCTATTGATTCCTTTTTATACTGACAAAATGAGATGATATTGTTTCTAAGTTTAGTAGTCCTTGAAGGTGGAAAATACTTAGCAAGGAATTTCTGAGTTGACTTCTCACAATTTTTAATAAAGCTAGGTGTTAATGAGTATAACCACATTTTAGCCTTATCCTTTAGAGAGAAAAGAAAACGCTCTAGTCTAATAGCATCGTCTGACATACTGTTATAATGAAATGTAGTATAAAGTTCTAGAAAACTTGATAAGTGTAAATAGGGATCCTCCAAAGGAGTTTCCCTAAACTGGTTGTTCTGCATCAGTTGGATAATCGCTGGATTTAGTTCAAACGAGTTAGCATCTATGATAGGGGTTTGTATAATTGAGTGAATTCCATTTGTCGTAAGATTTACATAATCCCTCAATGATTTATGATGATTTTCCAAGTTATTATTTTGAATGTTTTCCATTTCCATTTCTAGCTTTTCAAGTCCTTTCAGTTTTTTGATTTTTTTTCCTTTTTTTCTAACTCATAAGGCACAAGTCTTGCAGAACCTTTGTTTCACACATGCAACACAACAAATAATACATTAAAATTAAACAAATAAAATAAATAATTTATGCAACACAACAAAATATTTTCACAAACACCTTATTTTTCACACAAATAGTTTTTTCACAACACTTTTTTATACAAAAAAAAAACTTTTGATACAAAAACCGTTTTTACGACACTAAAATTTGTCAAGTATAAGTCTAATTACTTCAACTAAAATTCTCCTAAAATTCAAGATCAACCATTACGATTCACAATAACAACGCTAAAAACTTGGTCCTGATATTTTTTATATGTAAGAATTTATGAAGTTGACACCACTACTTGAAAATTTTAATCCCGGCAACGGCGCAAAAAACTTGATCCCAAGTAAAGTAAGATTTCAATTATATTTTTAAATAGTAGGGATTATGCGCAAGTATATGTATCATTATTAACTAAAATAAGACTTTTTGATTAAGCCTTGAAAATCGATCCCATAAGATCGAGGTTAATCACGGTGGCTTTCAAGAGAAGTTCAAGTCTAGAATAACATGCCCTAGCTTGGAAGGCCTAGCTTGGAAGCTAGCTTGGAAGGTCGATAAAAGTTTGGTTTTGATTATATCCTACAATTATCACTACAATATTACTTCTACTCTTAAAATACTTAGCCAAAATCAGAAAGTAGGATTTAATATATTAAATGTACCCTTCCTCATGCAATGAAATTAGTGACATGTGTAAAATTAAAACAAGTAGTGAGAAAGATTATGATAAATAGAAGCAGTTACACTCTTTACCCTCGGTCAAGTAATATAAAGAACATTGGCTAATTCATGGTTTAAGAATCTTAAAGACTGGTTAGGTAGGAGAGATACTAGCTCTCACTATAGAGTTTCGTAGTTTCCTCACCTGAAGGCTAACATCTAGTATCAAGCCAAAAACTAAGAATAAAATTGGGGGCTTTAACCTGTCACCCTAAAGTCCTCTAATTCTAAATCCATCAAAGATTATTTCACTATTTATTTGCACTCAACCATATGGACTACATTCTCATCAATACAATCTTATGTGATTCTGCTACAGTTGATTAAGACAACACCATCACGGATCTTACATGTTCTCACAATAGATTTGCAAGTTGATCAAGTTTACATGTAAAAGAAGAATAAAGTAAAAAATATCACAATATATTCTCACTCTACTCAATTATATATCCTACACATGCATACTAATTCAATGTAAGAGGGAGGAGTAAATAAAACTACTCACTACACATGGAGAAACAACAACAACTTTTCATTGAACAAGACTTTGAAACCATACAAACAAAGTACTAGAGTCAAATTAAAATATAATGAAAATATTTATCTTTAATAGAAATCAAAATCTACATGTAAAGTAAAAGCAATCTCCTTACAATCCTCTCCAAGAACAAAGTGAAAAGAAAAGAAGAAATTCTCACTCTCTCTCTTTCTCTCTCACCTTGTTGCCCCACTTGGGGCTTTCACCCAAGAATTCTTCTTCTTCTCCAATCCTTCTTCTCTTCCAATTATTTTAAGAGTCTAAGAGTCATTTTAAAAACATTTCAAATGTTGTTTTGCCCAGCAGGTTTGCACTAACCTTGCTAAGCAACTTGACATTAATATTGTGTGTGTGTGTGTGTGTCTATATATATATATA
>NW_018164990.1:240513-241678 GCF_001263595.1 Phalaenopsis equestris | reverse complement strand
GAGTGGAAGGTATAGTCCCTACAACAACCTCCTCATTATCCTTCCCCCTAGCTGCCAAACTATGTGCAGGAGTGTTACCTTCCCTTAAGATATGCTGGAAAATCACTTCAACATTGATCAACATGCTCTTGATCTTAGTAGTCCACCTAGCAACATTCCATGGAGCAGCTTCTTCCTGATTTTGCATTCTAATACAGCTGAGAGAATCTGACTCAACTACCAATTTTATGATGTTGCGTTGCTTGGCAAGGTAGATAGCCCAATAAATAGTAATCATTTCAGTTTCTAGTGCATCAATTGCCCAAGTTGGAGAGGAATAGTATAACATGCACTTCCCCAGAGAGTTTCTAAAGATTTTTCCCACACCAGCAGCCTCCTTACAAAAGCTTCCATCTGTATTGGCTTTCAACCACCCTTCAGGAGGTGGGTTCCAGAGAACTAAAGTAGGCACTTTCATCTTGGGCACACTGGGCACCCAATTCATGAAAATATTGGGAAAATTCTGAAATTTTATTATCTTTTGCAAATAAGAAGAACAATTTAGAACCACATCCATCTCCTTAGGTTTGTTGTTTTCATATTTAAACTGGTTCCTGCACATACAAAAGGAACCAGGCAACCACACAAGGAATGATTATTAATTTGGCATCTAACCATTCCATCCAACACCCCCAAAAAGTATTGCCAGCTGACTTTCAGAGTGTCAATATTGAGCTGTTTTAGTATATCAAACCAAACCCTTTGGGAGAAACTACAAGAGACGAACAAATGTTCCTGACTTTCTTCAGCTTTACTGCACAGATGACAGCAAGAGGGTCCCTTAAGCCCTTTCATCTTCAAAATGTCATCAGTAGGAAGTAAGGATTTCCATAGCCTTTAGTAGAAAAAGGGCATGGAAGGTGTTAACCACTTTCCCCAAATCAATTTACCCCACTTGACAGGTTGCCATTCATATAACTGTTGGAAGATAAAGGCAGACATATTTTTGTTAGGAAGCCTGTCTAGTAATGAGTCTATCTTTCTGCCCAGGATTGATTTTTGTTTTCTTAACCCAATGTTTGCTCTTCAGTTAGGATGGCAGCCAATAAATTGCATTTTCACTGGTAATCAATCCAGAATTCCTTCACTTTTGTCATTGAGTTTGGATTGGAGGTGTGTAGTCTCA
>NW_018164990.1:238444-240488 GCF_001263595.1 Phalaenopsis equestris | reverse complement strand
CATAATTCCTTCACTTTTGTCATTGAGTTTGGATTGGAGGTGTGTAGTCTCATCCTATTCCACACCCAATTATCCAGCCAGAAATTAACTTGGCCTCCACCAAGCACCCAGATAAACAAATCCTCAGCTTTATTTCTAATCTTCAAAAGCTTAGTCCATAGCCTAGAATCACCCACCTTCTTCTGAGCCATAGGATGAACTATCCTACAATACTTTCCCTTCGTAAACATAGCCCAAAGACTGTCTTGTGCTCTAAAATTTATCCATATTTTTCATAGGTTGACGATAATGCATTGCTAAAAATCTTTAAAGCCTAAACCTCCAGCACTTAAGGGTTTACATAGTTTATTCCAAGCTAACCATTGGAATTGTTTTTTCTGTCCAGCCCAAAGAAATTTGTTGAAAATTCTGCCTAGCCTTATCTGAGTTCCTTTCTTTATGGTAAACATTTGAAGAGCATAAGATGGAATGGAAGTTAGGATGCTTTTAAGGAGGGTGATTCTACCTCCAATAGAGAGGAAGTAATTAGTCCAACATTGCAGCTGTTTTGAATTTGGTTAATAACCCCATTGAATTGAGTTTGCTTGGTTCTCCCTTTGATTAATTGGACACCAAGATAGTTGATTGGTAGAGAAGCTTTGCTGAAACTAGTGTGCTGAGCAATCCATTGCTTAATCCGTGGAAGAGTGTTTGAGCTAGTAAAGAAATGACATTTTTGTTTATTAAGATGCATACCAGAGGTAATTTGGAAGTGTGCAAGTTCTTGGTAAAGAGCCTTCACATCAGTCTTGGTAGCCTTGGAGAAAATGATAATATCATCAGCATATGACAGATGACTCACCCCAATGTTGGATCTATGCTGATAAGTCAAGTGAGGAGAAGAGGCAAACATTTGATTTAGAATCCTAAAAAGATAATCCATAGCAAGAATGAAGATAGTAGAAGACAATGGATCTCCTTGTTTAATTCCTCTAGAGGCAGTGAAAAACCCTTGGCTTTTACCATTGATGTGGACCTCCTTGTTTAATTCCCCTTGAGGCAGTGAAGAACCGAATACAAAGCCACCTTCTTACCAAATTTATAAAGACCCCAGAGAAACCCCTATCATTTAAAGCGTCCAAGATAAAATTCCAATTGATAGTATCATAAGCTTTATGGATATCTAATTTCAGAATGAGATTGCTGCCTCTACATTTTCTGTCAAGGTCCAGCAACAACTCCTGTGCCAAGAGAATATTATCAGAGATTTGTCTCCCTTTCACAGATGCTACTTGGTTATTACAGATAAGTTGTTGGAAGTGAGGTTGGAGACTGTTGTTAATAACCTTGCTGATAACTTTAGACAGGACATTTGTTAGACTGATAGGTCTGAAGTCTCCCTGCCCAATCCTGCTAGCACTAAATTCTGCTAGAATTTTTGGGAATCAAAGTTATAGTGGAAGCAGTGAAATACTTAGGGGGATCCATACCTTTAAAGAAGCTTTGCACAACATCAACAACCTTCCCACTGATGATATTCCAAATCCAAGTAGTCTTATAGTATTTGGCAGTAAAACCATCAGGGCCAGCCACCTTATGGTCATCAATAGATTCCAGTACAGCTTTAATTTCTCCTTCCATAGGAATCTGAATAAGGTCCAAGCTTTGAACATAATCAATGCACTCAGAGAAAAGTTCCACCTTGATAGGAGCTCTCTCAGTAGACTGACCCATAAGATATTCTAAAAATAATTAACAGCATCAATGGCAATGTCCTCAGCATCAGTTACTACCTTACCATTAGAATCTTGTATGGAAAGGATCATGTTATTCTTCCTTTTGAAATTAATACAAGAATGATAATAACCTGTGTTTCTGTCTCTATCAATAAATCTGGTAACTGCTGCTTTTTGTTTTAGAAAACAATCAATATAATTAGTTTCTATTAACAGTTCTTCATTGGCTTTGTGCAGATCAGCTTCAGAATTCAAGCCCATTTGGAAATTCTTTTCCATTCTGATAACATTACTTTGGGCAGTGGTCAAGTTCTCATTAATATTGCCAA
>NW_018164990.1:235366-238158 GCF_001263595.1 Phalaenopsis equestris | reverse complement strand
CTCTCCCACATGGCACCTCTTCTCCAAGTGAAGTCTGGCCCTTGGTATCCCAAATCAAACAACTCAGCCTCAAAGAGAAAATCATTGAATCTATTTATTGTAGAGACAGTGGGTGGTCTACCACCTTTTCTTTCACCAAGAGAGGAAAGACAGTTTAAGTCACCCCCCAAAATCCAAAAAGAGTTTACAACTTGTCCAATCAGAATCAACTCATTACATAAGGTGGCTTGGTTTCTGGCAAGGCTACAGGCATAAATTAAAGTGGCATAGCCAACTTGAGCTCCAATCTACAATTGGATGTGAATAAACTGAGAATGATTTATCAAATAGATGAGCATCCACTTTCTTCTGAAGAATCCACAGTTTTAACCACGGATTAGAGTTCCATTCAACTCTCCAAACCTTATAAACTTCTTCAACAAACTGAGGATGAAAAGTCCACATGTTTTGGAATCTAAAAGAGCTTTATTTGGCTTTTCAGCATTCTGGATAGTACATAACAGTGGTCTATGGTCGGAACCTGCCATAGCCAAATGAGTAATGATAGTGCAAGGGAAGGTCTGAACCCATTTAGAGTTACCATCATTCTATCCAGCCTCTCCCACTTGGCACCTCTTCTCCAAGTGAAGTCTGGCCCTTGATACCCCAAATCAAACAACTCAGCCTCAGAATGAAAATCGTTGAACCTGTTTATTGCAGCGACAGTTAGTGGTCTACCACCTTTTCTTTCACCAAGAGAGGAAAGACAGTTTAAGTCACCCCCCAAAATCCAAAAAGAGTTTACTGCTTGTCCAATCTGAGTCAACTCATTCCATAAGGTGGCTTGGTTGTTGGCAAGGCTACTAGCATAAATGAAGGTGATATAGCCAACTTGAGCTCCAATATAGAATTGGATGTGAATAAAATGAGAATGTTTTACCAAAACAGACCATTGTAATTCAGCTCTAGCAAATAGCCAAATTTTGTTATTGGAGTTAGAGAAATGATCAAAATGAGGGAACTTCTTCAAGATCTTTTTGGGAATTTTTGGTAACTAAAGGTTCAAGAATGGCAAATACCAAACTTTATGGACTCTCACTAGATTTTTTATTCTCTTGAGAGAAGAGGGGTGAACAATACCCCTAATGTTCCAAACAAGAAACTTAATCATTGAGAGAAGGTCCTCCCTTTCCCCCTAGTCCTTCTTCCCCCTAGTCCTTGGATGGTTATCCATAGTAGTTGGGCCCTCCAAAGGCTATTTAAATTCTAACTCTCCTTTTTTCTTTTTATTGCTACTTTGAACTTGCCAATCTTCAGTTAAGACATCAATTAAACTGTCAATTCTCTAGTCCTCAACTCTAATTGGATTAATATTGATTAAGCTGTCATCATGTATTATATTTTCCTTTAAATTTCTGTTAATACTAATGGCTTCCTCTTGCTCCATAGCACTATTATTGGGTTTAACCCCAATAGTATTTTCAACTACAACATCAGTAGCAATAGCTGTCACTACCATTCCATCTGTTTCTACTGGCCTAGAAGTATTTCTAACCCCAGCAGGTTTTCTTTTAGATGGAGGGTGTAGTCTGTAACACCTTTCCATATTATGTCCAAATATTTTACAATGTTGACAATATACTGGCTTTTGTTCCATTACTATTTGCTGCCAAAATCCTTCTTCAAAAGTACCAATCCACACCCTATCTATTTCAGGCAGGGAGATGTCCCTTTCTACCAAAACTCTAGCACCAGCACACCAGCAGGTCTAGCCATATTAAAAGTAGAGGCATCAATTTTCAGTGGGCAACCAAGCACCCTACTGATGCTGAAAAGAACATTTTCATGGAAGTACTGAATAGGTAGGTTGGAGAATTTGAACCAAATAGGAACTACAGGGGGTTCCTTTGAGGTATCAAACTCAGGTGTCCACTTCATTAACTTCATTGGAACTCCATTGATAATTAAAGTTTGTTTGGCAAAAACCCTTGCATAGTCCTCTTCATTAAATAATAAAATTCGCAGGTGCCTTCCATCTATTAGACCCAGCCTCCAAGCACCTGTTAATTTCAAATCCCCAAAGAATTTCCTTACCAATTCCATTTTAGGGTGGTCAAACTGGAATTTGCCAACCAGAGTAAATTTTATTGTTTCATTGAGTTCACTAATTTCCTGAGGGGAGAAGATAATTGCAGGTTCCCCATCCTTTACTCCTAAAGGATTAACAAAGGGGAAAACTCCCCTCCCAGCAGCAGCATCATGTAAACATTGAGGGAAAACCAAATGTTCGAAGGATTTAGGTACTTCCAAGCCACTAGCAACAACTTCAACAAAGGTAGCCTTGGTCCATTAGGCATTGGTATCTACATCAATGGGGTAGGCCATTGAGGACATCATAGACCAATGACAAAGGCAGGGAAACGGGGAAAGAGAGAACCCCCAAACAGCAAAGACCAAAGTCCACCAAAAAGAGAGAAGCAATTTCACATCCTCAAAAAGTATCAATCAGAAACTGAAACCAAGAAAACCACCAAATAAGGGAAAGACCAAGGAAAAAGCAGTAGCTAACAACAACTTTAGCAATAGAACAGTAACAAAACTTGAAACAAACTTCCCGGGCAAAACCCAAACCACCACAACAAACCCCAAGGAAGTCCTTGAAGGGAGTCCTTGAAGAGAAAGCAAGCTTCACTCAGGTCCAAAACACCTCCAAGCAGCTCCATCACATCCAAAACCCTAGCAGAGCATAGCTAGGTCAAGCTGCCAGCATCTCGAAGATTGTGTATATATATATATATATATATATATATTGT
>NW_018164990.1:234160-235347 GCF_001263595.1 Phalaenopsis equestris | reverse complement strand
ATATATATATATATATATAAGAGTCTATTCCTCATCTGTTTTTCAAATGTTGTTTTGCTCAGCAGGTTTGCACTAACTTTACTAAGCAACTTGAAATTAATACTATGTATCTTGAATGGCTTAATATTAATACCTGCTGGAAGAGTTGTAATTTCCAAAACTTGGAATGGTGCCTTTTATGGTGGCCTGGTTCCTTTGGATGGCTAGGAATAAGGCCAAATTTGACGATCAGCCTTCTACCATATCTAAAGTAACTAGAAACTGCATCTTTTACCTTCATAAATTAATTCTTCATAATAAGTTCCCTTGCATTTGTCCTCTCCCTCAGAATGAAAGGTCTCATTCTCTAAAAGTAACTACTATTTTTTGGCATCCACCTACATGGCCTTATATCAAAATCAATACTGATGGCAGCTTTTCTAAATTAGGTGCTACAGTGGGTGGTGTTTTCAGGGACCTTACTGGACATTGTTTCCTTTATTTTCAAACTCCTATTGTTGCCACTAATGCTTTGTAAATTGAGTTGATTGTTGTTTATTGGGCCATTACCTTTGCCAAGATGAACCATTGCCAAGATGAACCATTTACTACTAGAAGGGGACTCCCAGATTCTCTTGCAGCTGATACAAGATGGCAGGCCCTCCTCCTGGCATCATTTGCAAAGCGTAAAAAAGATCCAGTTTCTAAAAAATTCTATGAATATCCAGCTCTCTTACATTTATAGGGAAGGGAATAGACCTGCAAATTGGCATGCTAGGTCTGGTATGTTTACACTTGAAAGTGTTGTTTCTTACTTCCCACCCCCTACACTTCTGCTTCTGATGGATGGGGACATTTTTTCTATTCTCCACTTAAGAGTTACATCTTGATCTCTTGCTACTACTGCTTTGATGAGCCTTGACTGAAATGACAGCAGCTAGTGGGACATTATGGTTCCTTTTGGAATGTTAATGGCACTGTTTGCTATTTTTCTTTATTTTCTTTTGGGAGAACTACTTGTATTTTGGAACCAAAAATATATTATATGAATATATATTCTCACTTTTAGCTGTAATGAGGGTCTGCTTCTATGGTTGGGCTATTCCCTTATGAGTGAGTAACATTGTATTTATTTTCTAGACCGGGGACCCTTCCCAACTAAGCAATTTTGTAATTTTACTTCTTATCAGCATGTAGGGAGCCATATA